>NW_021703773.1:33296151-33369519 GCF_005190385.1 Monodon monoceros | reverse complement strand
TATCAACAGACTTCCGTCCTCCCTTCCTTCCTCCTTTCCTTCCTTCCCTCCTTCCTTCCTTTCTATGCAACTTTCTTTATACTCCAACTTACTTCTTCTACCCTTTGGTAGAAATATGGATCATCAACAGACTTCCGTTCTCCCTTCCTTCCTCCTTTCCTTCCTTCCTTTCCTTCCTTCCTTCTCCCCTCTCTCTTTTTTTTTTTTTTTTTTTGCGGTACGCGGGCCTCTCACTGTTGTGGCCTCTCCCGTTGCGCAGCACAGGCTCCGGACACGCAGGCTCAGTGGCCATGGCTCACGGGCCCAGCCGCCCCGCGGCACGTGGGATCTTCCCGGACCGGGGCACGAACCCGCGTCCCCTGCATCAGCAGGCGGACTCCCAACCACTGCGCTAGCAGGGAAGCCCCCTCCCTCTCTTTCTTGCCTCAGACACCGACAGACAAGCTAATCCATCACTATTATTGTCCAGATGAGAAATGCAGGCCAAATGGGATTCGCAGCTTGCTCAGCTTCCACAGTAATAAGATTCAGACACTGAATATTCATCTTCTGCCCTGGGGCACAGTTCCCTCTTTTCTACCAACACCATCTGATACCTCTAATTGCTCACAGGTTTCTCCGTGTTTTTTTACTAGAAGAAACACTGCAAGCTACGCTTTGTGCCATTAGTTATTCAAGCATTTTCCTCCAACTTCCCTTTGACGTGCACCCCAGAAATGCCTTCCCAACCACACAGCTTCCGAGGAAAACTCTGCCAGGGGTGGGTATCTGTGGAAAGGGTGGTAAGCAGATTTTGATTCCAATTATCCATCTAATCATTATTTCAATAAGTATTTATTGATCACCTACTTTGTACCAGGCACTGTTCTAAACATCGGGTTTAGCACAACATACAAAAACCATCATCATGGATCACAGGTCCTCACAGGGATACAACACACAAACTGATAGAGAGATAGAGAGATAGATAAAGAAAAAAAGGGAGAGAGAAAGAAAGGAAGTCAAATTAAGTGCTGGTAACGTGGTAAGTCTAGGGAGAGAAATGAAGCCAGGCAGGGGTTTCAGGGAGAAAGGCTACGATTTTATACAGGTGCTCAGAGAAGGACTCAGGGACAGGGATTATTTGAAAAGATGACTGAAGAAAAAGAGAAAGGTCATGCAGAGATCTGGGGGAAGGATGCTCTAGGCAAAGGGAAACAAATGCCCTGAAGCTGAGACGTGCTTAGCCCGTTCCAAGATGTCTGTAAGGTAGGAGCCAATAGAGTTAAAGGAAGGATTACAGGGAATTTGGAGGGAAACGTATGTTGGAGAGAAGAGGTATGTGAGCACAGGTAGGTCTTTTAGAGCCTTCAGGATCTTAGTAAAGACGCTAGTTCTCTCTGATTATTGTGGATGAGTTCGCAGAAATGCAACAGAAGAAGAAAAGGCTACTGCGATCCAGCAGAAGCTGACAGTAGCTTGGGCAAGAGAGGTAGAGACGGCAAGGTTTAGGAGGTACGACACTGAATCCAGTTTGAAGGTAGAGCCAACAGGGTTGGCTGGTGGCATGGACTTGCCATGGGAGTGAGAAGAATCAAAGAGATGCCTGTAGCCCTCCCACTGGATATGTCAAGTAGACCATTGGATGTACGAATGCAGGGCTCGGGGGAGAGGTTTAGTCTAAAGACGTAACGTTGGGACTCATCAAGTTTAAAGGTAATTGAAAGCCATGAGGCTGGATACCATCACCTACAGAGCCTCAAGCTAGAGAAGACATCCAAGGCTAAGCTCTGGGACACCCCACAGTGTAGGCATCAGGGACACGACGGGGAGACAGCAAAGTAAACAGAGGAGGGCCTGTGGGGTGGGAGGAAAACCATGGATGAGTGGCGTGCAGGGTACCAAGGGGAAAACATTAAGAAAAGGAGGAAGGACCACCGGTGTCACATGTCACTGACAGAGTAAGAGGAGATCTGTGAGATGCAGCCAGTTTTGCCAAGGGGTTAATGATCTTGTCCAGAGGGGTCTGGTGAAGTGGTGGAATCAAACCCTGCTGTTTTATGTATTCAGTAGAAAAGGGGGACATGGGGATCAGACACAGGTGTGGGTTGACTTCTGACGTGCTCCACGAGGGTGGCTGAGGAAGGCTTCTTCCAGGGGGTAAGAGTGAACCGGGCCCTAAACTTTGAACCAAGCTCTGACAGGTAAATGGCCTGAGGGGAGCGGTGCTTCAGATAAACTGAACCGCCTGGAAAAAAAAAAAAAAAATACTGGTGGGAAGTGAAAAACTCGCTAGAACGATGACACCTAGATGAACACAGAGATACCAGAGATAAAGAAAGTATGGACTAAGGTGGTGACAACTGAAATAATTAATGAAAAGTGAGAAGTGGTCAGACTGTTCCGGAGGTTGGCCTGACAGGAGCTGCTAACTTCCTGGGTCTACACAGCGTGAGATGGGGAAGCGTGTGGAGTTTCTGGTGGTGTCATTACTGATGCAACAAACAGGACCTTCTAAACAGTGAATCTGGGATCAGAATTAGATTTCTGTGCCGCTATCAAGGTTTGTGCCATTCATTCGTTCCCTCGTTTCCACCCTTACCTGTTTAGCTGCAGTAATCCACGATCTCAGTTACACTGATAACGACCGCAGTCTTAGCCCATTGCGTCCGAGGGATCATCAAGAAATCGTCAAGCACATGTCCAAAGAGCATATAGAAAAGGACCTAAGGAGAACCTCTAAGAGTGGCCACAACTTCGAGATAAATAATTGAGGATCGAGTAGAGAAGGATCTGTTTAGCTCCTGGCTGGGGAGTGGGACCTAGTCACGGTGGAGGCCTCCAGAGCTCTAGAAGGGTTTACGCCTGGCAGCCAGAAACAGCCTGTGAGCCTCTGGTGGCTCCTGGCCGCGTCTGCCTTCCAAGGTTTGCCCTCTGTGCCAGTGTACACAGAGCTGCCAGCTCCCCCTTGAGAAGCAAAGCCCTGGTCCCTCCATGGACACTTGTATGAAGCCTAATCCTACCTGTTTGAGAGAGGCTTGGGCTAAGTGTTTGTAAAGGACAAAGAAGTTCTCCCATCCTCCCGTGTCATTCATTTCTCAATGTGTTTGGATCTACGCCAGATCCTTCCGCTCACTCGAGTAGGGAACGTGTCCTTGGGGGCAGGATGCCTGGAACACAGTAGATGCCCAACAGATATGTGCAGTCCCCCGGCCGGGGCGCTCAGAGGGCATGGATACTGAGATCAGAGAAATCTGCTACTTTCTCACATCCTTGCTGTACGAGGCTGGAAATAAATGAACAAAAGGCCAAAAGCAAACAGGAAGAGACAACGCCCTGCTTCTACATGCAATGCTTTCTAGAAAATACATGTAAAAGGCAAACGACAGAGAAGCAGATTCACAGGCCAGAATAAGTCCTTTTTCAGTAAAGTGAAATACTAATTTGATCTCGCCTCTAGATATAATTTCAATACAGTATCCTGCGTATCCTTGCCAACGTCTTTTTCCCCGTCCCTGCCTCTATTCACATTGTTGCCCACATTAGGTCTAATGACAGGCTGAGTCTGAGAACGTACCCCCATTAGCACACCAAACATCTGTCTGTTTCCATCACGTCGTGTTTACGAAAGAGCTGCTCCTACAGCTAGTATCCGCCTTTGCTTATTTCAGCATTCCATTCCGACTTGTTAAGAAGGACAAAATGCCAACAAGTAGCTCGCAGGCACTGCCGTCTAGCTGAGAACAGGTGAGCTGGTAAAATGGGGCTGGTGGCTGGCAGGGGGAGGCCAGTGACATGCGAGTAAGCGTTCACGGGTTCGTGAACAAACTTCCAAGCATGCACAAGAGATGCGGCTGGGGCAGAGGGCAGGGGGGAGGCTAACACGTGCCGGTGCTTCTGGAGGTAAAACATGAGGATTGCGGTGTGCTTGTGAAATACACTTTAACTTTATGAATCTGATCGCACAGTTGTAAGACTGAGGCAAGGTACTAACATCTGTTGCATACTGAACTGTGCAGTAGGCGTCCTCCATAATGGATATACACTTTATATACAAATATATATTACACAGCAGAATATATGTACTTATGATTTTTTCAAATGAGAAAACTGAGGTTCAAAGGTATTCATAACCTGCTCAAGGTCACACAGACTATCCCTGGTGAACGTGGGGGATGCGCGCTCTGTCAGAGGCACTGCCGACTGCAGCGCAGTTTGGGGGATCTATAACATAACCCAAAGCAGTGAGACTTTGTCACGGGAGTTCTTGTCTTCAGGCTCTGTGTTCTTTGGGATTCTGTCATGCTGGAGCGACTTCCTGGCAGGGGAGAACAATTAGGTTCCCGTGAAAGACCCTGGCATCTGTCCATCCCCCACGAATGGAGCATGACATAACCCTCTCCACAGCCGTCACCGAAGACATACTGGGTTCAAGGCTAATACGTTATTTTAATAGTGAATTCTGGAAGCCTACCAGGAGCAGTCATCGTTTGAGTTTGGCATGATTTCACTGATGCTTGTTGCTCATAATTCCATTATTCTCCAGATGTTAACATATTTTTCTGTGATGCTAATTTTTCTTTTGCCAATTATCTCTGTCAGAATTGTAAGGCGATGATCGTTCGGGCTGTTGATTTGCACATTTCTTCTGTTGAAATGTAAGCTCCACGAGGGGAGGGACCTGTGCTTGTCTCGCTGAGTGATTATCCCTTCAGAGTCCTAAAACGGTGCCTGACAGAGAGTATGTCCCATAGATACCAGCTGAGGAAATAAATAAGTGAAAATTGTACCCTCAATTTTACAGTTGTGTGGGAGCTATTAAAGTGGAATACTTCGAAATATTCTAGATTATTAGATAATTAAAAAGAAGTCAGTTCTCATGTTTCTCCCCGTAGATCATCTAGCGGAATCTTAGGTTCTCAGAGTGGTGGACCCTTTGGATCTTAACCCCAGGGCAGCTCCCAGGCCCATCATGTGTGCTGGGCTCCAAGAAAACAAAACATTTTTTTAAGTAACCATATTAATATGAAACGACTGATGCTAAAAATTGTCCTACGTATTTTCAATTAAAAATTGTACTCCGAATAATCCACTTTTTATTTTCTATATCACCTCTCCAGCCCGTATGCCTCATTAACTGACAATCTGTTATCTCTCTTTAATCACCCCATAAGAGATGGCATTAATTTTTCATAAGTCTTCTTCTATTTCCTTGGCTAAACACATACTTTTTAAAAATGGTTTTAAAATATGGTTCTTGTTAGTCATTTTTCTGTCTTTAGTGCTGAATTTTCAGTGGGCATTTTGGAGGCCTAGGAGGCACTGTTGTTCTTCTCGTTCAATTTTAAAACCATCCTTTTCCTTTCCATACGAGCAACTGCAGCTCATACAATATTGGACATAAAGTGTTTAAGAAGTACTGTTCAGAAAGACCACTGCCTGGGTATGAGATTATGTAAAGTGTCATGGTGCTGTGCAAACAGGATATTCATTTTCAATTCAGACTCCGAGCCAGAAGAGACTTTTCCCTGCCTCGTTAATAGAGCGTGCACGCGGATTTGGCCAGCAGAGGAAGGACGCAGCCACCGGCCTGGAGGGCACTGAGCCCACGTCTGACACCCGGATTAGAGGACCGGCTCACAGAGCAGCGTGGGCGCTAATAAGGTTAACAAGTCAGTCTCCAGACTCGTGGCCTCTTCTATGGACAAGCCTGTGAGCAGAGAGTTAAGTGCCGCAAATCAAGAAGTAGTCATCTCAGATCACTTCTTAGGTCTCGGATTGGAGCAAGGAGGCAGAACAGAAACTCTTCCGTGCTTCTTTCCTAAGGAGGAACTGAAGGTGACGAAATAACCCAACGGGCATCCTTTCGGTTCTATGTGTACTGGTCCCAATGGTAAACATTACGGGCTCGGTTATTATTAACACAAATGTATCTGGAGTACAAAGTCTGCAATGAAATATCCTCTGTGAGCATTACATATAAATGTTTAGATGCACTTGGAGGAGCCCTGCTTCATTCACCGCGTCAAGATGATTTGCCCAGAACAGTCAAACCTACATAGGCAAAGGTTTTCTGAGCATCGTCTTTCTGACCGAGACGTCTCAAACCTCAATACACATAGGAATCACCTGGGGATCCAGTGAAATGCAGCTTAGGACTCAGCAGGTCCGGGGTGGGGCTTCATTCGGCATTTCTAATAAGCTCCCAGGGGATGCGGATACTTCCAGCACGTGGACCACACTTTGAATGGCTCTGGAGTATGCAACCTTGTGAACAAGTGTTATACAAAAAGGATGCTGGTTAGAACTTCATGTCAATTTTTACTTTATCAGGGAATGACTCCTCTCAAGCCACCTGTGAATACTCAACATTACAAGGTTTTTGAGTTGTTTTTGTTTGCTTTTATCTTTTTTTTGGAGTGGGAGTCCCCCATCTCCTCTACTCTGAGGCTAACTCTTCACTCGGTGGCACCCGAGAAGGTTTCTGTTCACACTGACTGCCTGTTTGTCATTGTGCTTTTCAAATAAATTCGGATACCTTTGGTCTTGAGGAGACAAAGGCAGTCACGTGACTTGGAATTCCTGGTAGTATCTTGAAGATGGCTGTTCTGTCGCTCAAGGAAGGAAAAGCAGAATAACATATGGCTATATTGCCAGGCTGCCCGTGCCATCTCCGGAACTGCCAGACCATGTTATAAGGTACGGCAGATGGCCGCAGCAGCGGGACGTGCCACACGCTGCACTCCAGCGCCCCTCGACAAGGCGCTCGCTCAGGTAGCAGGAGCAGAGCTCAAGAATGTGCTTACGGCCTTTCACAAAGACAGATTATCCGGCAACTCTTCAGATGGTGCTATCAGAATCATCGTACAGGGTGGGTGATTCACCTCTGCTACACACTGACAATTCAACCTTGTATCAGGGGTGTGGGGGGGAAACACTTGTCAAAAGTCTTGCACATATGAACTTTCCTTCCTGAGCTTGGGCGAAAAGCGCTCTTCTCTGATGATTTCATCCCTTACAACAGAGAGAATGAGTTCCATTTCCCATCACCAGTGAGGCTACCCCTCCCTTTCCGGTCTCATCTAACGTCCTCTAGAAGCCTTCTGTTCTGGACAGCGTCTTCCATCTTCTCTTCTGACCCACCTTTTCTGGCCGCCATGTTTTCCTCTGAGTTGGGTACCTTTCCGATCACACTTCGTGCTGCCTTTGAAGTATTTAAATTCTACTCATCCTTGAAGATACATCTCACACATTAACCCCTCCTAAAGTTCTTAGTCTTTTCCAACCTAAAGAACACGGCCTTCCTCTACCCTTCTCGTCAGAGTCAATCATTTGGTAGGTAAGTATCTTTTTATGATAATTATTTTATTTTTTTCTTATTTAATTTTTCAAACGGGCATGATTTCTCTCCTTATTTAACCTATCAGCACCTTAAAAGCAGCAAATTTTCTCAGAATTTTAAAATCTATGAGAGTGGATAAATACATTTTGTACTTAGGTTTTGAAGTCGATCATGGAGTAAATACAGACAGCGGTCCTCCACCCAAAGGCCCAGGTCACTGAGCCTCAGCTAGAACCTCAGAGCTCGTGAGCACCACGCCAAAGACAGTAGAGCTGCCAAGGCTGGGGCCTGTGTCCTCTTTGGCCACAAGAGGGAAACAAGGACAAACCCCTGCTCCCTTCGCCTCCAGCAGCTCCAGCTGTTTGCTTCTGCTTGCTCTTCGGGGCGGAGTGCGCCGGGTTATCTGTGTTCACTCCCGAGGGGAGCTGAGGCTGCCCCGTCTCACGTCTTACTTCCCTTCTGATTACCCAGGAGACTTCCTCTTCTAGAAATTCCATAACCTGGGTCTTGATTTGTGTAGTGTGCATTTGGTTAAAAAAAAAAAATTATTGTTAGTTGCCACAATAATGCCACAGAAAGTCATTATTTTGTTTTGAATCAAATTTGAAACCCTTCCTTGGAAGGAGCCTCCATTCAGTTCAAGCCAACTGGCTTAACATCTTCATCACCCAGTCATTCCACACAAGCCGTTTCCAAGCTGTGCCATATTCTTGGAATGCTCTCTCTTCCTGTCTGCCAAGTTATCGCTCTTCCATCATCCAAATAACTCATGCAATCCCACCTTCTCTTCAGTCTTCCAGAACTATTTGGAAAAGATCTAGTGGCTTCTCCGTGTGCCATCCGGTGTGAGCATTAGCCACTTAAGGCTCCCTCACTCCTTACTGCTCTATGAATGTACGCATTCTTGAAATGGACACCAAGCGCACACTCTGTTTTGCATTGTTCTGTAGTCTTCATGTCTTTGCCCTTGTATATGCTGTCTTTAAATTCAGATATTTTTAGTCTCATGATCTATCGCTGACAGATTCTCCAGAAATAAATAAGACTCCAGCTAAAGCCCTCTGCACCGTGCCGAGAATAGTATCATGTAGAAACAGACACTTAATACATAAGGAGATTTCTCAGGTTAGCTTTTTTTAATGTACAGAGAATATGGAACATATTTAATATTTCACAAATCCACCAGGACCTGCCAGAAGAACTCTTTTAGCCTGGGGCAAGGATGGTGATTTCCATGGGGGTTCATTTCTCAGATGGCAGTGTAGTGGCTGCCACTGGTGGTGACTGCAGGCAGTACGGAGGGGAATTAATAAGATGCCTTCAGCGCGGAAGGACAAGATCCTGAAAGCTCATTCTCTGAGAGGGGAAACCAGCAGGAGTGTTGAATGGTTTAGAGCTGCAAGCTATCACAACTTCCCTTCTTTTTGAGAAGCGGAAGAACCACGCTACTAGAAAGAACTGGGAAATCACCTTAGACTTCGCAGGTGCCTCACGCCGAATGCGTGCTCAGTGTGGATTTATCAGATGAAAGAAGGAGCTGACTATTTAAAGCAACAGCCCAATGGGTGCGCTCCAGCCAATCTATCTGAGGACATAACTTGCTGACTGAATGTTCTGAAAGGTTACAAAATGGACTAAGGAGGAACAGGAAGTGTCCGTGTTTATCCAGCAGTGATTAAAAAAGAAGCATCCTCTGACTCAAAGTAGGTCTGGCTACGTAATCTGCATTGCCCAGAACAAAACTGAAGCGCAGAGGCCCCTTGTCCAAAAGTGATAAGAATTTCAAGATGGCGGCAGCAGAGCGAGAACCTATCCCAAGCGTGGGGCCCTTCTAAGCACAGGGCCCTGCGAGACAGCCCAGGGTTTATGCCATGGAGACGTCCCTGTCCAGCAGACACGTTTAGTGTGCCTACAGATTGTGAGCACACGTAGGTCCCTGGACTAACCCAGAATCTGGACAGAATAACCCTCTTCACAACAAACCTTTGCTTAAACAAGACACATTTTGGTTGCAAACTTAATTTTCTAAATACCTTTATACCGTCAAGAGTAAACTCTGGATAAAAAAGGAGGGTTCAATTTCATTTAATCTGGTGCCTCTTTCTGCTTCTGTATCAATCATCTGAGACTTTAATGAGCACGTAAATTTTGTCTCTGCCTCTTTGTTCTCTTCGTAGTTGGACGATCTTGTTGAAAACCCTTGAGTTTCCCTTTCCTCCACTACTTCATCTGTCAAACGGGGACAACTTCATCTCTGGGGTTGCTCAGTGTCTCCTGAGCCACACACGTGATTCTCTGGCACCTACCAGTCTCTTCCTTTCCTGTTTCTTTGCCTCCTTTTTGGCTGCACAGTTCCTCAAACTCACAGCCCTGCACGTGAATCTGCCATCTGGTCCTGGATGAGTAACCAAGTTCCGGGGTGTGCAGTGCTGAGGGCCTGCTCTACATCCCGATGATCAACCTGGGAGGGACGTGCCTCGGCAGTCAGCTGGCCCATTGTCTCTCTTGGACACCCCTTAGCTGCAACAGAACCTACTAGGAGAGTCTGCAGAAAGTCTCCTGAGGAAGACAGAGATGGGAGAAAAGAACAGGAGCCCCAGATATTTCTGTCCCACTTCTCACTCTGTGGGCACTACCCAGTTCAGTCTCCTGACAGTCTATGTCATCCCAGGGAGGAGGCCCGGATAAAAGAATGATGGGTATCGGGTGAGGACACAGGGAGAAAGCGAGATAGAAAACAGCGTCAGCACTTCGGCAAGCTGGGTGCAAAGATGCTCTAGTCTGTTCGATCAAAGTAGGGGAAAAAACGCTTTTGTCACACTGTCTGCTTTACTTACAGGTGATGCCACTCTTGCACGTCATCTGCCTCCTCGCATTAACGCACTGTGTCTACGCTTTTTATTCACTGTTGGATGATCAGTGTCCAAACGCATTTTTTTTTCTGCTACAGATTTATTTAAATTTGCTGAACCCTTAAGCCATCAGCTTACAGAAACTCCTATAATCTCTTCTTCTTTACTCACATCCAAAGGCACGTATCACACGAGGAATAACAGAAGTACGAGCAGGATTAGGAGAACCTGGTGTCGCAGCGGACGAAGCACAGCCCGCGTGGCGCTTTAAAATAATGGCTTTTCTGTCTCATGGGCCAGGAGAAATAACTTCTCCACCACATAATACATTTATTAGCCTTTCCGACCTCATCATTCCTACCTTAACTTAGATACAGCCTGAAAGACAAGAACATCTGTCTGACAGCTTTTTAACCTTCCCCTCTAGCTGCTCCAAGGTTGCTGCATGAGCGCCACCTGGTGGGGAAGCTGTTAGTTGCTCAACGTAACTTAAAAATGTAAAGAGTCTTAGGTTGGAACTTCCGCTACCCAAGGACTTGCTCGTGGGAGAACATGCTTTGGAAGAGCAACCAGACGCACTTAAAAGCCGATCCTATTCGGTAACTGCTAACTAACTACAGCAACTACCATCTTTGCACATCTTCCTTCTACTCACTGAAATGTTCCTGTTTTCCCTCTGTTCCTTCCTGTTCCAAACTATTTCTCCCCTGTGCTCCTAACTCCTTCCAGACAGAGCTTATCGTTTAGTTTCTCTAGAAAGCTTCCCTTGGTCCTGTATCAGTCAAGGTCCCCAAGGAAACAGATGGCACGCTAAAACTGGATGATTTGAGGAGAGTTTAATTGAAAAGCCGTTGACAAAGAGGTAGGCGGGGTATAGGGAACCCACAAATGATGGTGCAGAATCCTCGTAATAGTTACAGAGGCCTCTACTACCCTAGTTCTGAAGGCACAAGGAGACAGTGGGCTGTGCAGGAGGACAGGGTGACACAGGTGTGATCTCTGCAGAGGGACTGCACTTTCCCATATCCTATAGGTGCCCCTCGATGGCCAAGCCCAACAGCAAACCAGAGGGCAAGGGGGCCCATCCAAGTTCATCTGGGGAGATACGGGGAGGGGAGGAAAGGTGTCGGTAAGCTGTGGAGTGACCCAACAGAAGACATGTGTGACTGCCCACGGCCTCCTCAGTCCTGGGCACCCACTAAACAAGACTGCACTTACAGACAGAAGACTGAAATGTTACATACAGAGAGGTCAACAGTTACGGGGAAGGACTGACTGATGGAACAAATCAAGATTGCCCACCATTTATAACTTACTTCTTCTCAGACTGACATCCACCACATGAAACCCCATTTCAGCGCTCTGGCTCTTGAGAGATGTGTTAGCGGTCTGTTAATAGCAGCTCTGCTTCCGGTTCTGCTAGGAGGGGCCCACAGTCTGCCCACTGAGGACAGACTAGAAGTTTGAGGATTCAGTCTGATAAATTATTGTTAATTATATCTGCCATATCTGGTCTCTCAGTTTTTGAAGGGTGGCTCAGACTTCCAGAGTCCTCTCTCCCTCTCTCTCTCTCCATCCATCCATCCATCTATCCACCTACTTTACCTGTCTGTCTATCTATTTATCGTTTTTGAGATCAACATATCTTTGGAAGGTGCACAGGGTATTTAGGTAGGAGAAAGTATCAACAGCTTTAAATTCCAAATCATGAATGTGCACCTGGTCTTCCAGAAGGGTTTGACTTGCGTATCAGTGCATTTGCCCCGAAGAGAGGGGGACTTGCTAAATTAACATGTGGTGTCATAGATATGCTGATCTATGGGAAAGGGTGAAGTCAGAAGAAAGGGGTGATATCAAAGCTTTGGAAAAAGCCGTTGTTGACATTCACATATTTCTCAGAGCAGCTCATGTATTTTTTGTTTCTTTGTGGCTGCGTTGGGTCTTGGTTGCTGCACACAGGCTTTCTCTAGTTGCAGCGAGCAGGGGCTACTCTTCTCATTGCGGTGGCTTCTCTTGTTGCGAAGCACGGGCTCTAGGCACACGGGCCTCAGTAGTTGCAGCACGTGGCTTCAGTAATTGTGGCTCGCGGGCTCTAGAGCACAGGCTCAGTAGTTGTGGCGCACGGGCTTAGTGGCTCCGAGTCATGTGGGATCTTCCCGGGCCAGGGATCAAACTGGTGTCCCCTGCGTTGGCAGCTGGATTCTCAACCACCGTGCCACCAGGGAAGCCCCAGCTCACGTATTTTTGACAGGACAGTGCAGTAACCGGAACAATGGAATTTGATCAAAACTAACGTCTGGGCTTCCCTGGTGGCGCAGTGTTTGAGAGTCCGCCTGCCTATGCAGGGGACACGGGTTCGTGCCCCGGTCCGGGAAGATCCCACATGCCGCGGAGCAGCTGGGCCCGTGAGCCATGGCTGCTGAGCCTGCGCGTCCAGAGCCTGTGCTCCGCAACGGGAGAGGCCACAACAGTGAGAGGCCCACATACCGAAGAAAAAAAAAAAAAAAAAAAACTAAGGTCTGTCTTCAAACAAAAATATATCCTATCAATTACTCGTATCTGTATCTGTAAATCTTCCAGAAGATCTTACAAAGTCCCATTCTTTTTCTGTCACTTGGTTGATCTAGTGTTGTTTCGACAAACAGCCCCATGATTATCATCAGAACAAATACTATTAATTATACACATTCTAATTTTTGTATGATCATCAAAAATCCCTAGCTATGAATTAACACAATGCATAAAACAACTCAGAAACTGTTAGGCTATACTTTAATTATTTCATAAATGATGAGATTTTTTTAAGTCAGGAAGAAATTTTGTAAAATACTAATTCATACCTCTCAATTTTATAGGTGAATAAAATGGGATCAGGGTTTCAGTCACATACCCAAAGACAGGGGGCTAATTAGTTGCAAATTTAAAGCCACAATCCACATCTTAGGAGCCGTCTACCCAGTGCTGAGAAGGTTAGAGCAAAATGAAAAGTTTACTATGCGACGGGGTGATTTTACAAAAACAAAACGTGTAGTTACTGTTGTTACTGTTGTTCTGCAGTAGAATAAACAGAAAGACTGAAATCATTCTCTTTCACCCCTATCTTTTCACCCCTCCTTCTTACCCAATATAGCGAGAAAGTAAAAATACATACTTTCTGGTTTTGTGGTTCAGAGGCAGAGGAGAATTCTAGAGTAAATGTGTGGACTCCACAAACAGACCTCTACTGAGAGATGGTTGATTCCTAACAGACTGGAAACTGGGTAAAGGGGAAACAATGGGAGGACGGGAGTGAGGGAGATGTGTATGCATGTGTGCTGGAACACAAGTGTTCTGGGGTCCTTGAGGGTCAGAGACCTGCTCCCATTCTTGAACCTACACTTCCAGTACCAAGACCTCAGGGGAGGGATGGCACTGCAAGTCCCGAGTTCTTCATCTGCAGGGTCAACCAAGGGCAGACCAAAATTATTATTATTGTTTTAATTCCAGAAGCTTCCAAGAAGCAAAATTTGAAGTTACCACTCCCCAGAAACTAGTTACATAGCACTTACATTGTATTTACAAGTATTTACATTGTATTACATATTATAAGTAAGCTAGAGATGATTTAAAATATATGGGAGAAGGTGCACAGGTTATGTGAAGACATTGCTTCTTTTTATATGAGGGACTTGAGCATCTGAGGATTTTGGTATCTGCAGGGGTCCTGGAACCAATCCCCCGAGGATATCAAGGGAGGACTGACTCTACAGTGAACTGGGGAACCTTGTCGAAGTTCTCATTACTGATCATGGCATGGGTGGTCTGATTCTGCTAATAAAACTAGCTTCCTGGGCAAGCATCAAAAAGCCACCACACACCTAGTCTGTGTCTTTTGCTCTTTTCCTGGCCTGTGTAGAAGCCCCGGAGTTGTAATACAAAGGGCAGGAGAGGGCACCCCAAACTGACCGATAATGGGCTTCCTGTCAAACTTGATGACAGCAGCCTTACTACAGTGGATTTAATCTTAGAAGAATGCAGGTGACGTTTCTTGCGCCCTGAGTACCATGGAGCAAGCAGCACCTGTGGTTAAGTGTAAATTTTCTGCTGCTATCATCTAATCATTATTTTGATGTGTCAGGGGTGAGAGCCAAGTACCTAGTAGATCTTTCTATCCACCAACTTTTTTGAAAGAAAGCACGTTTTGAAAGGATAATGTTTCTTACTGTACCATTTTTTTGGTCTACCTATAAAAAGAAAAAAAAATGGCTTTTTACAATTGTTTTTGTAGTAACATAAGCTCTTCAGGGCATAGGGCTTGTGCACTGAATTGGAGGCCAGCATGAAATTTTATAGCTGAATTACAAACTCCTGCCAATAAAAGTTTACAACAGAACAGCCTGGCTTTTCTGGCTTTAGGACAGGGGTGGAGAGAATATACACGCTGTAACAGATACGATTATCCTGGAAATATGATATTAATGGCTGCACAATTTGAGAAAAAAGAATGAAAATGTCAGAATGAAGTTAATTAGAAATACTTGAGAGATATGTCATGTACACCTTATTTACTTTGTACAAATGTAAACTCAAAATGATTTGACATCTCTTTCAATTTCATAATTAAATTAGAAGATTTGAGACTTCGTAGGTTTTAAAATGAAACTTCTATTGACTTTAAATTATCCTTGTTGAGAAGGTAATAGAATGAATAAATTGAATTCACTCAACATACCACAGTACTGTATCATTAATTTCCCTCCCAAAGATGACTCTTTGCCTACTGAATACATTTACACTACAGTTACCCACGTAATAATGTATTACCCATGTAGTACACTCCAAAGAATCAAAAGGGTGTACATTTTTTAAACACAGAATAATATAACTGGCTATAACCTATTTCTTATTTTTCTGGTTCGGTTTATGGGGGACCCCAGACAATCGAACAGAGTTGTTAGGTAAAATACATTTGCCAAATTGGTAAAAATAAAAAAAATAAATAAAAAAAATAAGGTGCTCCATTGTTTTTGTTTGTTTTTTAATAAAACTCTTGAATCTAGCACAGACTCTTCATGGGCATCCTCTAAACAGAACTGTGTTTGAACACAGCGTGTTTACCATCCAGAGCATGCAGGAATTATGACCCGGATTACAGAGTACGGAGAACACCAGGGACGGACAGCCTGTGACTCCACTGTGGGCTCTGCCCTTCACAGCAGTGGGACCTGCGGAGTCCCCTAAGGGCCGGAGCCTCAGGCATTCTCCGGCTCCATGGGGATCACCACCCACCATAACTGAGAGAAGCCTGGACTCAGCGTCTCAGCTAAGAGAGGACTTAGGCCATCAAAGGGATGTTGGGAGGATTTGCATAGGGTGTTACAGTAAAGCACTTTGTACACAAAAAGCACAGAGGCGTATACTAGCATTGTGTTTCCTTCGGGAAGGCCCACCTCTACTGTGAGCTACAATAACCAGGATAATTTGTTTCAGGGATGAAATGGAAATCATCGCCACTATCAATAAAGGATGTATTTCCCCTGTGTTCCGCTGGACAAAGCCTTGTTTTCTCAGGCCGGGGAGAAGCAGGCAATCGCGCAGTCATCCCTTTGTCTGGTGGTCGCCAGGGATTTAGCCTTTCCTCTGGGTCAAACACTGAGCTCACTGCTGGAGATTCTGACAGAAATCTTGACTCTCCAGGAGCTTACAGCCTCAGGGGGGAGGCACCAGGCCAGCAGACAGACACGCCTTAGAGTTACTTACAGCATGAAACAAGAGTACTTGGGGTGGTATATGCTGAAACAGCGGGAAGGAAGAACAGAAGGCTTCTTAGAGGAGGTGACACTTGTTTAATCCTTGCAAGTTCAGTGATGAGGGACCCCTGGGCAGAGGAAAGAGCATAGTGTTCAGGGAACTCTACGTGGTGACCACTCCTCCAGGGGTGGGTGGAGGCTGGAGAGAGTCACATCAAGAACTAGAGAGGCAATGGGATCAGGACAACATCAGACTGCATTCCAGGAAGAGGATCCTAATGACTCAGGAGAGTGGATTAAAGGGGAGGAAGAAGGAAGCCAAAAAAACGAAGTCTGCTTGTTTTCTAATTTTCCACAATGAGCGAGAGACTTCTAAGTTCAGAGCCCAGCTGCAGTGGCCATGAGAATGTACCTCTCAGATCTCCAACTACAAGGAGTGTATGTGACCGAGGCCCGGTGGCTGAGCTCTGGGCCCTGAAATCTATCACGGCATTAGCTCCAAAGCCACACTTCCAACTGGAGCGGGGGATGCAGCCCACCTCCTGTGATGGAGAACTTTGAGAGCTTCCAGCGGTCGCCTTGAGCCTTCGGTAGACAGCAGGACCAGACCCCTCTCCCTCTTCTCTCTCCTTCCCTCTGGGTCAGACTTAACATTACAGTCAGGAAACTCACAGCTTTCTCCAGCTCCCTCCCCACGCTCTCTCACATCTATCTCCCCAATCAAGTCCTTGCTGTGTTAGCCCATCTTGGCATCTGCTTCTCAGAAGACCTGGACTAAGATGTTGGTACAGTATGATTTACTAAATAAAAATTCCTTATATAAACACAAAGTTGTGAATAACTCGAGATTAAGATTGCCTTATTAATTCTCACTTTTAATCCCATTACCTGGCAAAGAAGACAGCCCAGCAGTCTGGAAAGAATAAATGAAACCAGGTCACGCAACAATATGTTTTCCCTTATAGTTCAGGGCGATCTATCAACCGTGCTAAGTTTTTACCAACGCAACAAAAAACTTCAGAAGTTTTGTGCTAACTTTTGATCACTGAGCTTGACAAGAAAAGCCCTCTTGTCCAATGTGATTGGAACCAGTACTTTAGTTGTTTAACTTTAAAAAGTCAGCTAAAAAGGGGGAATCACAGAAATGGTTCACACCTTAACATTTTATTATAACTCAAAACATGTTAATATGCACTTTTATGTGCCAGTGTTTCATAGAGTCAAGAACTTTTCTTTGAGTGGGGTTCACAGAATGGACTTCTGCGCAAAACACATCCATAGTATATTACCTAGAATGTCTGGTTTTGATTCCTTAAAGTTGAATTAGAAATTCAGTCTGAGTGTAAATTCCTTCCTGATAATAATGATTCTCCCTACATAGTTGATAGCCGTCTTCCCTCTACTTAATGTACAGAAATTGTGTGTGTGTGTGTGTGTGTGTGTGTGTGTGTGTGTGATTAAAACTTGCTGACAAGGTGCTTGTTTCCATCCGGAACAAAATCAGTCAGAGTTAATCCTGCCGTGGTCGCTTTCCCCAGAGTCTCTAGAGCAGGAGAAAAGGTATCTGCTGGTTGAGTTCACAAGAAGCAGCTAAACTGGTTCAGATCACATACACTCGGCCCTCGGTATCCATGGGATCTGCATCCGCAGATTCAAGCAACCACAGAGCAAAGATATTTTTTAAAAATTCCCAGAAAGTTCCAAAAAGCAAAACTTGAATTTGGCACAAACCGGCAACGATTTTCATAGCATTTATATAGTATTAGGTATTATAAGTAATCTAGAGATGAGTTAAAGTATACAGGAGGATACACATAAGTAATATGCAACTATTACACCATTTTATATAAAGAGCTTGAACATCCTTGGATTTTGGTATCCTTGGTGGGCAGGGTGTCCTGGAGCCAATCCCCTGAGGATACCTGTGGACAACTGTAATTTCTTTCTCATGAACCCAACCTGTCCTCATGATAGATACGTCTCTGCTTCTCCACAAAGATGAGCTTTTCACCTCTGTGAGGAAGCTTATCAGCTGCCCACGGCTACCTATGATGGCACAGGTGTGGCTGGGAAATTCTGGAATGACGCATTACAGAGGGTGCTGCAGTACCACCACTAAACGACATATTTCCACCTGAATTTTACTGGTAAAAACGCTGACATGTTGATTTCCACCTGCCGAACTTCCGTGTCCTCACTTGGGAGGCCAAGCATCCATAACCCCAGCCATCTTTACAGCCTTCCAAATCACCTTCAGTGGAAATCACTCTGTTCACACATTATATTTCATGTATTATCTAAGTTCACTACACGGCACATTTGCAATATCAAGTATCTCGGACATAAACAGATTTGAGAAATTCATAACTGACTCTTGACAAATATTCCAACCAACACGCGGGAGTTAAGGTGAGAAGCCTCCTAGCCCAGAACATTCAAGAAGTGTGAGCGCCGCTCACCACCTGCCTTCAGAGGAAATGGAGAGCATCAGGGGTTTGGTGAGTTGGTTAAATAGAGATTGATTGAGAGAGCTTCTACTGCATTTAAATAGACAAACTACTGGCTAGAGTAAGATAGCAAGATCTGAAATGCTACCATCCGAGGCACTCATCCAGAGTGTGACGTTTGTAGTTGGGCATTGTTTACGTGCAGCCCAGCAGGTGCAGCGTGGTTTCCTTTGTCAGAAACTGCATCTGACATAGATTTTCCCTTGATATCAGGCTTGCTCAAACCATTTGGACTCTTTAAAAGCGTGCCAGACTTTTGACACAGTTTCTTCACATCTCCATCAATGCTTAGAATTCCACCTCATGCCATACCTTCTAAGACCTATAACCCCTCAACCTTTTGCCCTTTAGCATTTTGACTCCTTCCCCCTCTGCTGACTCCATCCCTGGGAATTTCAAACACATTTTACTTCAACAGCATGAGAAGTTTCCCTTGATCCTGCTGTGCTTTCTGGTTGACACCTTCCCACCCCCCCCATTTCTCTGCACCTGTTAACATGTCAAACTTCCTAAAAGCCCCCGTCCTCCCTCAGCATTCCTGAGGCTGCTCTTCTGAATGACCTTCTTGACAGAGCAGGTCTTTTCCTCATTATTCATTCCCTCTATCCTTCCTCGACCATGACTTGAATCATCTCATCGCTGATTCCTGCTAAGTCCCCTTGGACATGATCGAGGTGGTCTGTTACCCGCCTTCCCCTCCTGCTGTCCTCTCCCGGCCCCCTTCTTCCAACTGCCAGGAGTAGCCAAGAGTCAGAGACCAGCACACCCTCTGCAGCCAGGCTGCCTGTGGCCGAGCAGCACCAGTCACATGGCTCTGGGCAAACTACTCGCTGTGTCATCTGAACGGTGGGGATCACGTCAGTCCTTGCTTCAAGCTCCCCGCGCGGATCACGTTAGCCGGGACGCTTGGAGGGCAGTACACATCCTCTGATGTACAGTAAATGCTCAGTGAGTACAGCTGACTAAACAGGAGCTGCCCTTTTCTTGCTTTTTGGTCCTTTTTTCTTTAGACTCATTCTTCAATGACTTAAAAATATCTGGCTTCAAGGACTTCGATATTCTTGTTTCCTAGTTCTTCATCTCTAAACCTGAGTGATCTCATTTATACTCTAATCACATGTTTCTAATTATCTTCAAAGCAAAAACACTTCAATATTGTCTTTGTTATTTCTGCTTTGGGACAGACTCTAACAGTGATCTTCTTGACCAGTTTCCTTGGGTAATGCAAGTATTTGAAGAATGACAATATTTCCATTCTTTGGTCACTTTCCAACCCTCCTCCAATCTTGTTCTGAGGTTTTCAACACCTGGCTCTTTAATGCTGGGATATAGCCCATTAATTGATCTTCATGCCTCGAGCCTCCCACCACACATCCATTCACTTTAATTCGGTCAGTATTTATTGAATGTCCATCATTGGCCACTGGTTGTTCAAGACCCCTGGGAGGCTTCTGCAAACAAGACAGACAGGGTTCCCACCGCATGGATCTCCCTACCCTACACCACGGCTCTTACTTTGGCTGTACATCGCCATCACCTGTAACTCTTTTGTCCGTATCCTAATTATTTTTATAATCACTTAAAAAATTTGTACAAGGCATTATGATAAGGTGCAGGGTGAGAAACTCCAGTAACTCTTTTCCCTTACATAGCTCTCAGTCATCTTCCTAAGCCAGTGGTCTTCTCGGGTTAAACACAGAAGAGCACAATGGCTCTTCACCTGCCACTTCCTCAATCCTAACTCGGCCTTGCAGAATTCTCATTATTCTGACCTCACCACGTCCATCCGATCTTCTCAGGCTCTCAAGCTGTATCTGTGCCATTTCTCAAACTACATCTCACGTACCACATGCCTTTATTTTGCATTTCAATCCACAAAGACTGGACTTGAAGTTGCACCCCTACCGCGAAGCCACCGCAGACCGTAAGCTACGCTGACCTGTCCCTCTGTGCACACCCAATATATTTTAGAGCACAGCAGAAACATTAAGGGGACCTGTTTGTTTGGGAATCTGGGCTGAGGTCCAAAGACGCCTAGAAGATGATCTGGCCTGGTGACCTAGTCCGTCATGCACTTCGAGCTAAGGAGGTAAAGGAACAGCCTGAAGACGATAGGGGAGGGGTATTCCTCTGGAAAAAGCTGCAGGAGTGGAGTGTGTGACCCTCACCTCCCTCCCCACATGTAAATAAGCGAGAGCGTATGAAGATCTGCCACCTCAAGTCAAACGAGTGGGGCTTTAAGAACACCGAGCAAACAATCGGGAACATCTCAGGAGAAACAACTGCATCTCCCCGTCCCGCCCGAGTAGGGCCACTGCTGATCTAGGGAAGTCGTCTGCTTTCCCACTACAAAGGGTCTGGAACGGAGCTCAGGGTGAGCAACTGGAAACACTGTCCTGTTCCTCCTCAAGTCTGTGGCGCTCAAAGGCTGCTGTTCCCTGGAAAAGCCAGTCTACACAGAAGCCTTCCTGAAGTTCCCCACGTGGGCACCCTGGAAAGAGAGGGCTGGGGCGGGGTATCCCACGCTTCCCGATCTTATCAAGGTCAAGTGGACACAGTCAATGGGAGTGGACCTGGGTTGCCTGAGAGGGATCCGTTCGAAAAGACCACTTGCCAAGAGTCAGAGACCCCAAGTCATAGAGCTTCCTTGGGTGCAGGCAGGAGCAGGGAAGGGAGGAGGGAGTCACGAGCTCCCAGCCAGGGTGGGCACGGCCCACGCAGGGGCGGAGCTCACCACCTTCTTTCTCTCCCACCGCCCACCCCGAAGGACCACAGGCGGTGAGAAGGGGGGAACGAGCAGAAGAACAAGATGAAGAGAAGAGTCAGCGACGAAACCCACGCCTGCTACGCGGTCCTGAGAGCCTGCACTGAACCAGCGCTGGGGATGGAGAGGAATTCTCGACCAAATGAGAAATTAGAGTTTGCTTCAGATCAGACATGATACCGCTTGTTTAGAACCTGAGGGCGACCAGGAGAACAAAGAAGACCCAGCTCGCGGTTTACTCTAAGGGTAGTGGAGGGAGAGCTCAGCAGAGCGCGTGACCACGTCAGCGGTGAACCTAATTAAGGTGTTTCCTGCTTGGCACCCTCCCAGTCTCCCTCTGTCTGTAACGCACGCAGAGGTGTCCACAGCTTACCTGATCCTTTTATTACTGCAAAAGAATAAGGTGGTGAGAGGGAAGGACTAGGTGCTCCTCAGCTACTTTTGAATTCTCTCTACCCCTGGGCTCAGGAGAGGCCCCCTCCTTGCCGTTCCTTCTGACTGATGGAGCATTTCCTCCCAGAGCTCTCTTGGGTTACACTCATTTTTTCGTTTGATCTATTTAATGTGAGAAGCACATGTCCCCCTCCCAGGAATGTTCTTCCTAGTGGCACATCACCCTCACGGAAAGAATTCAAGTAGCCCCTTCCTCTCACCTTCTAGAAGATGCCTTCATTGCACAGTTGACACAGAACCAGACCCCAGTCGGGGATGCTGGAAACGACAGGGTCCCCTGGTTGCCCTTTGAGCACCTCCTGCAAACAGCAGATTCGTCCTGAAGGCTTTGATGTTGTGGTGTATTGCTGTTTAAACATTTTTTTTCCCTCAACTCTGTGAGAAAATTTAATCCTTGACAAGGTGCCAGAGGAGTTTCGTTAGACAACAAATCCATTCAAGTCAGAAGGGGAAGTTTCCTATGTTCTCCACCTTTCTGTGATTATTTGTCCCCCTCCCTTGGAAACGGATATATTTAGTCTCAAGTACATTTAGTTCCTTCAGACCTCAGGCCTCCCGGCAGACTGTCCCTCCCAGACGCCCAGGAGAAAGCTTTTGGAGTTGCTTTGCCTTGGTTTCTGCATTTAGATTATACAGTTCCCCACAGAGTTTTACACTTCACACATAGTTTCTAATTTCCATTTGTGTTTTTATAAATGATTCCCTAGGAGTTTATCCCCACCTCTACCTGTTTCCCTTTTCTTCTTATGATTATAGTTTGCCTTCTTTTTCCCCCAAAAGAAAGACTCCAAATAAATTATTTCTACTTAGACTCCTTTAATTTTGAACAAAGTTGCTCAGGCACGCCCATTCCAATGTATCAGCTTGACTCAGCAAAGCAAGCCTGCATTTGAGCTCTGTGTTCCCTCCAGCACGAGGTCAAGGACATCTGTGAGTTTCAGCTCGGCAGGCCGCTCTTCTGTTGACCACTGTCGGAAGAGACATCACATCCTTTCAGATGCGTCTCCACACCAGCTGACATACAGATTCACACACCGCGAGAGAACCAAATAATAATCAGTCTCTCTCTCGTCAAACACGAACACACAAACACACACACACACACACACACACACACTTTAGAGCACCTTGAATCAGTCACTGCCTCACTGTCAAAAAAACAGGATCCTCTGAGTAGAAGGAGGTGGTATGATTCCAGATCCAATGTTGGGGGTACTCAGTGTTTTTTTTTGAGGGTTTTTTTTTTTGTTTTGGGTTTTTTTTTTTGGCCATGCCACACGGCATGTGGGATCTTAGTTCCCTGACCAGGGATCGAACCCATGCCCCCTGCAGTGGAAGCGCAGAGTCTTAACCACTGGACCACCGGCGAAGTCTCTAGTCTTTTTTTTTTTTTTAAGATAAACTTATGCCTGTATTAGAGAAAGAGATAAGAGGCGGTGAGTTTTGAGGAAACCAGTTAAGCCCAGAGAGAGAAGCTTTTGGAACTGTCTCTCGGGTGAGGCAAGACAAATGGTGATGACTTTGAGTCACTCTCAGGCAGGTGTGTTCACAGTTTGACGAAGAACTCAGTTAGCTTGACCATTGGAGCTTTTCTTACACACGCAGCGTTTAATAAATGCTTGTGTATTTATAGCTGTGATGGAATAGCCTCCTTAAGCCTATTAACACCGCTCTACTAAGGTGCCTAATAAGAGAGAAGACCTGCATTTGAAAGTTCTCTTATGAACAAATGTATGGACACCAGGGGGGGAAAGCGAGGGGGGAGGTGGGATGAATTGGGAGATGGGGATTGACATATATACACTAATATGTATGAAACAGATAACTAATAAGACCCTGCTGTATAAAAAAAAAACTAAATTAAATTAAAAGAAAAAAGTATAACCTCAGACTAGCCATGAGAAGGACGTCAGACAAATGCCAGTTGAGACTCACTCTACGGAATATTTGACGAGTACTCTGCAAACTGTCAAAGTCATCAAATATAAGGCAAGTGTGACCCACTGCCACAGCCGCGAGAGGCCAAGAGGCGTGACCCCAAAACGCAGTGTGGGGTGCTGGAGGGGACCCTGGAGCAGGAGAAGGACAGTGGGTAAAAACTGAAAAGATGGGAATCAGGTGTGAACTTACAATAACGTATCCATACTGATTCCCTAACTGTAATAAACATACCATGTCTGTAAAGTGTCTGTAAATGTAAAGTGTCTGTAACAGGGGAAACTGGGTGTGGGTATATGAGAACTCTCTGTACTATCGTCACATTTTTTCTGTAAATCTAAAGTTTTAAAAAACAAAGTTTCTTAAAAAAAAAAAAAAAAAAAAAAGTTGTCTCTCATGCTCCCGAGTTAAAGCACCCTAGCAGGTGAGGCGGCAGACAAGCTTGGAGGGTGTGTCGAGCTCCACGTGGAAGAAAAACAGGGTGACCTTCTTATGGGCGGAATGCACTGTCCCCCCAAAATTCGTGTTGAAACCCAATCCCCCCCGACACGTGACAGCATTAGGAGGTGCACCTTGAGAAGGCAGTTAGGATTAGAGGAGGTCATGAGGGTAGAGCCGTCGTGAATGGGATCGGTGCCCGGTAGGAGTCACGCGAGAGCTCTCCTCTCTCTGCTCTCCCCCGTGTGAGGACCCAGTGAGAAGCTGGCAGCCTACGACCCAGGAGGGAGTTCACACCAGAACCTGACTCTGCTGGCACCCTGATCCCGGACGGCCAGCCTCCACGCCTGTGAGAGATCACTTTCCGTTGTATGTAAGGCACTCTGTCTGTGGCAGTTGGTTAGAGCAGCCTGAACTAAGACTGATCCTTTGGTTCCCATTCTTTACGCACGAAGAAGCCACACAGGAGAGGTGATTACGGGCATGTCGCTCTGGGCAAGCACTGAAGGCAGACCCGGAGCGGTGGAGGGAAAGAGAGAGATCTCCCCAGCTGCGTGCGCACGTGCGTTGCGGAGGGACGACGGGGGCAGGGCCACGGACCATGTTAGGATGAGGAAAAGGCGGAGAAAGGTGTGTTCAATAACACGCTCTGCGAGCACATCCCTCAACGCACCTGACGCGCTCCTGAAGCCGATCGGGGAGCGTTTGCTGAGCCATGAACGGCACAGAGCATTGTGTCAGAAACTACAAGGAGAGCGTCGTTAAACAAAACAGGCAAATATCCCTATTCTGACAGAGCTTCAATTCTAGCTGAGACGAAATAAGTAACATGTTTAATATTATTAAATCATAAATAAGAAAACTAGAGTTATTATTAATGATATCTAGTTAGTTACATCACAGACTGTGATTGAATCCATGGAAAGGAAAAGAAAAACTAGATCAGGGTGAGGGAGGCTGGGAGTACTGAGGGGGAGGTGGCTGGAGATGGTACACAGGGCAGTCAGGTTGGGTGTCCCTGAGAAGGAAGCGTCTGCGGGAGGATGTGAAGGAGAGGAAGGTGTTAGCCATGCAGGTGTCTGGGAGGCGCGAGAGGCATCCAGCAAAGGACACGGGCAGTGCAGGGGCCTTTGGAGGAAACGAGAAGCTCCTGAATAGGGTAACAATGACAGGCGAGGAAGGCCAGTCTTTCCACAATGGTTCTGTATTATATACTCAACTGTTTGTTCTCTCTCCCTGCTGTTTCCTCAGGCTTCTCCTCTCAACTGGATTCTTCCTGTCAACATTAAAACGAGCACTCTGAATGCTTTAAACTCTACCCCTTTACTCTATCCTCTTCCACTTTCCCACCTAACATCTCCCCCGTCCTGGCTGCATCTCTCGAAGGCTGACTGATGCCACTGCCTCTCCTTCCCCAGGTACCACCCTACGATCGAGTCCGCGCTCTGCCCTGCCGCCACCACTCTGCTCAAATGATTCTTCCACAAGTCGTCAATGAACCTCAGGTTTCTACATCCAGTGGAAACTTCTGCTTTCAGTTTGCTTGACCCATCAGAAGGAACTCCCATCTTCTTGAAAACATTCTTCTTGGCTTCCAGGACCCTATGTTCCTCCTCATCCTGTCAGATCATTACTTCTGGGCTTTTCCTTTTTTCCTCCTTCCTCCTCCTGAGCTCAATCACCAACAAATAGAGTTCTTCAGGGCTTAAGCTTGGATTCTCTTCTCCTTTCACTCTACACACTCTTCTAGGGCATTATATCAACTCCGGGGGTTTTAAATACCATCTACTTGCATGTCTCCCACATGCAAATTTCCACCTCAGATCTCTCCCCTGAGCTACTGATTAAGCACATCCAACTGCCTTCTTGGTATCTTGGCTTGTTATCTTCCAGCTACCTCCAACTGATTTAAAAGGGCTACATCTCAACTCAATCACCCTTCCCCCAAACTCCCATCACAAATCTGCTCTCTTCCAGGGCCTTGAATTTCAAAGGATGGTACCTTCATGAAACTATTTGCACAAACCAGAAATCAAGGAGTCATCATGTCATCATTCATACTTCTCTCTCCCTCATCACCCATATCCAATCCATTTTTCAGAAAAATCACTTGATTAATTTTCCCAAACATCTGTTTCCTATTCTTCACCCTACCTGCACTGCTATAACCCTATTCCAAGTCACTGTCGTCTGTCAGCTGAAATACTGCCGTCTCCTTTAACTAGTCTCTCCGCTTTACCCTTGGCCCTCTTCCATCCACTCTCCACAGGGCAACTGAAGTCGTATTTTTTCCAAACACAAAATGCCTTCTGTTCCTTCCTCTGCTTAAAAGCTTTCAACTGCTTTTGAATCCAAAATCCTTAATCGAGTCTACAGAACCCTGCACCGCCTCATTCCCGTCTGCCGTCCTAGCCTCAAGCCAGCCACCCTCCCGTCATTAGGAAATCCAAGTCGCACAAGCTATTTGCTTTCGCTCGTTCTCTGTCTTTCCCCACCCCCCTTCCTTTTCTCCATCCTTCCTTTCCTCCTGCTCTCCTTTCCTTTTCCTTCCCCTCTCGCTTTCCATCTTCAAGCACGGAGACTCTACTCCTACCCAGGAACTATGCATGTTCAACTGAAAAGAGTCCCTTGGTCCTCAGTCCCTGTAACTCCTCAGCCCAGCTCCTGCTCACCCTTCAGGTCTTTCTGAATCCATGTTTGGATTGGCTGTTGATACATAAAAACCTCCCCCCAACCTTAGTGGCTTCACACAGAATCCATTTCCTTTGGTTACAAATTTCATCAATCTGGGCTGAACTCAGGTGGCCCTTCTGCTGGGCCGTATTCATACGGCCACATGCAGCTGGTGAGCCCACTAGGGTCTGGGACCTGCTTCTTTCTCTCGTATCCCTCTCCACGTGGTGATTCGGCACACGGCTGCAAGTGGTCCCTCCAATGAAACACATGGCTGCTCAGGGAGCCCAAGGAGGCAAAGGCTGAACCAGCATTACTGTCACTTCCGAGCCATTCCATTTTAGGGACTATACAGAATGCGGATATTGAAAACGTGTTCACTGAAGCCATCAATGTACATAATTATGACAATTCACCCTAATATAACTTAGCTGTTATTTAAAGGGGGGGACCTAGCCTGACAATACAGAAAATAGGGACAAATCTGAAACTGATTTATGGACTTATTACAGCTTCGATATAGGAGAGAAAAGATAAGGAAATCCAATGATAGCGGCATGAATTTTGGTCTTGGCGACTAAAGATTTTATTTCAAGGGAAGAAATGGAGTCGTTTCATTGTGCTTTTTTTGTTTTTTTTAACCAACTTCTCTACAAAATCTATAAATCAGAGAAATTGGCATTGGCCACATGATTGGCAAAGGTTTACATTTACAAAGGAAAGTCCACTTAGCCACTTTCAATAATTCAACCGAAGATAATAACGTTGGGTTAAAGAGAGTCACTTAAACATTTTCAACGACATCTGTTGAAATTTTCTTTGCACGACTGAAGGATGGTCAGCGTCTACCTCGAGCGAACACAGTACGGTTGTAGCCGTAGTATCAGTATTACCGTCATTATTAATACACCAGTTAACAGCGGTTTGGTCCAACCAAAGCGACGAGGACAAATGGCGTTTGATGGTAGTGACGTGCCAGGCACAGTGAGAGGTACGAGGTCTTACAAATGAGTAAGTCATGGGCCCACCCCTGAGCTGCCCACGGTCTCTGCGAGCTTTACTATTACGCCTGACTGTAATCCATCTCCATACGATTAAATAAACCTATCAGAGAAGCGTGGAGAATGAAAATATAACGGAATAAGACTTACTGAGAGAGCGTTTTTTAAATAGGTAGATTAATGCTTTATATATTTCAAGTCCTAAAAGATTCTGCCATAGATATTTAGGACTGTTCCTCACAGTTTTCATGGAACTACTGAAACGAGTACTGGTGAAATGCTTGGAGACTGAAAATGCTACTTGAAACTAACTTCATGTCTTCGTGTGTGTCTCCCAAAGCCAGTCTGGCTTCCAGAAGCATTACTGAGCGTGTCAAAGTTTCTGGACAATGCAATGACATTTAGAGAATTGGCATCCCATTTTCACAACTGAAAAACATCTCAAGATGGTCGCTGAACATTTTATAGGTTAATGAAAGTAACTTTGTAAAGAAAATATAACACTGTGTTTGAAACAAATGTCGTATTGGTAGCCCAAATCAAATGTTTGGCCTAGGGCTTCCCTGGTGGTGCAGTGGTTGGGAGTCCGCCTGCCGATGCAGGGAACGCGGGTTCGTGCCCCAGTCCGGGAAGATCCCACATGCCGCGGAGCGGCTGGGCCCGTGAGCCATGGCCGCTGAGCCTGCGCGTCCGGAGCCTGTGCTCCACAACGGGAGAGGCCACAGCGGTGAGAGGCCTGCGTACCGCAAAAAAAAAAAAAAAGGAATAAAATAAATTTCTTTATGTAAACTTAAATGTTGTGGTGTTCATATTTCATTACAGGTTTTTATTTTATACATCCTGAATCTCTGAGAATATTTTTATCTTAATTGAGAGAGAAATACCCATCATGGATAAATAGATTCCAATGTGTTTTTCTTTATTAATTGATATTTGTTAAATACTTCCCATCCAAAAGAAATTCTAATTATATCATAAAAAACAGAGTGGAGTGGACAGGAGAAAAACTGCTAATAGGAAATTCCCTTTAAGCTTGACATTTGGTTTTACTAACACCTCTAAATATCTACAGACACTGTCTTTAATCAAACATTTTTACCTGCGACACTGAATTGGAAATTGCTTGTTAATGCCTAGTTAATAGCCCTTTTCTTTCCTAACAGCTAAGAAAAACCATGTTATCAGAAGAGAATTAACTAGAAAATGACAATTCTTGCAATATATGACTTCTTTCCTAGCTTGCATCTATACCTATCTAAGCTCTTCCTGATCAAATTGAATAAAAGCAACATTCCCTTTAAAAGTCAATCTAACCTCATTCCAGACATATATTTTGGACAGCTTGTACATTATAAAAGGAAAAAAAAGCCATTTTCTTGTCTTCTTTTCCATTTCCTTAACTATGGAAATCAGGATTTTCTTGATTCTATCAGGATATAATATGTATGTTTCAATGTGTCAGCTAAAGATACTATATTAAAATGTCATTTAACTCTTACAGAAAATAAATATTTACAAATCATCTGGTCCTTTACTGCATTTTGCTTTTTAGGTTTTGTATTTTATTTAATTATACTTTGAAACGAAAATCTGATCTAGCACTTTAGAAAGAGTTCACAGAATGTCTGGACACTATAAAATGGCACTCAGTCCATTAGGGACAGAACCGATCCGTATGCCTAAAGGCTTTTACTGCATCCAGAGTTAAGACAAGAAAGTAAAATGTAAACTGTAACAAGCAAACCCACACTTGTCTGTCTTCATGCTTATAAAACATACTTAATTATTCACAGAGTATAAAAAGACACGTATATTTCTTCCACTGTATTAACTCTGCTGCTAGCCAAAAGACACTTATCTTCCTCTTTTTACCTCAATCCTGTAAATCTCTCATTGTTCTGCCTTATAGCAATCAATAAATCACATCCTAGACATTAGGGCTGAAGGTCCATTCTAAAATAACCACTGGGGTTCTGCCCCTCTATAAAGTTTGCTTTGTGATATATTAAGTGTATAGAAGCTGACGGTGGAAGGTGACAAATGTGGTTCAGAAAGTTTCCTGTGGACATTCCCTCATGAATTTATCCCTGGCCTGTGTCACATCAGGAAATGATGAAGGTTTGCCAAAAATAAGTTTAAAAATGTTATTTTGTTATATAAATGTAAGTCCAAAAGAGTGTGTCATAGATTGTAAACTCCTAAGAGAAAAGGAATCATGCTTACGTATGTGCGGTAAAATGGAAAGAAAAGATTTTGGAATTAGAACAATGTACATGGGAATCTGAGCTAAACCACTGGGTAAGTCACTTTGCTTCTGTGAGCATTAGTTTCTTCATCTGTAAAGTGAAAATAATATATAACACATTATATATTCTATAATATAAACTTCATGGAGTAGGCCTCTCCTTCCTGCAACAGGGCTTGCTAATACCTTTTAAAAACTGTCCACACGTCATCTCATTATTTTCCACTAATTGTTCACATCTCACCTGAATTGCCTTCTCCTTGGTTAAAATGTCACTAACTCCCCTTGCTCACTTTGGAACAAGTTCATTTTTTGTACTTTCACAGGACTGGAATTCTTTTCTTTAAGAGCCGGGATTGGCAGACTACAGGATTGAGCCAAATTCAGACTGTCACTGGCTTTTGTAAACAAAGTTTTATTGGAATATAGCCACGCTCGATCATTTATGTATCATGTCGTGGCTGCTTTTAGACTGCAACTGCAGAGTTGAGTAGATTCAACAGAGACTGCATGGCTGGCAAAGCCTAAAATCTTTACTGGCTGGTACTTCACAGAAAGTCTGCTGACCCCTGCTTTGAAGAATTTATTTTATTTTCCATTGGTGCACTATTAGTGAGGCTATGTACCGCAGGACTCTCTCCCCCGTTAGGATATAAAGTTTAAACTCCATTATACGTTGGACCATTTTTCTTCTTGATCTTCATTGGTTCTTCACACAGGTCAAGCATAATTTGTCTAGAATATAGTTACCATTCAATAAATGTTGAATGAATGAAATGAGCACATGAATCAGTGAATGCATGAACCAACAGATACATTCATTTGAATTTAAAATTACCCTAGCATAATAATGAGCACACCATAAATAAAAGTGGACCACATGTTCATATGTCCTCCATACATTAAGATAAAACCACTGCAGACATAACGGGTTTACGTGTTACAAACTGTACGTTCAACACTGTCTAACCTACGCACAACAGTTTGAAACAGGACTTGGTTATGAATGAGCGGCTCATGAAGCTCATGCATTATGGACTTTATAAAACATGCATAAATTAAATAAGCATTTGTCCCATATTAAAATACTTCAGTGACATGAATAGTATGTAGGCAGAGGCTAGAGAGCTAATTATGATGGAATTACTTACGTCTTCGTCAGTTACTTTTGGCATCACCTCCACCGCTTTCCCGCTTTATTGTGTCTCCTTGCCCCTCCTCCCATCTCTCTCCTTTGCATAAACAATGTATCAGAAGGCACTTTACAGTGGATGCCCAGCAGCTCCTGGCCCTGAAGAGCTTCTTCGCCTAATTGTGCACCCCTTGTGGATTTTTCACAATACTTTGCAGATCTAATTTAAATACTTTTACAAATTCATCAAATACATTCTCCAAGGCACATTTACTTAGCTTACTTTTGAAACTTCTAATGAATTCTCTCGATATGTAATTTTATACTCAGCATCATGATCTGAATTAAATATTATTGAACAAGGTGTTCATTATTGGATGTGAATTATAATTAGAATGATAGGCAACCTTAACTCTGATAATAGTTTTAGTCAATTTCCTATGGGACTGCCAGTTTTCAATCCAGTACAAAGACCAATACCCTCTGCTCAATGTCTGTTATAAGGGTTACAAGTAAATTAAGCAATGTCAGTTCTAGCTGCTTAAAAGCTAGGATTAGCAGATACAATTTAACTCTTGAGAGGCAAACCGCAGGCTGTCGCGGCGGTGTAGATCGGCAGTGCAGGGTAGCTGACCCGCTTTACACGGCGATTTAGCACTGGATATTGAGAGATGACCTAGATTTTCCAGGATCCACACGCGAACCTTATAAACAACTGCTGCACCCATCCAGTTCACGTATGCGCCAAAGGCAGCCGAGAAGGTGGACTGTAAAGGAAACCTGAGCTACTGACACACTTGCTACTAAAATATGTTGCTATCTTTATATTATCAAGAGATAGCTTGTGTACATAAAACCCTTCTCTTTCAGTAGTTCTGTCAGAGCGGTAGACAGAGGACTTTTTCTTTACAAATATTGAAGAATGTAGGCATTACTCTTAATGTGAAAAATACATTTATAAATGAAGGGTAAGACCTACTATAATCAGATATCACTGATTTATTTCTACTCAGCGGGCATTTTAACAAAATGTGATACACATCTCCAAGAGCACAGTGGGTTTCAGATCATTGAGGCTGGATTGTAAGGGGAGACTCTAATTATCTTTGTAAGTACCTACTGTCTCATTATAAATGACCTAGGACATGCCTTACACGTAATAGGTGTTCATTAACACCTTCTCCCCTTTGTGCATAATTATTCATCGGTCATGGTTAGTGAACATATTAATTCTTCCTCCTTTCTATAACTTGGTACCTTCATTTATAATTTAATCACCTGGTGGTAAATGTGCCATTAACTGGACAATACCTCAAAGTAATGTTCACTGGAGATATAACTCAGAAATAAGAAATAACGCCTGCCAATACGTTACTTTACTCCTTTTAATTGGTATTTTTCACATGGCATGTTGGGGACATTTAGGGATTCACTGCACTGGGGTGGACCATGTTTATGACATTTTTATGACATAGCCTGTCAAAATGGTTTTAAAAACTAAAGCTGGGTCAGCTTACTAGTATTTCACATCACCCATTTCTTGTAATGTGTCAGCCCATAATCAGCTCTATTTCCTTTTACCATCAGCCTTCCTTCTAAAGGACACTACAAGTCCAACCCAGAATGATGTCTCCTCTTTCACCCTTTAATCCCAACTATCTCCATGTTCCCCCATCTCTTGTAATCTCATTTTTATACCAGAACTCAGATGAAAACAAAATTCCTCTTTTTATCTCAACGATATAGTAACAACCTTTCCCTTCCTCATTTTGGATGTGCTTACTTGTATGTCAAAGTATACGTATGTGTGTGTGTCTGTGTGTTTGAATACATGTTGCTTTTTACGTAAAGAGACAAGATGAGTCTTGTTGGGAGGAAGGAACAATCAGGGACCTGGTAAAAATGTCTCATTCCCAACAACTGGAATAAACCATAAACAGCAAAACTCTCAGATAGTGATGATTAATTCATGCATCTCTTATAAGTAGATCACACTGTGGTTTCTCACCCTTAGAGGAAATGTATTTCCCCATTTCAAAGATGTAGGTTGCTTAGCACAGGAAAAATAAAAAGATTTCCTTTTAGCGCATAACATACTGACATATGACTAATTTGCTTTTTTATGCATTTCTTTTTGTTGACTCAAGAAAGGGGAGCCCAGCATCTGTGACCCAGACCCACTTTATCACCTTCAGAACCTGTATCTCATATTAAGGTACTGAATTTAAGGATTTCACAGGAAAGGCAGAGAGAAGAGGCTCCCGTCCTCACTGTTTCTTTTAAAAACTCTTTAAAGAGAGAAGAGAAATTCTGAAAATTCGAGCACAACTTCTGTTGCCTCAGTTACCAGAAAAAAATAAAACCGCTGCTTTTCTACTTCACAGCAGGGTCCCCAGATATGTGGCAGACTTTCCTAAAAAAAAGTTTCACAATTTACAGCAACATGGCAGACCACTTATAATACACAGAAATGTTGTTTAAAATGCAATAAACATTTATTTTATATAAATAGATATACTAAAAAAAAAAAGAAAAAGAAAAAATCTGTAATCTAAGTGCTGGAAATGAAGGGAGAAACTCTAAGACAGAGCTGATGCCTCGGGGACTACGGAGGCGACAGTCTGAGGTACAAGGCCTCATGGAAGGAGCTAGGTGTGAATATCCACCAGCTGTACCACTGGTCTCTCTCTGCACCAGACAGGCAGCTGGAAGAGAAACCCTTGCACAAGCCAAAATCCCAGGAGGTGTCTCTTAAAGGAGAAAGAGACTCTCCAAGTACAGACTCTGGGAAGCATCAAGGAAGTTTTTCATCTGCTCTGGGTCTGGCTGGAAACTGAAACCTCAGTTTTCTACAGATTGAAACCTACTTTATGCAAACTGTGGAGTAAAAGAGGCTAAATTGAGAAATTAACATCAAAAACTTGTCCCAGATTGATGAAAATACTGGGTTTTTGAGAAAAACAACTGCAGAACTTCTCTACAGGGTTATTCTAGAACTTGGGGAGCAGGAGAGTTCTGTAGAAAAGGAAACTCACTAGAGATGAAGCCACAAGAACATTGTAACCACACGAGTAAACCAGCCCCCAAGGGATAAGGTGTCCTGACAATCAACCAGTCGACATACATCTACATGAACTTGACATGGCAGAATAATTTTTCAAATCATCCAAAATGCTTCTGTTGAAAATGACTGCAAATATAGAACACTAGATTCAAGAAGGATATTTGTAGATTTAAACTGGCAAATGTGAAAAACAAACAATTTACAAACGTGAGAAATATAGTCACTTAAATTCACAATTCAATGGATGAGTTCAAAACACATTCAATACAGCTTTGGAGAGTCGTGAATTTGAAGATAGCTCTGTGAGATTACTCAGAATGGAGCTCGTTTTGATTAGAGACGGAAAATATGAACTTGCTACACGGGGGTGAGAGGGAAAGCACAATACATATCTAACGGGTGTTCCAGATGCAGACTATTATTAGAAGTAGAGAGAGGCAATATTCTAGGAGTTATCAGCCGAGGATATTTTGTAACTAAGAAAAAACTGGACCCCTCAGCTTGAAGAAGGCCATTGACCCTGATTAAGATTCATTCTTAGACTCATTTGATGGAACTGTACACCATCCAAGATGAAGAGAAAATGTTTAAAGAGATTATACTCAAAGGAATAAGGAAGAGTTAACTGGCGGCAGGCTTATCAACAACAACTACAGAGGCCAGAAGACAAAGATATTCCATCTGCAAACGGCTGAGATAGGACAGAACAACAGGATCAAAGGTACGGCCTGTAAGACCTCTGCCTTGTTGGAGGAAAGAACAGAAACAATATTAACTTTTTACTCTGTTAAAGGAGAAGAGAAAACACTAAAGATTAGTAATAATTGCTTATAACTTCCAGGATTAAAAAGAGAGGAGAGTGAAGAAAAGAAAATCCAATCAATGAAATATTTGATAGAAGTCAGAAAAAAGGAAAGCATGGTCATTAAAATACATAATAAAATGGAAAGAGTAAGGCCAAATATATTGGTAAAAGAAATCAGTGAAAAAGGATTATGTCACCTATTTAAGGAGCAGACATTCTCATGTCTGATTTTAAGAAGACCGTTCAGAACAAAATTAAGCTATATGTTACCTAAAAGAGATAAACTACAAACAGGATGGCACCTACCTAAAAGATGAATATAGAGACACAAAAAGACATGTGAGGGAAACACCTACTAAAAGAAGAAGGTGCAGCAATACTAATAATAGACAAATCAACTTAAGACAAAAATACACTTTTTAGTCTAAATAGGTCATTACTTATTTTAAAAACAGATCAACTCACATGGAAAAGGTAACAATCCTGATTGAACACTAAGCACCTCAAAGTCTGTAGAGCAAGATGGTCAGAGAAACTGACAACACCATAAACATTAAAATTTCTGAATTTCTGGTTGATAGGTACAGCAGATAAAAAACCAGAACTCACAAATCTAAAGATCTGAGCAGCACCATTAACAAAGTGATCTACTGGACAGAAACAGTGGCCTCACAAGGAATGCTTAGACGACATGCGAGCTATGTAAGAAGACCACACACATATTATTAAAATGATGAATCTCTACACTTACCAAATAATCATTTACAAACAGATCACACAATCTGACTACAATGGAATATACAGCTGACCCTTGAACAGCATGGGTTTGAACTGTGTGGGTTTACTTATATGCACATATTTTTCAATAGACATACTGGAAAATTTTTCGGAGGCTTCTTACAGTTTGAAAAAATTTGTGGATGAATCATGTAGCCTAAAACTATTGAAAAATTAAGAAAAATTTAGGTAAGTTAATGTGTAAAGTATATGTAGATACTAGTCTACCTTTGCCTAGGCATAAAGTGAGTGCTAGTTAATATAAAATTAATAATATGCTAGTTTTCTTACTGTCTTATAACTTTGCTTTCAAAACTTACGTTACCATACAGTATCTCTCTCTCTTTCTCTCTCTTTCTTTCTCACTAGTGTATAGGCCAGGCTACTGTGAAGCTATTGTATTGATTATAATAGGCTACCATAAGGCAATTATACTGCTGCTTTTTCATTATCAATGCATCAATCATGATACCTATAATAGTAAACATGATTTTTCAAATTATCTTTTCATTTCTGATATTTACTGTTAGCAATAAGTATAACATCTACAGTGTTTTGTATCCGATAAGACAATATTAATGTAGGTACTGACACACAATTCATCTTATAGACAGACAACATAAACTTAATGGTATTGTTAAATACAGTACAGTACTATAAATGAATTTTCTCTTCTTTATATTTTCATAATAACATTTTCTTTTCTCTAGCTTACCTTACTGTAAGAATACAGTATAACAACATGTGTTATATATAAAATGTGTTCAACTGTTTATGTTATTCATAAGGTTTCTGGTCAACAGTAGGTTATTAACAGTTAACTTTTGGGGGAGTCAAACGTTTTATGCAGAATTTTGACTAGGCAGGGGTTAGCGCCCTTAATCCTGTGTTGCTCAAGGGTCAACTTTAATCTGAAATTGATAACAGTGTTATCCCCAAATAATTATTCATTTGAAAATTTAAGAATTCAAAACTAAACAGTTCATGGGAAAAAAGCAATCATAATGAAAATTAAGAAATATTTAAATGAAGTCAATGAAACACTACACATCCAAATCCAGAAATACAGCTAAAGGAGATTGAAAATAATGTCAAGAATTAAAGAGGGGGCTTCCCTGGTGGCGCAGTGGTTAAGAATCTGCCTACCAATGCAGGGGACATGGGTTCTAGCCCTGGTCTGGGAAGATCCCACATGCTGCGGAGCAACTAAGCCCGTGCGCCACAACTACTGAGCCTGCGCGTCTGCAGCCTGGGCTCCGCAATGGGAGAGGCCACGACAGTGAGAGGCCCATGCACCACGATGAAGAGTGGCCCCGCTCGCCGCAACTGGAGAAAGCCCTTGCACAGAAACGAAGACCCAACACAGCCAAAAATAAATATAAATAAATAAATAAATTTAAAAAAAGAATTAGAGAGGAAAGTAGATAATAAACAACTCAAGAAAGTAGAAAAAAATAATATCAGAAATTATTTTTAAAAGAGAAAGTACAAAAACACAGCATAAGTAAGTGAAAATACTAGATATTAGAAAATACTAATAAACTAGGGAACCTTCTGAAAAAATATGAAAGAATAAGATAAGTGAGCTTTACTAGGAATTGCAAAAAGGACAAAATTATCAATATATTAGAAACATGTAAAGAATGAACAAGTAAGTAATATTTCTGTGAATATATACAAAACCTTAGAGAAAATGAACATTATAGAAAAAGAATTTAAAATACATAAAACTTTTAAAACCCACAACTACTACTTCAATTGAATCATTAGTGAAAAATTCTAACCCCAAAGCACAATGTCTACATAATTTTAAAACTTTGAAAATACAAATGGTGTACATCTTTTTCACACTGTTCCAGAGAATTTTTTTAAAAAGCAGTTACTCAACTCTTTTTTTAATCTATAATAATATTAACACATATGCCACCCAAGAAAATTAGAGCAAAGGTAAATTATTGATGATTACTTCAGAAAATCCTGAACTAGTAGCAAGCCAAATGAAAAAGATGTTAAAGTTATGCTATGATAAAGTAAGAGTTTTCCAAGGAAGTCAAGTATTTTTTAGCATTCAAAAATCTGTTAGTGACAGTAACCACATTCCAGATAGAGGGAAAAAATCATGTAATCATCTAAAGAGATATAGAGAAAGAATTTTATAAAATTCAGTATTTTTCCATGATAAATGTTAGCAAACAAGAAAATAAAATAAAAATTTTAAATACAGGGATCCCAACAAAACCAATACAAAAAGCATGATAAACGGGGAGCACCCTGGAATGTCTGGTATTACCTTTGTTTAACATTGGACTAAAGATATTAGATATTGCAGTAAGTGAAGAAAAGATAATATACACTGTCAGGATAAAAATAAAAATATTCATTATTACAAATGATTTAATTATCTTTGATGAAAATACAAGGAAATTGATATTCGTTACTAATAATAAAATTTAGCATAGTTCCTGGGCACACAACCATTTCTTTAGACCAACAGAAACCTATTGGATAACTTAATATAAAAACCCCATTAACAAGAGTGAGTAAACTCCTCTAAAATGAGTGGGAATCAATTTTTAAAATGTAGTGCAAAATGTTTATAGAGAAATACTAAGAAATTTGAAAAACACAGAAAGATTTCTCTCCTCGATAAGATTAAATATTTAAGATGTCATTCTCATCACATATTCTCTATAATTAATGTAATTGCAATAAAAATTTTCACTGTGTGTGTGTGTGTGTGTGTGTGTGTGTGTGTGTGTGTGTGTGTGTACTCGCATGCAGGTATGTGTGACTCGTCAAGCAGATCCTAAAATTCACTCTTGGAGAGAACAGCCAAGAAGATAATAAAGAAGAATAAAGAGGGGGAAAAATAGGTTCTGCTTTATATGTATTCTGTTTTAGTCTGTGACTGAATTATTTGATTAGCTAAAATTTCAAATATATTATAGAATATATTAATTAAAATTCATATTATTGGACAAAGGTTAGACAAAAATAGCCTGAGAGAACAGATCCAAGAGCTCAGAAACATGCCCATATGTGTATGAAAAGTTGGTTTATGGCAGAAATGGAACTTCGACATAGCAAGATGGATAAGAGAAATATTCAGTAAATAATCGAGAAACTCTGGTTATCCATATAAAATATAAAATTTGATCCCTAGTTCACAAAACATATAAAAATAAATTTCAACTATCTTAGCAGATGTTATGGGCACCCCATCCATATTCCCTGGGCATCAAATTTCAATACATGCCAGTGTGTCCTATGCAGGCATACGTATTCTACCTGTGGGTTTTCACTCACTGATGGGGGATGGGGGGAGGCAGGAAGTACCCTGGAGTTAATACCCCTGGGAGAAGCCTCAGTCAGTGACAGATGGATGTTGGACTTTCTATTTCTGCCCCTCAGGAAGGATAACTCTCATATCCTACACTGTCTTCTAGGGTTTCCCAGATGGACTTAACCACAATGGCCCAGAGCTATAATTATTTGAAAATGTATCCTTTATTGGTTTCTTCCCTTTCCCTGTCTCATGTTCTCATTTCTCCATCAGTGCTGTGTTGTTCTAGCTCCCATATAAACTTATTGCAATTTTATCATTGCCTCTGGGCTTGATTTTAAGGAAGTCCAACCTAAAACAACTCTAATACTTTTAGAAGATACTTAACAATATGATATTATAGTTGGGAGTGAGTGTGTTAATTAGATAGAGACAGAGATATAGATAATCAGATACAGATATAGAAAGACATAAATTTAGTCAAATTATATAATATCAAAGTTAGAAATTAAATAAATGAAATTTTAAAATTCATATGAAAACTATATATAAAAATACCAAAGGTTAAAAACAATCTAAAGGCTAGAAGATATTTGCTGCACATATAATTAACCAAGGGTCCATATGGAGAATAGATAAGAATTTATAAAAATCAATGACTAACACGGGGAGGGGGAAGGGTAAGCTGGGACAAAGTGAGAGAGTGGCCTGGACTTATATATACACGGCCAAACGTAAAATAGATAGCTAGTGGGAGGCAGCCGCGTAGCACATGGAGATCAGCTCGGTGCTTTGTGGCCACCCACCTACAGGGGTGGGATAGGGAGGGTGGGAGGGAGACGCAAGAGGGAGGGGATATGGGGATATATGTATACGTACAGCTGATTCACTTTGTTATAAAGCAGAAACTAACACACCACTGTAAAGCAATTATACTCCAATAAAGATGTTTAAAAAAATCAATAACTAGAAAAATCAAACATTAGAGAAATGGGCAAATGCTATGAACAGGTAATTCACAGAGAATGCTAACAACCTGCTGATGAAAACATGAATTTCTCCTTTTCACATGCAGGTCAGCTGAAGTTTAGGGGGTGAAATAATTTCCTAAAGGTCACATAGCCAGTAAATGGCAGAGGAAGGATTCATACCCAGACATATTTAACTTCTAATCTTACATTTTCTGCTTGTTTCATTATAGCGTATCAAATGTCTTCCCGTTACTGTGCAGCTTCACAAGTATCTAAGTTGCGGGTTAGGCTATATAATTAGGATGCAACTAATCATACAGGGTATTTGTCTCTCCTGACCTCCTTACCTACGAAAATCTTAAGGATTACAACTTTGCAGCCAAAAGTTGATTGTTTGTACTAGCGAAGAAATGAGACTAAATGAAATTAATAAATGGTACCCAAACGACGTTTAAGCCACTATTTTAAATATTGAACATACCAAACACTTTTCATAAGATTTTCTAGAAAAAACAAAAGTTGATTTGAATTCCATCTTTTTGCCTACCTTGGGTTTCTGTCTTAGAACAATAACTACCCAAACAAACACAGGGCTCAGCACTCTGTAAATCCCACACCAAATTCAACGATGCCAAGTAGATGCTTGGCTCTTTCTTAAAAGGCCAGAATCTACTGAAATTCGGGATAATTTGTATTTAATTCAACAAATACTGAATGTGTTCTGTATACAAAGATATATAGAAGGTAATTCCCAATCCCCGAATCCTCAATGTTTCTTATCTAAGTCAGTAGTTAGAATAAGACAAGTACACAATGACTACAGGAAGAAATAAAGCAAGAGAATTGTCAAATAAGGGCACAAATAAAATACGTTTGGAGCGTGAAAGACGAGCCTTTCATTTTGCTAATGAAGCATCATTTTGTATGAATAATATTCAGATATTCCTACATCGAGTTGCTGGTATTTTTAAATACAGGCTATCACTGACATTAAAAAAGAAAAAAAACAGATCTTACTCATAGAAAATCCATACAGTGGTATAACCTACAGCCACTAAAAATAATAGAGCAATGTGAATTGACTGATTTACTATAAAACAAAATGGATGTAAATGTAAAATTTTTAATCCCATATTAATATTCATAGTGCCTTTCTGCTAATGAACATGTTTCCTCAGTGCAGGGGCCCATGGCAAACCTCAGCCTTAGAATTAGCACTTCCCCCTCTAAAATAGTGACTTGCTTTTCCCTTTCTACAAGAGAGACATCTAGAATAAGTCAGCATAGGTGGTGATGGTTTATTGCTCTAGTTCATCTTATCCCATCTCTTCTTCCACTTCTAATTTGTTCATTTATTAATTAAATCAATGTTTATCAAGTATCTACAATATGCCAGGTCCCATTCTAAGTGCTGGATATACTGTACTGAATAGGATATAAATAGACCATGAAACATATGGCATATTATACACTTAGATAAGAACATCAAATTGCAATTCGTGGTATATACTACAGTGGAAAAGGACAAAATGCTTTGAAAGGGAACAATGGTGATTTATTTTAAATTGAATAGTCAGCAGAGGCATCACTGAGAAATGTTCCAACCGTGAACAAAGAGTGAGAAAAATCATTGCAAACAAAGGGTAGAGACGAGATCACGTACGAAGGTTCTATGGCAGGACCGTGCTTAGACTTTGGCAAGAGTGAGGCACCGAGAGAAGGCAGAGTAGCCAGGTGGCAGAGGGCACGATGGAGACGGGTGTGGAAAGGGCTGGCGAGGAAAGCAGGGATCCCCTCATGCAGGTCCTTGACATCAGTTCCTCGGTATTCTAAGGTCAATCATAAGCCATTAAAGGGTTTTAATCAGGGACATGATCCATTTTCTGTGTTCAGAGATCCTTTCATGGTTTGTGGATAATGGGTCGGAGGGAGGCTAGGACGGGAATGAGGGGACGGATGAGAAAATCTCACTGGTCCACGGAGGAAACAGGAGCATGGCTTGGGGCAGTGGCGGTAGATGTGGAGATTAAACGATACACTTGGCACCAAATAATTTGAAAATGGAAATGACTGGACTTCATATTAAAAGTCCTGGTGAAAGTGAGATCCAAGAAGGAATTTGAACTAGAGAATTCAAATTAGAAATCGGAATCAGAAAAAGAAATTAGAATTCTCTTTCTCAGAAAACCACTAGCCTACTGCTGATACAATTCTGATTAAACACAGACACATGCGCTCACTGGAAACAGGTTACACATTCATTATGGCCCTTACTCTACCTTTCCTTGTCATCAGCAGTAGATCATTCTTAGCACTGCTAATGAGTACTTCTTTCTGAACTTCTTCATCGGGACCATCTTCCAATTCCTCTGCCCTGTTCTGCACGTGATCAGATGGCTTCTCAGTTCTCTTTCCGAGAGAGGTCGGTCCAGTTTACACTTCTTTGGGATGCACTGGTTTGCTTACACCTTTCTTTGTTCCTGCATTGCAAGGCTCCTTGCCTTCCATTTGCGAACATTCTAGTCCTCTTCCCTCTGTCCTCTACATAAACACAGTTCTTCACCAACCGTGATACTCATTGGAGTGGCCATCAGATCAGACTAAACCTACAGGAAGACCTACTCAAGTAATTTCTGGATAATTACTAATCAATCTCAGAAATATTCTTGGTTTTAGGGCGTAATAAACTCTTTAAATTCTATTGTTCAATATTAACAAGAGGGCTTCCCTGGTGGCGCAGTGGTTGGGAGTCCGCCTGCCGATGCAGGGGACACGGGTTCGTGCCCCGGTCCAGGAGGATCCCACATGCCGCGGAGCGGCTGGGCCCGTGAGCCATGGCCGCTGAGCCTGCGCGTCCGGAGCCTGTGCTCCGCAACGGGAGGGGCCACAGCAGCGAGGGGCCACAGCAGTGAGAGGCCCGTGTACCGCAAAATAAATAAATAAATAAATAAATAAATAAAATTAACAAGAGAAACTTTCAACAAATCGAGTACTAAGTTTAGAAAATCCTTTTTTTCAAAACCAATTACATCTCTAACTTTCTCTCAATGCAGTTCCTTTATTCATCTGTTTGACTAATGCTCACCCAGCAATCAAGTGTTCAATTATTCATGCAAAAGAATTTTTGCCAGTTACTTTCTTGGTGGATGTAGTGAATAGTTATTCTATCAGCATATAATCCCTCATTTTCATATTCTTGACGGGGTAATGACTTTAGACTTCCCCCCAACAAGATGCATTTGATGTCTTTTGCTAAAATCACTTAACAGTAAGATTAGGTTCATATTCTACACCTGAGACCTCCCTTCTTACTCTAGGAAAAAGCACAGTAGCAATAGTTTTGAATATTTATTTAAAATTTCTCATATATTCATATGCCAGGTGCCCTAAGTCTTTTACTGCCTAATCTCAGTTCCCTAGCTAATCAGTAGTATTGTAATATATCCTCAGTCATTTTTTTGTAAAAGAATCAATTCCATTAGGTTGGTAATTTGCCTGAAATCTTAATAAACTGTATTTTAGATTAAAAGTTTATTTACCTGATTAGCGATTCTACTTATACCACATTTTAAAGCTACATAATCATTATTTAAATAAGAAACATCACAGACAACTTCTGCAAAAATATCAACCATTTTCCTAGCTCACGAATTACCACACTTTTAAACTCAAAGGGTTTTTCATTATAATTAAAATACCCTTCCTCCTGGGGCTTCCCAGGTGGCACAGTGGTTGAGAGTCCGCCTGCCGATGCAGGGGACACGGGTTCGTGCCCCGGTCCGGGAGGATCCCGCGTGCTGTGGAGCGGCTGGGCCCGTGAGCCATGGCCGCTGAGCCTGCGCGTCCGGAGCCTGTGCTCCGCAGCGGGAGAGGCCCCAACAGTGAGAGGCCCGCGTACCGCAGAAAACAAACAAACAAACAAAAATACTCTTCCTCCCTAGCAATGACCTAGAAGCATTTAACAAGACTAAAAACACCAAATCCATCAGCAAAGCAGGTCGTTCTGTTGGGGAAAACAACTGTGATGAAGCTTCAGCTGTGTTTCTCGACATCAGAGTCCAGAAAGACCACCTACTGAAAAGATGAGCGTGCACACTTGTGAAGCGGTATTCCAAAGGTCTGAAAGGGACCTATGACTCCATCTTTACCACAAACCCCCTCGAAAGGATTCTTATGCCCGCCAACATGTGAAAACCCTGGTGTTAGAACAGGCCGCCGGGCAGGTGTTAAATAACTATGTAACCGGTCACTGGAAAGAGGACAGGATTCATCTATTAATTCAGCAGAAGGTTGTACTGCTGATATAAAGGACATTTTACTACAGAAACGACACTTTTCTTTATTCCAGCCCTTACATAAAAGCAGAGAGAGAACCTGTGGAATTACAGTAAAAATAAAAATCTTGTAAAAATAAGTGACTAAAGAGTTACCTTAAAATTTTAGGAATATAGCATCAAACACAGAATTACAAACACTTCTCTCATCAAATGAAATTAAAACATGTTAAGCCTAACAATAACTGCCTCTTGAAATCAATGGTATTGTCTGTGATGGCACAAATCCGCCACGATTTAAAGAGTGACAGAGCCACACAGCCACTTGCTGACAATATTGCCTGTGAGTCTACCTCCCTCCTTGCCCAGCTGTCATTACTGTGTCATCAAAGAGATATCAAGTTATTCCTCTGATGCTTCTTTCCCATTTTTCTGAAATTTGTCCTTTTCTTGTAATGAGTGATGAGCAAAATTCTAAGTGCAATACTGCTACACCTAAGGAGGTGCTTTCTTAGAAGAAAAAGAAAGCTGTGATGAAAAAGCCCCTTTTTCCCTATGCATACTTGGAAGTAGCAATCTATTTGTAGGGATCTGGGGAAACTACAGATATTTTTTTGTGCCTTAAAATTCAGAGCTCTCACCTACACACAAGATGACAACACATAAAGAAGCAAGACTCATCTGACATACAATATATGTTTAATGAATATTGAAGAATCAATGGATGGAGAGGTAAATGAGATTTGACAGAAACCTAAAACTTAGAAAAATAAAGTCATATTTTGGATATGACTGGATACTTCTGAAACAAAGAGAGGGATGCCTAATCCCTGCAACCCCCAGAGCCTTTGGGTATTACATCAATGTGGAGCATCAGAGCAAAACTAGGGTGCTCTTAGCTGGATAACAAACCCAGGAGTTTTCCTGGTAACAGAAATAGGTCAAAGAGAAGTAAGTTGGTTTCTGGTAAAGCTGAAAATGTACGTCTTGAGCTCGAGACGATGACATGGCGATATAAAGCTGAAGCTTACAGAAAGATTGGAGCTGAAGAAAAATACTGAAGAGTCATGTAGTAACACATGGGAACTACCACGTGCCAGGTGCCGTGTTAAGCAGATTTATCATCCCTCTTTGTCATAAAACCCTTCAACTGGGGTTGTTATCCTCATGAGAAACTAAGGCTTGCTCAGGGCCACACAGTGATTAGTGCTCACACATCACAGGCAGTTAAGACATTCTTTGCAAACATTTTTGCAAAGCCAACATAGGACACACGTCATCGGACACCAAGACCCACCCTCATCCACTTTCCCACACAGCGCCTCCCCCAGTGCTTTTCTGGAAGCATGTTTTGCATCCTGGAGCTGAAATGGCATCCAGTGGAAGGAGAACTGGCTCTCACGAGCCCGGGATTTGGTTCTATGTGTGCGTCTTACAGCGGGCAACACTTTCCGCCACATATTCCACTGATAATCATGTCAGAAGAATTGTTGGGAGATAAACGTGAATTAAGCATAGCTTCTCAGCATTTGGAAAAAAAAAAAGAGCATAGTACAAATTCAAGATAATTAATATTTATGTGTTTCCATTCTTGCATTAAAAATAAACAAACTAAATAAAACTAATTTAATTATCTCTATATTCACAACATCTAGCGTCCACAGAAGAGAGGGAAGGAGGAGTTAAAGCCATTTTCTGCTGTCCAAAGTCATAAGAATTTTAAGGTGATTTCCTGTAGGGAAGCACTTTATAGAATATACTAAAAATTTCTGATTAAGAAAAGAAGCTTCTCAGTGCATTTTCCTTTCATCAACTCCACTGATCATCCCTATACTTGTGGAGCCTTGTATCCTGCTATAATGTTTTCCTAACTCTAAAAGCTATGCTGTCTTCAGACATTTTACATTTTCTCCATTGTCCACTCTATTCCTTTATTCAGCATATAGGAATTTCTTCCGTGTTTGAGAAACTCCCACTTCATATCCGAATATGCCACTTACAATGGATTCTAAAAATGATCATTATGTTCAACAACTATTTCTTCAAGGAAATGCACTGGGCAACAATTCTGTGCACACAAATGGAAAATTTCAGAAATCTATACAATTCAGATAGTAGCTTGAGTTGTCCAAATATCATACAGCCCAGGGCTTCCCTGGTGGCGCAGTGGTTAAGAATCCGCCTGCCAAGGCAGGGAACACAGGTTCGAGCCCTGGTCCGGGAAGATCTCACATGCTGCGGAGCAGCTAAGCCCATGCACCGCAACGACTGAGCCTGCGCTCTAGAGCCCGCGAGCCACAACTACTGAGCCCACGAGCCGCAACTACTGAAGCCCGCGCACCTAGAGCCCACGCTCTGCAACAAGAGAAGCCACTGCAATAAGAAGCCCGCGCACCACCATGAAGAGTAGCCCCCGCTCGCCACAACTAGAGAAAGCCCGCGCACAGCAACGGAGACCCAACACAGCCAAAAATAAATAAATAAATAAGAATAATAAATTATAAAAAAACATCATACAGCCCAGCACCAGTGTACGTATGAAACACTTATTAAAATGTCCAGTGTTGTCAGAGATGTGGAGGAACCAGCAGTCACACCCACGCTAGCGAGAATTTAAATTAGAAGAGGTACAGCCGCTCAGAGAACAATCTGAGGCATCTCATCCACAGTGAAAACGTGCACCCCCTTTGACCAGGCAATCCCACTTCTAGGAACTTCCTGTACCTCAGCATTAGTCTAAGTATAGAAAGATACATGTACTAGGATTTTCATTATAGAAGATATAAAAATCACAAAATGCCCACTAGCAGAAATATTAAATAAAATATGGTCATGTAAAGTATGTAATGGGATCATATGTAATAATAAGGAACATATAAACAAATGGAAAGATATCCACAGTATATTGCAACATAAAAAAAAAAAGCAAATTAGAGAACACATTTTATAGTACAAAGTCAAGAAAAAAATCTAGATCTATCTGTATATGTGTGTGTACATGTATGCAGACTTGAGCATATGGAAAAATACCTGCAGAGACACCCAGCAAATCATTAGTAGTGATTACTTCTGGAGAACGGGATTGGTCGGGAAAACTGGGCTGAGAGATTTCATTGTATACCTTGTAAACCTCTGTATTATCTCCAGGGACAAGTGTCACTTTTGTAGTTGAGAAACTCAAAGCCGTATAGGGGTAAATCATGTACATTAAAATTCTTAGATATGAGAATGAGAAGATCCAAATCCAAGAATATATATTTGTGGCAACATGGTGTGGTGTCTTAAACCTCTAGAGAAATCACCTGGGTAAACCAACAGGGGCGTTCAGAAGTTCATACCTAAGGATGATCCATGCAGACTTTCCCTTGCAGAGCCATCTCCTGAACTTAACTTCCAGGAAGGGGAAGTACTGTGGTGCCACAGGCACCTTCTCTCCCTTGGTGACAGAATATGGGGTATCAGATCAGTAGAGGTGATTTACGTCATTGTGCCAGTGTGTCTCTATGATGTTTCTAGTTTGTTGTAACAGTACGGTGTCATACTTTTCCTTTCTTCCTCTCTCTCTGTTTCTCTTTCTCTTTAAGGACAAAAATAATGAATTTTCCAAGCTGAAGTACTGAAACACACATTTTTTTCAGACTGGAAACGTAAGAAAATCACTTCTTAATACTGCATATTTCTTATAGTGTGCAAATCCCTACATCTAAAAATATTAAGAATGTTGCCATCAGACTTATAAGCACCTTATTTCTCCTGCAAATTTTAATGTACATTCATCTACATTAAAGAACTTACTTTACGCCTTTACTTCACATTTACACAAGCATATATAAACATTATTTGACAACAAATAAATTATCCTCGTGCCTTTTCTACTTTCCATTGATTGTCTCACTCCTGGTCCAGGGCCATGAATCTAGGGCTATTTATTAGTTCTCACTGATCGATTGACTCAGTTACTTAAAGGCTACATCTTGCTAGCTATTGCTTTTCAAGTCAAGTAATTATAACTTGATTTTGTAAATGCGGCTTTAAAAGTAGAGAAAGAGAACAACCTTTTTTTTCATAAAAAGACCCAAGTTTTGAAAAGGTACAATTCAATATAATTACAGCAGGCGAATACAAAATGCCTACCTCATGAATCTGAACAGATTACCTATAATCCCATTAACGTGATTGTAGCCTAGATTTATAAAGCACAGTTGATGAAGATTTAACATGCCTTCTCACACCAACCCAAGCACGGTCTATCTTTTTAAAAACAGAAACAGGAATACATGCCACTGTAACTTCACTCTCCATTTTCTGCTTCAGTCAGTTTGTACATCATTAAGATTTCCTAGGCAGGGGATATTATTGTCTCAGGCTGGAGGCTTTTAAAGACTTCTTTCTAGAGCAGCGTCACACCTGGCGACTGCTGGGAGGGGGTTATGACCGCAAGTTTTAGCTCTCATCACTTTAGGTCTAACAGGACAACTAACAGGTCAGGTGGGATGTTCTGAAATGTAATTTTAAAAATTGCTTTAAGTACTCCTGACCAGAAGCCATTAACCTTCATACATCTCTACCAGAAAAGCAGAAAAAAGCTCTTCTGAGGCTCGGCCATACTGTGCCAGGCAAGTGCCCCCAGCCCTTGGTGGCAGGTTGCTGGATTTGTGGTAATGAGAGAGATGCCCATTGTGGATGATCAAATTTTGCAGAGTAGCGACTGACAGACGAACGTGATTTAAAAGGCAAGCATATATTTGTTTGCGTGCTTTAATTTTCAACAAATGAAATTCGAGTTTTCTAATTTAACTGGCTGGTATAATAGAAAGATTCAACGGTTTGGGGTTTTTTTTGTGTGTGTCATACTCTTCAATTATCTCAGTTTATGAAGTAAACAGCTCTGGCTGCAATTTCAGAAGTAAGCATAATTATTTCAACAAATGTGAATGTGACATTTAACATAAGTGAATATGCTATGTAATCTGCATACCTGCTCATATTCTGTCGTAAAAATTTCTATTTACATTTTACAGACGTGAAAATCCGTATCTTGTTACAAAGTACCTAGGAGGTGTAATTATCCTCTTTACACTTTCTTAAAGTCCCCTAAATACGATGAAGAAACCACCCTCATCAGATCTGCTGCTGTTCTTAGCTCAAGTCACCGTGTGGCTCAATGTTCTAAATTAATTCATAGCAATCACATCATAGATGGAGACGTGGTAACCTTTAATGATTAGCTAATAAAGGAAAGATTTAATTCAAGCACATGTGGAACAGAACATAGATAAAATGTCCAATTACATGGAAATTCAGAAGTATTGCTAATTTTTCTTGATATGGCAACGTGAATAATAATCTCAAAATTTTAAGAAGCAGTGTTCTAACTAAAACAATTTATAGACTGAATATTTTGTGTAAAAACACAATGTAGACCTCCAAATTATCCGTTATGATTTACATTTAAAATATTGGTGTGATCCTCAGTCTTTTGAATTGAACCTACTGCCTAACATAAGCTCCTTTAATTAGCTAAGTAGATTTGCAGCCTCTCTTTTATTGGGTGAATTCCAATTTTACATCAGTTGGAACACTGCCTGTATCTAAAATCATTTGAAATAGCTGAGTTAGTCTCAAAAATATTAATAGGTACTCTAAAACTGCATGTATTACTAATACTGCCTAATGCTACACATGGTCTCTAATGCCTTGTGAACAATTAATGAATATTCATAAAACTGAATTGACACCAATAAACATGAATAGTGTCATCTATAAAATACACTGGCTAATCATTAACATTAGGATCCATGTTTTTATCACAAACTACATTGATACATTATTTTATTTTTTTGAAAGTCAAACAAACTTTAGAACTGTACCCTCAGGGTAATCTCTTAATATTTAGTATAGATATGTATAAACCCTAATGAAAGACAGTTCCATTTAATATGATGAAAGGAATTTCACATTTAGTTTTCATATTCCAAGTCTACTGTAAATTTCAGGTTAAGAAATCAGAAGCAGCAAGATTAGATGCCATGAGGCTGATACCCAAATACTCTAGTTCACTGAAATTCACAGAGCTTCAGTTTTTATATACGCTCCTAAATGCTTGTTACTAAGGTGGCCTATTTAACTGGTTCATTAACTATTTCAACTCCAGTCTAGAAGATCCCCTTTTCAAAAGAAATCAGCATGTATGTATATAGCCCTTACTATATATATTTTTATGTAAAAAAGTACAGGTCATTCATGAACTCAAAGGTGAATTTTACTCTAAATGTATGTTAGCCAGATGTGTGTTTGATTCAGAACAATTTATAAGCCCGTTCCAAAGAAGTTCTAATATTTTACTTTTAAAGAGTTGTGCTAAAATGTTCTGATTTTATTAGGTGTGATGGTTATAAGTTAGATATCACCCTTCTGCTTAATTTTAAAGACAGTGGCTCAAAAATGTAAATGAGGATTTTCAAGATAAACATAAGGGTTAATATTCAAGCTTGGCCAGTGCCTCCCAATACCTAGACTATACCTGCTCTTACAAAATGAGGGGAGGAAACACCCATTATTATGTTTTATCTACTATCTCTTTCAGTGTTCCCTTCAAGCATATCCTAAAGAATACCCGTAATTCTTTAATTTTTTTTTTTTAAGTCAAATGTGTTCAGGTCACATGGTGTTAAGGAAATGTCATCTGAGTTCTCTTTTGGAGATTCTTAAGGCCAAGAACACATAAGTTGTGAGAAATCCTCCAATAAAAACCCAAAACAAACAACAACAAAGAAGCAAAGAGAAAAACCCCTAAAACTAGCTATATTCTATTTTTACCAAATGATTTCCAAATTTTTGAACAGATCTAATATCTGTCTATTAGCAGTCTGATATCTGGGGCGATACCGTTCTATAAAATAATTTTTCAAAATTCCCCAACCAGTTTCCAAGGCTCTTCAGAACTTACTTCATATTTCATGAATGAGGCTCATTTTTATTTATTCTTTCTGATGTCACCAGAACCTATACCCCGATTACTTCTCACGTGGTTTATGGAAATACCCTTTCCTACCTTTCTGCTTCAGTTTTGCAGCCCTCAAATTCATCTCACCAGCACACGTCCAGCTGCATGTTTGTAAAGCAGTATTTTGCATAGTTACTTCACTGCAAAGATTCTTATATGTATAAACACAAGCTCAGATTCTCAAATTTACAATTCTAGACATCTGCAAAGCAGCCCATTCTTGTACTTTAGTCCACCAGTTACCACATGAAGCCCTGTTCTAATTCCCTGACCACGCTGAACGCAACTTTCTGGCTTATGCACCTTTGCTCATTCTACCATGTTTCCTAGGATGTGCCCTTCATTCTGATCCATGTAACCAGGACTGCATCTCTTCTTCAGAGTCTCTCTATCCAAAGAAGCCTCACCAATCATATTAGTTTAAGGTGCTGGCTCCTTCCATGCCATTCTATTAGATCTTAACAACTTTACTACTCTTAATTGTTACTCTGAATCATCGGTGGGCATACCTGTCTACTGTTATCTCTTTATTTGTATGCCTTTATTCCACAAACAAATTTGCCTCCTGGAGGCCAGGAACGTAAGTTTAATTGTGTTTTTGCATTGGGAGAGCCTCTAACCTTGTACCTTACAGCAGTCACTTAATACGCACTGCTGCTTATACTCTCCATGTATTTATCAATCACTTATCCTTGAATCGTTCACCAAATATTTAGTGGCTATTCGCTGCCGAGTCCAAGGCTTGGCACATTTTATTAAGAGCGGCCAGAAGGTCTCAAACTCTAGCGTTCTGTTCATCTCGCTGCAGCGTACGGGTGTAGACTGCTGTTGAAGGACGATAGAAGAGGTGACAGCACGCAGTGAAGTATTTTGGAAGGATGAGGGCCACAGTCATGGGAGAAGCTACACAGAGAGGATCACGGTGGCGGCCTTCAGCCTGTGCACAGACAGCGTGGATCACAAAGTGTCCAATTCTCTGTTAACGGCACTCTTAGCAATGACCGAATGACACAGACTTCTCAGCTGGTGAGATGAGGAATTCGGATTAAAGTCTGTCACAAAGCATGCTATAATTTTATAACCGCTTAATATTTTTCAAAGGACTTGACATGTATTATTTAATCAAATTTTATATTAACATCAATAAATCAGAAGGACCTGGCACATCTGGTTGGTCCGATCTTCAATTAAGCAGCGACTCCTCAGTGAAGAACCTGAAATATAACCCCACTATAATTAGACTGTCCTTACAGTACTAGTCTCCTTTGAGCAAGTTTATACAGACCCGCTGTTGCGTATTAACTCTTTCAAGCACAAGGTTATCATCAATTTAGTCTATGAAAGCAGTATCCTACTGAACAGAAATCGGGTAAACTAAAGACTTGTTGCAAGTTCCCGAGATCCCCACTTTGTCTCGTAGGGACCCACAGGACCAGCCTCTGAGAGCTATACCTTTCAACAGATCGAGATGACATTTAAAATCAGTTCTTTGTGTTATGCTATGCTTCTAGAACAACAGGAACGTTCCCCCAACAATGTAGGCTAGAACAATTGTGTGTGTTTCTTTAAAGGCAATAATAATACGAAAGCAGAGCTGGGAGTTGGGGACTTTAGTTTACAAACACCAGTTTACTGAAGCTGCTTCATATTAATAACTAAGTTCCAAAATGAGTCAAACAGAAATGGAATGCTGAACAATTAAGACTCTCTCCCCATAAGCCCATCTCTATCATTTTATTAAAGGCTACTGGGAAAACCCTTACTGAATAACTAATTCTAAATTATATTCGATGAAAACAAATTAATGTAATAATTTTCTTTCTGAAATTAATTTAAATCTCTGTGGATGCTGCAACAAATTTAGTCTTCACTATGCATACAGAAAGTTATGAAAAGCCTTACTGCACTCACCGCTTTAGGCAAAGATTCATTGTTTCACAGTCGCTGGTAATGGCCATTACTTCCATTTAGCAAACTTGCTTTAATCAATCATTTTTGCCTATCTGGCTCAAATCTTTAAAATTACTCTGTATTTTGTCCATATGTATAGCACACTTGCAAAAATGCTATTGGTACAATGTGTACTGTTTCCAAAAGGCTCTATTTTGTTTCTAGAAATCCTCCCCCATGTATATTTTTCTCCACTTTTATTCTTGCCATTGAATTCAAACACAGGAAATACAATCTTCATGCACATTATAAAGTTCAGATGCTGCTTTTAGTTGATTATTTAAGTGCAAAATGAATCTTCTGCACTTACAATGGGGTTATTTAAGTGACGACTCACTTTTGCTTTAGAAATGTTTCAAATTCATATCTGAACATCTACAGTAAAATTACCCTTTTCTTCTTGTTAATCAAAATCATGCTATTAGTAGGACTTAAAAATATATTCAAATCAAAAGCACGTTACCCATGCCTTAAAAAAATAAATCCATTCATAATTAATCTAACAGCTATACATATTGACTCTATAAAATACTGAATACAGAAAAAATTAATTGAAAAGTCACAAATATTTTTAATGGTGTGAGGGAAAAAAACATTTAGAAATTAATAAATTAGAATGTTAGAAAAATCTATTGGCAGATGCCTGGTGGTCAGGACAGTGGCCCAAACAGGCATGTGTCCTGTCAATTCATAACCAGGATGGGGCCCTAGAGTCAGGGGAGAGGAAAAGAGAGTCCCATGTAACTCAGCAACCTCAGGGCAGTTTATGTAACCGCAAGTCAAGTCCTTCAGGTTGCCTCGATCTCTGTTTATAAGAACCTGGAGTGTTCTACCGAGAAGACCACAGATGAGCCCAACTCCAGATCAAAATAAGCCCACGGATGCCCTTAATCAGTGTCCTGACTACTACTGTGCTTGTCCCCTCCCGGCAGGGAGCTCACCGGGGCTTCCATTAACTGAAGACCCCCAACTGGGAAATTCTTCCCAGGCTCCGAAAGCATTTCTCAGGGGATTGGCCTCTGCCCAGAGGTGAAGTCTCTGTTGCAATGTCCTGTACAGGCAGGTGCTGAAAACCTGCCAGGCTCAGGGAGTACTGAGAAGTCTCTAATGAAAGGCGACTGATCCTCTACTGCGATTTTCACCTTTTCCTTTTGCCACTGACACAGGCAGATCTCCACCGGGCATGGGTGCAAGAAAACGTGTGCCACCAGCACTGCTCACTCGGCCTTCCAACCTCCTTCCTTGATGATCTACAGACACAGAACCCCTGGCTGTGGACCAGGACAAGGCTGAAGCCCCGAAGCCTCTTTCAAGGCCAAAAAGAAGTAACCACTGTGACACATTCAAACAGGGGGTAATGAAGGTGTGAGAACTTTTCAGGGACCCTGAAGCCTTGAACAATGCTCCTCACTCCCCACTGTGTGCTGTCACCTATTTTATTTCCTAATGCTGTTCTTTCCTCCCTCCCTCCCTTCTTCCCTCCCTTCTCTCCCTCTCTGCCTCCCTCCCTCCCCACCGCTCTTTCTTCCTTTGCCATTGAGGCTCTTTTATATTTAGCCTCCCCTTTTTTCCTTCCTGGCTCCGCTCATTAAAAGCTACCACTGTGCACTGAGTTTGTGTAGGTGCACTGTGTCAACAAAAAGGAAGAAAAATGCCTGGCTTCTGCCCTGACCCCATAATGAGCAGGGAAAAATGTACGTAGTATTCTAAGCATCTAGTTTTCCTAAGAGAATAATTTAAGCATGAAATCCATATGAGCAGGAAATTCAAAACAAAATTAAATCTTTTGTTAAAATAGAAACATAGGGTTGGAGGGTCAAAAACTGAGTGAGTCATTGGAAAACCCTATGAGCATGTGTTTTATAGTTTGTAAAATTTAATAACAATAAATTAAACAAATCTATGTCATTTATCTTTTTATTGGTAATAATCAACACTGTACAACTACTTTCCATTTGGTAGGCGTTACTCATAGGGCATTTTTCTAGATCTAGCCCACAATATAAATACTCTCCTCACAAATTAGTTTACTTTGTGTTAGAAGGTGTGCATAAAGGCTCTCCTTTTTTGTGTGTGCAAGAACTTCATCTAAATGTTCAATACTTGTCTATGTGACTTTACTGTTAAAGGTCTCTAAATATGTGCCTTAATTCAGAACTTCGAATAGCTTGCAGCTTATATACTGAAATAAAAGTGCAAGCTTATTGATACAGAGAAAAGGGGCGGGGGACAGATGATCACAGGTGTTATGAACTTGATCTAATTTTCATTTTACGTAAGGGAAATCTGGATGGAGAAAGACCAGCATATTTTATTTATTCTAGTTTTGATTACTTTCCTCAGTTTCCTGCACATTAATGGAGTGAAACTACCCAACCTGGTCCTACTCCCTGGGTACTAATGGTAATATCAGAACGGGGCCAGGTTTCTGGGAGGCACTCACCTTCCCAAGCCTCAGCTGCATTTTCTACAGCATTTTCTACTCTTTCATCTGCTTAGAGAGCGGTTTACAAGTAAACGAGGGTGGGATGTGTGTGCTTTGATAAAACAGTGCTACAAAACAGCATAGTCTTCCTAGTTAATTGTAGCTTACTTAGATATATGGCATCATGTCACTGGATTTACAGTTTGTGAATGAAATAAATACTGATATCTTGTGATTTTCTTAGTGACATGGCAAATATCTGGAAGTAATCTTCAGATACATTTGGAAAAAAAAGTAATAAGTTCCCGAATCTGAAAGAAGAAGATGCAGTTTAAATACACTGTCTGATCATCACCGTAAAAGAACTTAATTTCCACACATGCTTTAGTCCCTCTGCCAAAGCAACAGACAGGCTTATCATCATCTTTTAGGTCATTCATGAAATGTTTCGTCAATGGTATAGTGGTAATAACTTAGCCAGCTGAAATATATGTGATACAGTTTAGTAAATATAAAATATATATAATTTTCTTCTAATGTGTTAGATTCTGCATATCTTAGGAAAAAATCATTGCATTATATATATTTCGTATTCTTCCATGGAATTCTTCTAACTTTTTAAGATGACATAATATAACCAAAGGACAAATATTCTATGTAACATCCCCAAACCATACTTTATGGCACAGCTTTTAAGACATTGTCTTAGTGGTATGTTAATTGTTCTATCAGTGTGAGAGGGGCATCGGAAAGAGCTAGGAGCATCCACTCAGCCCATTACAGAGGCACGGTGACCAGAGAGAAGGAATCACTGGCTGGATGTGTCAGTTATAATATCACAAAGAATCCAAGAGTCTAGAGGATGGCAAGGGAGTATTTAATAAGGATGGTACATTGCCTTAGTCAACCTTGATTAGCTCTGGAAGATTATTTTAAATATACTGAAATGATAAACTCTTAAGGCTGATTTATAAAAGTTTTCATAGTCATCTTGGTCTTTGGCCAGATGGAAAGTTGGATTTAAAAAAAAAAAAAAAAAGGAACTGTAAAGAACTCAAGCAAGAAATAATCACACTTTAAATATGGAAAGTCATGCTGCAAGGTGCATCGTGCTTCCAGCAGCGTGCAAAAGCTGGGATTCTGATAAAGACGAAGACAATAGCAGGCCCTCTCTCTTCCCTAAGAGATACTTTACATCCATCAGACTCTCAAAGCGATTGTTGAGAAGTAATGTCCCTGCTAACAATCAGTTCTAAAGTTATTCCTACCTATGAAATGAACCAATTTACAACTCTGTATATCTCAGTAATGACTATGTGCTTATTTAAACATAAAATCTATAAAACACACCCACAGAGACAAGCAATTCAGCAGCATTAAAGCTATAGGAATTGCTGGAGGCAGTCGATGAAGTAATGCTGAATCTGATCCCATTTTTATTCAGGTAAATATTGTACCCATTTGTCAGTGAACTACTTTTTTTCCATGCTCTCTTTCAATTATTCCTCAGTGAAAGAGGACAAATCCCTTTGCTTTAGACCTTTGCTTTAATGGCAGCGTTAATTTGAATTCTCAGACCATTGGTGGCCTTGTGTTAGCGTTTATTAGGCAGTAATACATACACAGTCACTTCATCAACTGAAGTTAATATTCTCTGTGTATTTAATTAGATTTGAGAAGAAGAGGAAAATCAGGTAACAGTGTTAGATTTACTCCAAAAATAAATCCAAACATGGCCTAGATTAAATGTGGATAGGGAATAAATTGATGATTGCGTGCACTGTGGAGATGTGGAATCACTTAAAAAGGTTTGGTCGCGAAAACTGCATTTCCAGACTCACAACTTCATACGACACCATGTAAAGCCCCAATTCTGGAGGGGTTCTTTTAATTGTAGATTATTACAGTTTTACTTACTATAGACATTTAGGTAAACAGCCCACTGAGACAACCAGAGGACGTTCTCATGGATTTCATGAATACCTATGAAAAAAATTGCCGAACAAGGAAGCTATGATACAGAATTTGCGACATCACAATGAATCATACTTCAGTAATACATCACTTAAACCACTGGTTTAAAAAGATAATTTCTTATGAGGATGTACCCCTTTGTTACCTGAAATGTTACAAACATGGTTTTCAAGCAACAGCGGCCCAGGCCAAGTTCTAGAGGTTGCTCAGAGGTCCCCAGCCACTTAAGACAGTGTTCGTGTTGAAGGGTAAAATTAATCAATTAAATGCTATCAGATCTCATATAAAATACCACCAACTTCTCATTAAGTGCCGTCAAAGCAAAAAATAAAACTTCCTTTCCTCGGTTTTCCCTCTGAGGTATCAGTTTGCTAATGCAGACGTTACAGACTCAGCTCCAGAGAGAGGAGTTTTATTATCTCCCCATCACAGGTTTTCCATAGGATGGGCCTCCTGTGTAGGGTATTTCCATTTAAAATTTTCTTTCCTGTATATGAAACCTCATGGCTGAATTTGGTCACCCAAGCTGGGCTTTGTTTTCATTGACAGTTAATTGTCATAAAAATAATATCTTACGTGGTATTTCCTTTTGTACCTTATAATCCTATTTTATGGGAGAAGAGGTCAAAATTATTTCAAGGAACCCATTAATAGAACAACAGGTATATGGGAGCCTCTGTCTTATTTCTTTTTAAGCTCAAACAGTCCATTTATTAGCCGAATACTGACAGTTTATACTATTTCAAACTGTTTCCCAAAGTACTGCTGCTAATACTACTGATACAACTACTACTTCTGTGATTTCCACAAATAATAAAAAGATTCTTTAACTGAGAGCTTAACAATAATAAGCACTATTCAGAATATTTATACAGACTAGAATCCTCACAACCATTCTATGACGTCAGTACTATTATCACCTCCATTTTACAGATGACAAAATGAAAACAAGCGTTAAGCCACTTGCACACAGCTAGCAACTGGCAAAGCATTTGAACCAAGGCATTCTCCCTCCGCACTGACATGTTTCATCTCTAAGCTACCTCTGCATATATAACACAAGAATAAATTGTTCAGGTTAACAGAAATAGAACAATTTCTTCAGATAGTGAAATATAATTTATGATTGAAAAAATATAATACTTTTCAAATATTAAATATCAAAAAACAACATAACATTTAAAAGTAGGTTATATGTGACAACTGACATCTTTTTACCTAAAAAATGTAAAAAGCAGCTGGGGCGCAAAGACATGAAATTATTTTCTTAGTTTCCAGTAATTAGTAGAAAGAACAAAGAGAGAATGCTTACTCTCAGAGGCTGACTTCCCTTCACTGAATTATATCACTGTCACTAAGATGTTCCAGAAAAGTTAATTCATCTCCAGCAAGTTTTGATCGTATGTGAGGAGCAGCCTCTAGATGACTCTCAGGGACCCCTGCCTCCTGGTTCTCATGCCTTTATGGAATCTCCTCCCTTAAGAGCATGGGCTAGATTCATACACTCACTTCTAATCAGTGAAATGCGGGATGGCACTTCTGAGATTAGGTTACAAAAAGACCATGGCTTCCATACTGGTGCTCTTTCTCTCTCTTTCTATCCCTTTATCAATCAGTCCTCACTCTGGAGGAAGCCAGCTACTATATTGTGATGAGCCACATGGAGAGACCCACATAGCAAGAAACACTCTCTACCCACGAGTGAGTACCTGGAGACAGTCAACAGGCACACGAAAGAGCTTGGAGAAGGATCCCCTACTCAAGCCTGAAAATGGCCGCAGCCCCAAGCAACACTTTGGTTGCAGAGTCTCAAGAGGAGTCTGAGCCTGAATCACAGTTAGGCGTTCAGATTCCTGGCCCACAGAAACGAAGTTCTGCAGGTTTTTTGTTTTTTTTTAAGCAGTAACACAGAACTACTATACCATGCATATATTTTAAATATATATAGAGAGAGGCAGGCACAAATAATTAAACCCATGCAAATATACTTAAAAACACATACCTTCAAAGACAAAATTCTATTATACTTGAGTTAATGAAATTGTCTTTATTCCAAGTTATGTCAACTCATGACAAATCAGACCAAAAAAATAAATTTTGTTTAAAAATGGGGTCTAATTAAGAGTTAATAGACAAAAGTTATTCTTCAAGGAGATGGAGAAGTAGTTAAAGAGGTTCCAGTTTTTCAACACAGAGATGGTCAAGTTTCTTCCCAAATGTAAGAATTCATTCTTCCACTTCCACATTCAGAAATTAGCCAAACCCATGTTCCTGTCTTTATGAAAATACAGCCACAGTTTAAGAAGAATCTTTTGTACTATTAAAAATATGCTGTAATCTTTTCATATAATAAATGGGATGTAACTATATTGCATTGGCAAATGTATTTTGAAAGTGATTCGTTGCCCCCCTCAAAAAATTAATCTCTAATAATTTGCACTGTTAATATCTCCTTGTTACTTTTATAAATTCAGCATCTTTTTTTAGAGTTCAGAAACAAAATTGTAAAGTGGATCTCTGTAAAGTGAATGAATTCTGAAATTCATAAGTATTTGTTCAATCCTTAACCATTTCTTATGACACTTGTAGAGTTATCAACAGACTATGGGTTTCATCCCTAAGTACTGTCTTCAAAACATAAATGTAAAGTAATAGAAAAATTTAAAAAAAAAGAGAAGTCCGAATCATAGTGGAAGTTTTTACCAATATCTAGTCCAATCAAATTTCAGAGGAAATGCTAAGTATTTATCCACAGAATTTTTAAATGTGACTTCTCAGGAGCCTTTATGGTAACGTTCAATAGCTGTTCTATAGGGTGAAGCTGTGAGAAAATCCAGTTGTGATCGAACAGCGCCCAATGGGCACATTCAAAGAGAGGGAAAGGATGATGGGGAAGAAAGAGTCTGTGCATTGCTTTTAAAGTTTCAAAGCTCAAAGAAAACTGCAGTGTACACTTTACATAGCACATATTTTCCCCAAATTCATCAATCTCATTTTCATCTGTTCTTAAAAACACATCTCATTTTCTTCCTAGAGGCCATAACTCCTACTGAGAGAAGCACTACATAGGGAAACGCTAAGAATAAGGAGAAGCAATTCAGCTTTCACAGTTATAACCGCAGAAACACTTGACTAAAGGCAGGTTTTATGTAGATGCATTTTCTTCCATTTTACTTTCTTATTCACCAATATACTCATTACCTGACATTAATTTTTTAAGTTCCTTTAATGCCTTCATATTTCTGTCATGATTTTTCCAAGTATTTGAAGGAAACAAAACAGGAAAAACTGAGAACTTCCCGTGTCAATCTTCATTTGCGTTGAATGAGTACCGTTCTTGAGGTTAGTGCTATTGTTATCAGTGGTACATTAATATGTCCTGATTTGTGCTCGGGATTGTAATAACGAAAAATTTAAAAATTATAGAAAATAGTAAATGGAAGTTAAAAAAAAATCACTGCCAATGGATATCTCGAATGCCAACTTGGGAAAAGACCATGGTAGTATTAGTATTGCCTTAAAAGGTAGGTCAACAGCACTGACAAAGGAGGAAACTGCTGAATGGTTACGGTGGAGAGAAACATGGCCGGTCAGTCCCTCTTTCTGGTATGAAAAATTAGTTCAGCATTTCCGCCCTATTATTCTTGAACAAAGATATTAGATACAAAATATATTGATACACATATATATATTACATATAAAAATATATATATTTTTAGAAATCAGGCTTACTTTTGTTTTCCCCTTTAAATGACACTACTGGTATCTGTGTAGTTTAACAGATGTGATAGAACAATGTCGGTACGTCTACATTTTGTAGTGACCCTGCTCTAGTCTAGGGTCTGGCATTTGCAAGAGGGCAGGCAGGGATCCGACTGCAGTTTGTGGTACAGCAAACTGTGCCATTTCAACACCACAGACACTAAGAACGGTTCTCATTGCACATGTATTTGGTTCTTTAAGTTTACCTTATAGACCGATAATTAGTAAATATTTAAAATGGAAATGACTACTCTTTCTTATGATCACCTTTCAGGTCACCTTATATAGATAGGAGGAAGAGGTAAGAGCAATACAGCACTCAGAGTGATTAAAGGGTATTAAACCTCAGATTAGTAGGCATTCAAATGCAGAAAGAATAATTTTTTAATGCTTCTTAAATTTGCATATAACATTATCAATATGAAGACCAAAAAACACATAAAATAATGTAAATACATTTACATATATATATATAAACTATAAGAAAATGCATAAATTTTAATATGGGACATGTAAATATGTATGCAAGAGTATTTAGACCTGGAATGAGTAAAAAACTAAAATTTTCTTGAACTGTTTACAGTCCTGCTAACATCTTTCAAACCTACACATTTTAAAAGAGAAACAGATTCAGAAATCAGCTATTTTGATAACCCACCAGATTTTTAACAACGACTACTTTGGAAGGTAACGACAAAGGGATTTACTTAGCTTGCAGTTCAATATTTAATTCTAAAATCTTGTCAGCTGAGAAGTGGTGTCTTGCCTTAAGAAGAGTAAGAGGGATGATTTCATTATTGGACGTTTTGACAGTGCTACCATGATGTTGTTATTCTTTAAATATGTACTTCTTAGGACAGGAGAAGCTACATCTTAAGCTTCCCCTAAACTTTTCTTTACTTTTAGTAAGAAGTAGTACTTACAAGTAAAAAGCTAGACAACATTCGCCCATCAAAGGATTTTTTGAAATTAAAATTCACTGATCCATTACTTCTTCAGGGCCTTACATTATATCTCTGCAAGATATCTGAGAATCTTTTAGAAGTATCGTGCATACTTATTCTTCTAACAGGCTGCTTGATGATTTGCAGTCGCATCACAGAATGCCACAATTCTAAGTTGGTAAAAAGAGCAGATGATCCTAATTATGTAAGTAACTTGCAGTAAGCATGCAAAGGAATTCAGAATATTGTGTGTGCGTGCATGCATGAGTGTGTATGCAAAAAACAGTATGGAAAACCAGAGAGAGAGAGATGCAATAAATACACACACAATGTATATCTACTCTATAGTATTTCCTGTACAACAAGTCCTTCAGGCTTGAAAATATTGAAGAGAGCAGTATGCTCTGTAATGTAGGAATAGACTGCAAAAATAATTTCTTAACCTTTGTGCTTCCCTGTTTGGACGGTGTTCTGATGTCTTCGAGCGTCACATCAAAAGAAGGGAGAAGTGTTATTCACATTCATTCTATAGCTAACTATTTGCCATTTTAGGAATTGCCAAAGTGTCACACATTTAATATACATTTCCATTTCCCAATTTTGTAGAACTGACAACACTATAACCTTTTGAAATTAACTTTGACCCAAAGATTCTTTCCTTGCAAAAGCTACTGTCAATACCGATTGCAATGAATATATTAAATTGTATTCAATCCCTGGATTTGAAACTAAAATCACACAGAAATGTACGCTACATACTCATTCTAGCAGCACAAAAAGATTTCAAAGACTGACATACTTCAATTAAAGCAAATGAGTAGACATAAAATTGTAGAATGCCACATCCCTCCATAATTATGCACTTAACAGTCTGAGTTCAGTTTTGCCTACTTAAACTCTGTTCCTGTGAGTAGTATCCCATAATGCCCAGTACAATGAGATTATTCAAATTTGTAACAGGTGAATCAAGCACTGGAGAAGCTAAATAAAATAATATTCAATTTATAATTTATACATATTTAAAAGAGCTTAAGGTGTATTAAGGTGTAAGGTATAAGCTACAATAAACGTTAATAAATTATTAATGGTGCATTCTGACAATAATTAAAGATGGGCTTGATTCAAATAGAATTCCTGCAAGGGAAAACATGCACATTTTACTTTATGATTTAAATTCTGCAGAGAGCACAGTTTGATATGCAACACTTCAGAGAATTACAAGCTCTAGAAACAATCAAGTTTCATTTAAATGATAAAAATTAATACAGATGTTATTTTAAATTAAATTTGAAGCACTTTTATAGGCAGAAAAAATGATTATGGAAATTATGAACCTTAAAATACTTGTAATCCACCAAAGATGATGTTTTAAATTGCAATCAACCTGTCATAGTAATTCTCCTCTTTAAAAATATATGTTAAGAGAGTAATTTTGGTTCAGAAAGTCAGTTTTCAGCTCTTTGTCATCTTTATTCCCAAATTAAAACTTGTAAGATTGATGATTTACGGGTCAAAATGTGAAGGTTCACAAAAATACTAAAAGTCTTTTGTGAAGAATTAAAGCAACACAGCTGAATAAAAGTTAAGGAAAAGACGGTTACACCTCAGAAAGCAAATAGGTGGCAAAAAGCAGGAAGATTAAAAACACACTCATACCAACAGCAAACTGACATTTTCCACCCGTACAGAACATCTTACTGTTATCATAGACTTGATGTGGAAAAGTATTTATTTACCAAATGGAATATGTACCAATTTTGTTTTGTTAAGACACCTAACACAGAGCAGTTAACAGGTGAATATACCTTAAAATACCCTTTGAGTTGGCTCTGGCTTTATTAAAGCTAAAGGAAAAACAACGCCATACCCATCGGAAAGTGCATTGTGGCCACGAGGGAAAACTTGCGGACCTTTAGTGGGATGAGAGTTCAACAGGTCACGCCATGAAATCCTGTGGCCTCCATTCTCCAACACCAGACAATAAAAAACCTCATGTTCCTTTCAAACTCCCAGCAGCTGAACCTGAATGAGGAGCCTGAAATTTAGCATGGGGAAAACTAAACACTGATGTTCAGCCAGATTTTCGTTGAGTGGTTTTGGAAACGGTGGATAAATTGTGCATAAGCCAAAGGTATTTCCAGACATTAGGCAGCCTTCATAGTAAAGGATGCTTTAACTTCTACCCCAAACCTCTCTGTTTTATACTTTAAATTTATTTTAAGTTATCTTTAAGTACTAAGACATACAATATGTGGGATGTTTAATATCTAGGCCCAGAATGTCATGGCTCCAGGAGCAAATGCTCTGAAATGCAATGCCAGTCTGAGATGATGTTTTAGCACACAAGCCATTATGCCTCATTTAACTTTCCTTAAATCCCTGAAATAGATCCTTAAATCCCTGAAATAGATCCTTAAATCCCTGAAATAGAGCAATAACACAGTGATTGTCTTGAATAATTTATTATGTATGGTATCACATAATAAATTTGAAGGCTCAACCCAAAATTCCTGGTTGTGTGATTATTGGCCATTTTTGGATGTTTGTTAGGTAATAAAATGCATTTCATTAAATAGATTTCCTCTGAAGTAACTGCATACATCTATATTTACGTAAGTCCATTGAAATGTACTTTTTCAAAAGGTTTTTAAGGATCTATTCTTCCTGTAGTGTTCTGAATTTTCTGTCTCTGTAGAATGGTAAAAGATAATCTCGAGATGCAGAAAGAGAATGCATTATTCCTGTCCTGCCCCTTGGTTCAACAGAACCATTTTTTTCTTTTTCTTTTCTTTTTTTTTTTTTTTAAGATTCTGTATATATGTGTTGGCATACGGTATTTGTTTTTCTCTTTCTGACTTACTTCACTCTGTATGACAGACATAGCACAGGGAGATCAGCTCGGTGCTTTGTGACCACCTAGAGGGGTGGGATAGGGAGGGTGCGAGGGAGACGCAAGAGGGAGGGGATATACGTATAAGCATAGCTGATTCACTTCGTTATACAGCAGAAACTAGCACACCATTGTAAAGCAATTATACTCCAATAAAGATGTTTAAAAAAAAGAGAGAGAGAATACATTACGTAAGTATTACTTTATTCTCATATCATGCTTAATGTTTGCAAGGTAGGGTGGTAGGTATACAGTAATAGTATCAATATAGAAATAGTAGGTAAACAGGCTTTGTGTCATTGTCAGTGACTCAGTTTATAGTTACAGAATATTAAGGGAGAAACTCGAATATAAAGTCACTGCTCAGCCATAAGAAAAGACTAAATCTTCCCATTTGCAATAACACGGATGGACCTGGAGGGCGTCATACTTGGTGAGGTAAGTCAGACAGAGAAAGACAAGTACTGTATGTGTCCACTTATATGTGAAAAATTTTAAAAATAAAACAAATGAACAAATACAACAAAACAGAAACAGACTCACAGATACAAAGAACAAACTAGTGGTTATTTGAGGGAAGGGGCTGGGGAGAGGACCAAAACAGGTATGGGAATTAAGAGATACAAACTACTAGGTATAAAATAAGTCACAGGGCTGTAATGTACATCATAGGGAATGTAGCCAATAGTATTTTAGAATAACTTTATAAGGAGTATAAGCTATAAAAATATCAAGTCACTATGTTGTACACCTGAATTAATATAACACTGCAAGTCAACTATATGTCACGTAAAAAAACAGTCACTTCTCTAGCTTTATAGAACTTTGATTTCACAAAGCTGTAACTCTGGGAGGGGTCTATGAATATAAAAGGGTATGTTCGAGCCGGTATATATTAGGAATATGAGTTAATGCTTTGTTTACATTTGGGTCCAGCCTAAATATTTTAACTGGCCAATATATTCCTTAATCTGTCCTTAAACTTTAAAAACCTATTTAGACTCTTTAGACTTTGCTTTATACCGGTATCTGTTTTAATAAGGCTACGTAGGGTTAAAAATGTTTCAGTAATAGAATCTTTCAGTACAGAATCTGATGAAACTCACAGAAGCTAAATCTGCCATAATAACAACTCATATACTAACATTCTATTTTCGGCTACTTTTGCTTAATTACAGAATGTACGTACTACCTTTGTTTAAAGGCGAAAAATATTCTATTGTTGAGGGTTTAACAATACTGGGCTTAACAGCGATAACTTTATATGTATCTAAAAGTTACCTTGATTAGGAAAGACTATCGATTCTTACAACAGATAAATACTATGTTTAATTGTTAAGAAGAGAGTTCTTATTATTCACATATGTTGCAATGGTTTGTGAAACAGACATCTAAGCATATCATTTTGATGAGTCTTTTGTCTTTAAACTATGTCATTCTTAAATAGTTGAATAACCATAAGAAATACAAATGAAATGCAACACAACTTGCTGATAGACCTCTTCCACTTAATAGAGCTTGGTTACCACCTGGGATAAGATAAAAATTGTAAGTCTGCTACAATAGGCAAAGCCATAATAAAAAATGAGAAATTTTGGAATCAAACCAAGTTTCATCTCCCCAGGTAGAGAGATGTGGTCTGTGATCATTTGGATAACATATAGTATCAGCGATCAATTAAAGCTATATGATAACTGAAAATGTTGGAACGTGGTCATTTTTTTTAATCTAACATTTTATTCTGTCATAACTTTTGTAATTTTTCAATAAAACCTCTATTTTAGATGTGCTCTAGATACTAAAAACTATTACGGCAAAGATCATGCGTCATGATAAAAGTAGATAATTTACTTTTTCAGGACATCGAAATAGCACTGAATAACTTACTTCTTCGCCATCTTTCTATGGCAAAGGATGCATCCTAGTTTTTGACTCACCCTTTTAACCCATCTCCCTTCTTTTTTTTTTTTTTTTGCCATGCCACGTGGCTTGCGGGACCTTAGTTCCCCAACCAGGGATTGAACCTGGGCCAGGGCGGTGAAAGCACTGGAACACCAGGGAATTCCCAAGCCGTCTCTCTTCCAGTCCTACTGTCTGAAAGGAAGAGGGCAATTCTGTGTGTGTTGGGCTCTGCACTGTAAACCAGCTCTTGGCATACGGCCTGGTCCACTAATATCTCTCAATAAACATTTATTGAATGGATAAATGAATGGAAACCAGACTCTAGTATATAAAACACAAGCCGATATTTGTTTTAAAATATCATTAACCTCCAATAAGTGGCTTTTTTCACAATCATCATCAAGATTGAAATAATTTTGAACTTCCTTAGAAAAGACAAATTGACATGATGAAAAGAAAGAGTACTTCGGACTGTGAGCAAAGAATCCTGGATTTTCATTTAAAAAAACTATGAATATACATCTGCCTCTAAAACTCTACAGTGATACTTGATATGAATTACTCAGAATGCCTTTTGAGAAATAAAGGTATTAATGTGTTGCTTTATTTGTTCAGCAAGAATTTAAGGCGGCCTCCTCTATCCTGACCCCTGGTTTTACGTATCTTCTAAACAAAAAGTGGGGTAAAGGGTGAGACGCCAACTCCTTTACAATCTGCTAGACTCAAGTTCCTACAATCATAAGGAAACTATCAATCATGGATACTTCTGTTGCTGTCTTCTTAGCCTGAGGGAAGCCAGGTTAGAGCCCTATACATGGCACCACAAGTCCTGGTTTCCTGGATTTGATGCGTTATATGCAGATCCAACACACAGAGGACTTATCTGTGCCATAGACAAATTCATGTTTGCAGAAGCTAAGCTTACCGAGAAGTCAGTCAAATCAAAATCCGTGTCACACTGCTTGCTTAGTTTTATAAAGTCAGTCTTATTTTGATAATTGGCTGGGGATTCCCTGGTGGCGCAGTGGTTAAGAATCCGCCTGCCAATGCAGGGGACACGGGGTCGAGCCCTGGTCCGGGAAGATGCCACATGCCACAGAGCAACTAAGCCCGTGTGCCACAACTACTGAGCCTGCGCTCTAGAGCCCGCGAGCCACAACTACTGAGCCCACATGCCACAACTACTGAAGTCCGCGCGCCTAGAGCCCGTGCTCCGCGACGAGAAGCTACCACAATGAGAAGCCCGCGCACCGCAATGAAGAGTAGCCCCCCGCTCGCCTCAACTAAAGAAAGCCCATGTGCAGCAACGAAAACCCAAGGCAGCCAAAAAAAAAAAAAAAAAAATTGGCTGGAGCTCCATTAAAACACCATTACAAAAAAGAAAAGTTGTAGAAACCTTTGAAGTTGAAGGGTGATGATGTTTCCCTAGAATGAGAAATTTTGGATGGTAATTAATACAAAGTAGTAAACAGTCTTAGAACTTCCAGCCAGTGTGATGTTGGATGAGAGACCTGTTCTCTTTGGTTGGATTAAGTCTGAGGTCTTGTAGAGATGGATGATTCTATAATTTTAATACTTCAGATTCCATTTAAATGCATGTACCAGGAAAAACCAGTGAATTGGGGTAATCGGGAACATAAAACAAACCTTGACAAGTCTGACTTTAAGAGGTAAGCAGATTTGCTCTGTATTTATTCTCCCATGGATTTGCCATAGAAAGTGAACCTGAATATCCTTAAAAGAAACAATTATGAACTAATGAAGTTCCACAGCTCTGTAGTCCATCCCACTTCACCGAATCGCTAGAAGTCATGTCTGATTGCTGTTAATCACAAACGAGTCTTCACTGAGTTCTCTGGTTTGCTCACATGTTGCTCAGGCCCATCATACACCTGAGGTGGAATTCTTCTCCAGTGCCAAAGCACTGTGCTTCATATTAATAATAAAATTACCCTGCCTAATATTAATAAAGCAGACACTGAGGAACTGGAGAAACCGCTCCCTGGAACACTGAGACCCCAAGTCATTTAGATGTACAGCTTCTCAACTGTACCTATTTGTTATTTCAAAACACCTCAGTCTCTGCAGCAGCCCTTGAAAACACATTTATAATGAAATCCTGAGAAGGTAATTCATCAAATGGTGATGTGAATTGGAACAGGTCTCAAGTAGTTTTGTTGTGAAAAAAAGAAGTCCAAAAAGCCAAAATGAGTAGCACTTTACAGAACACACAGAAGTGGGTAACATCAAATCAACTTTCCTGCTACAGGAATCTCCAAGGTCTTTACAACAATGACGAGTATCGGTGGACATCAGCTAAGGCCAGGGACAGTCGAAACAGCACAGCTGTGAGAGCAGCCACCTCCTGGTCTGGGCACCAAGGTATAAATAAAATGCAGGGATTTCTGAAAGGGCTTCGTTTCTTTCTTATGTTTCATTATTTATTTAACAAATGTTCAAATGTAGACAACACATCCCTTGGCCACAATTTTCCATAGATTAGCTTTTAATTTTCAGCCAGTGGTCTTACCTACTGCGGGTCTTAATATTGAAAGTAAACAGTGATTCTGATTGGAATGAAATGTTATGGCAATATTTCATACTGGGATCACTTTCTGCAGATGTTTTCATTTTATTTTCTGTTTATTCAACCTTGCAGGGAAGCCAATATTAGTAACATACATGATATAATTCAAAACTTTATTTTTTGAGTGCAGAAACCATTTGAAAGGGTATCAAATTACACTGAAGATTATGTTTATATAGCAAAATTGCATAGTTAATTTATGCAGAATGAAGGGAAATCATTAGCCTATATGCTTTATGAGTTACTTGTATAACAACTGTCAAGTTTTTAATGAAAATAACAGTATGGCTATATACGTGTGTGTATGAGTATATGTGTATATATAAATACATATATGTATACATAAATTGCAAGGGAATTTAGTGTTAATCACTATATCTGGATTTATTTTAAAATCTAAGAGAACAAAAATTCTACCATTTATGGAATAAACTCATTTAGTATGATGCATGTTACTGGCAGATTTATTAACATATTAACGGCTGTCTCATATATATTCATACTATAAAAGACCTTCAAATTGCAAAATACAACTTCTATAAAAAATAATGTGCCCTATCTAAAAAAGTACCAAATCCAAAATACAATATCCCACACCAATGTGCTAAAATATAGAAGAAAAAAATCAGTATTTTAGTATTTTAGTAATAAGCACATAGACTAATTTACATATTTTGTTCTATTATGTAAATTTTTGTATGATTTTATGGAAGTGAAATCTAAATAGTTTCATGCCACTAAGAATCTTAAAAATTACCTTTTATCATTTTTGTAAAACATTTATCTAAACCAACAAGCTCTACAATAGAGAAAAATTATGCGGAAGTGTGTGTGTGAGAGACAATGAGTATGCATGAATCCACTTAGAAATACCCAAAGGAAAATTTTTGTTTAAAAGTGACACGGACTACAAGCCTTCTAAGTATCAGTGCTTCCGCGTGAAAAAATTCAGTATGAATCTTTGTTCACGTTGTTATGGGTTATATTTCAATATAGGTGTACAGCTGATACAATTTTGTGATAATCTGCATAAAAAGATGTTTACTTTTACCCAGAAAATACAGAATATTTCTTCTCTGTTTATTGCCCACAAAAGTTAACCAACACACTGTACATATATTAGGGAAACATAGGTAAAACCTGTTCCTAATCTATTTGAAAGGATGAGAATGTTCAGACACTGCTTTCAAACTTAACATTTGAAGCAAACCAAAAACAAAATATATTTTTTCTGTGATTAACTATGAGTATTATTATTCACCTAAATACTTCTTTTCTCAAGACTCACAACCAAGAAGGTAACACACAATTCATATTGACTTTTTAAGGACTGCTCATTATTAAACCTTTTTAGAAAAATGTATTTTCAAGAATATGTTAAAAATAAAATAAAGCAAGGCCATTTTAGAATTCTCTACTAGGAACACAAGTAGTGAGCATTTTTTAAGTGTCTCTTTAATAGAATGATTTTCTTTCTCTCCTTTTCCTTCTCCCTCTCTTTCTTTCTTAATAGAAAACATTCAGGTGAATTTTACTCTGGAGTTCAAATATCTTTCTCCTTCTTAATAAAGAGCTAAAACAGTCTTTTTAACAAAGAGATAAAAAGTCATTTGAAACACAAGGAAATGAAAAACACACCTTCTAAATCCTTCTTCTAAGAGTACTGTTTCTCTATGAGTTTAAATTATCTTTGTCATATTTCAAACTTCATTTAGCCCACTCTGTATTTAACAACAGTCATCACTGTTTTCAAAGCACTGTTACAGCACTGTGATTAAATTTAAGAATTTTAAGGGTTATTTTCACATTTTTTCAACAGAAGCACTCAAAGACATACAGGAAGCGGAACAATTCATCAACAGTCTGCGCCCATCATGATGCAGCGATTATTCCAACTCCCGCTATTTTTTCCCTAGTCGATATCATACTGATGCTGTGGTTCAGTTATATACAGAAAAAAATGCACGTCATGTCTGTCTCCATTAGCAGACCCTGCACAAAAAGGGTTACAGTTTATCTTTGTGAAGATTTCTCTTAGGAGCCTTTAAAAAAGTGTGAGCACAGGCAGAAATGCATATAGCTATGATGTCTGAGTTCATATTTGTAGCAAGATTCTTTTTAATGTACCTATTAGTGGGAGCTAAACAGTTTGAATGTTGAAAGGAAGGGGCATGTAATTGATGTATAGTTCAACAGTGGATGGAATGCAGAGCTCATTAAAGAGAATACATTTTATATAGCATCTTGAATTTCAGACAGTTCTGAAACCTTGGTGCTTAGTAACCATGCTAGTTCGAAATAAAGAATTAAATGTGCAACATCTTTGCTCTCCTTCACATAACTCACTCACTAAACTGTGGGCAAAATGAAACTTTGAATTCACCCTCAATCCAATACGATGATTTTATTTAAGGAAGAAATCTGACTGATTTACAATAGTTACAGATTGTAGAAGTTTTTAATAAGGGCATATTATCTCCCAAGAGGTGCAATGTTATTGCAGATTCTACGGTGCCAACCACATTCCGACTCAAACACAGAGGGAAAAAAGGACTTGTTCAAAGCTAGCCCTAGGGGGAGCAAATTGGGTTCTTGCCTAGGGCACACACGCTTTTGGAGAAGGGATGGAATTTGAACACTTGCTACAGGTACTGCTGTCCGTTTCATATAATAACCTGCGGCTGTCTGTGCCAAGCTTCCAGGAGGCTGCAAGACTTCATGCTTACAACGGCATCAAGACAACCTGACACAAGCTGGATATAGGATGCCTCAGGGCAGCCTTGAAGCGGAGTGAAGGTTATTGTGGCTAAACGAATGAAACTAGACAGAAAAACTGTTGGCGGCGGCTTAGAGAGAGCAGGTGATTCTTGGTAGTTTCAGGCATAAAATTTTTAGGGGAAGTGGTCACACCGGCATAAGTTTAGATGACTATCAAACCTAAGCTGACTCGTCTCCCCCAGCTGCTGTATTTATTGCCACCTACGTTATGGCGATGCTAATCTATAAATGAGTCTGTTGCTTCGCTATTCATGGGTCCTAGGGCCATGCTGCCACGCGATCCAGTCCAGAGTCGATCCAATGCAGAACGTTTACTAAAATTATAAACCGCTACCTGACCTTGGTCTTTAAAGACAGAGGAAGCAAAGGGAATAGACGTCATTTTTTAAAAACTGGATTGGGAATTACTACGTGAATTAATTTCACTGTTAGCGTTCCAAAATAAACAGATAAGAAATAAGACAGATTAAAAACATACTATACTAAAAGGCACTGTGAGATATATCACCATAGGGAAATCACTCATAATCAAACAAAGAAAATGCATAGAAAACTTTCTGATTCAATGATTTACATCTTTCTGATTCAGTGATTTACATGTGAATTTTAGTTCTATAGTGCCAATTTAATAGGTTCAAGGTAGCACACACGCGCACACACACACACACACACACACGCACACACGCACACAGGATATGGCACCTGGTTCCCTATCCCATAGCTCAGAGACCAGGCTCTTGTAAACTTGGAGGGGGAAACTGTCTGTTGGCTTATGCATAGCTGAGGGGCTTGTAAAGCTGGCTTGAAAGGAATTTTGAAACTACACACTCACATATCCCAGAAACGCACAGAATTCTCTCTCTAACACAGGTGGAGAAATGTATTATGGGAGCCGACAGCTGTGCAGCATGGCAGCTTGAGGG
>NW_021703773.1:32952761-33296141 GCF_005190385.1 Monodon monoceros | reverse complement strand
GCTTGAGGGTATGGGAGCCGACAGCTGTGCAGCATGGCAGCTTGAGGAGAGCTCGTCTCCCTGGAGCTAAGGCACAGATTTGTGTGCTTCTGGAAGAAAATGCGAGAGGGGGATGAAAGACACACTACTGTACCCGATCTGGAAGGACTGAGCTCTTTCAGGGCTCAAGGGATAAACATACTATATTGTTCTGTTTTGTTTTCTCAGCTTTTTTACAGCTGCATCATCGGTAGATCAGGAAGACGGAGTCGACGGTTTTTTGGCTCCCTCTACCACCTCTACCGCATAATGCCCCTTTCTAATTATTATGGTCAAATGGAGGTAAAGATATTGCAGTTACAAAGTAAACCAGATAAAACAATCACTTTTGAAGTATATATTTCTTTGACTTGGGAAGGTAAGTTGGTAAGGTGTGGAAAATATAAATAATTAGCATCATCGTTTAGTGAAATAGAAATTCATATCTCTGACATCACTCATGACGATTTCAGGAAAAAAATTACTCTTCACTCTTTCAATCCAGCAGAATAATCTGAACTTCTACAAATACCTTGAGTGCCAAACTATGATTTTTGGTGAAAATTACTTTTGTTTCTGAAAAATTATAGACCCCAGCAATCACAGAGAAAAATAGTAAGGACTAATATTAGCCACAGACCAGGCTCAACATTAGCTGTTTTCCACAATTACTTCCTTCAGTGCTCATAACAAGTCTTGGAGGTGGGTAATTTTATTATCTGCATTTTACAGATGAAGAAACTGGGTCTCAAAGAGGTGAAGTGACAAGTGACCTCGAAGGCATCTGTACGATGTCAATTTCTGCAATGCTTCAAATGGCCAAGCACTGTCACCAAATTATGCATCAGGTTCAGATAAAACAGCAGCAACAACTAAAAGATGCACTGAGATTCCGATATTCTCAACCATGGGCGGGAGGGGGAAGACAGGTATCTCTTCGGTGAAGATGCTGGCAGAAATTAGGTAGGGAATGCAATGAATCCAATGTTTTGAGCAAAACTGGGTTCACCTTGCAAGTGCCATTCAAAGAAAAGAGAGGGCTTCCCTGGTGGCGCAGTGGTTGCGAGTCCGCCTGCCGATGCAGGGGACACGGGTTCGTGCCCCGGTCCGGGAAGATCCTGGACATGCTGCGGAGGGGCTGGGTCCGTGAGCCATGGCCACTGAGCCTGCGCGTCCGGAGCCTGTGCTCCGCAACGGGAGAGACCACAGCAGTGAGAGGCCCGCGTACCGCAAAAAAAAAAAAAAAAAGAAAGAAAAGAAAAGAAAAGAGAATTTCTTAGTTTAAAAAATCATATTCAATAGAATGTTTAAAAACGATATCCAATAAAATTAACAAGTACTCTGTAATAGAAGACAGGTAGAAACATGTTTGCAAACACAACAAAGCTTAGGCCGTAGGTGTTAACCGATTACACTGCTGGACACGGTAGATACCAAAAATAATTTGTGAACTAGCAAAACATCCCAGGGAGAAATCCTAGATGCAATCAACCTCTGATGATGAGCAAGAGAGGAAGAGAACAGGATGGAGGAGAAAGAGAAGATGTAATGCATGTGTGTGTGCACACACACACGTACCCGTGCACACACACACGCGTGCCCACATGACCAGGGTGCTTTCGGTGAAAAGGAAAAACGAAATAAGCCCTTAATAAAGGCAGAGAAGCTCTACCAGAATTAGTGGATAATAATTTTAAAAGATCTGTAGAAAGACAGCTGCATAAGGTAAACTGATGGAATCAAATATTCTTTGGTGGCTGTGTACAATTACTCGTGAGACATTAGACATCGTGTAAATGAGGATACATCCTTTCTTTTATCAGAACAACGAGGAAGCTTAGATGAAGCCTCTTCGTTGTACACATTCACCACACAGTTTTCTCTCTTCTGCTTCATTTTAATAAAACAGCCACACCACTAACAGCTGTGGAACTGACTTTAAAAATTACGAGTCTAGCGATCACTATTAAATTAGAATGATTCCAACAACTTAGGGAGGAAATATAAGTAAATATAGAAAGACAGGTTTCAGAAACTCAGTTCATGTCTATATATGTAAAATAAATTAACCATGATTCATCCTATTGATTCCCCAGAGCCGCCTTATTATACAGACCCGTGGGCCTAAGATCTATTCATCTTACGTGATCACTACCAAGTCAGAAGTTTGGTAAAAAATAAGATGATCATATACGTTAGTGAGTATCTCTGTATTTTAAAGCTATTTTTCTTAGGCTATTTTTTTTTCTCCTTCACTAAGTACATAACCATTCTATGTATTATTGTGCAAGCATACTGAGGTGGAAGGCAAGCTATGGCCTTGTATCTTTCTATCTTCTTTGTATCCTTCCCCAACATTCTGGAGTATATACGTGCAGGTGTGTAGGATATGATCTGTACAGCTTAATTAAACGCTGCCCAATAAAACAGAAGTACATTGAAAAAAACAGGATAATTAATTTTTCCTTCTTAAACAATTTCCTGATCAACTGTCTTAGGGATCCTTATTCTTCAAAAAGGTCCACTTAATTTTTTTTTTCTAAAATACTGTATGATTTCAAGGATTTGCTTGGTCAAATAAATATCACTGTATAAGTAATCATATATAATGACTGTCATTATCATATATAATGATTGTCATTACTCTTTTAAAATTGCTATCTTACTTTTCTTCTTCCAGTTTTATTTTGTCGTAATTGATAGACGGCACTGTACATGTTTAAGGAGTACAACAGTGATTTGACTTCCATACATTATGAAATAATGACCACAAGTTAGAGAGCACCCATCATCTCACAGAGATACACAATTTAAAAAACAGAAAAAATATTTTTTCCGTTTGATGAGAACTCTTAGGATTACTGTCTTTACAGCTTTCGTATGTAACAGCAGCGTTAATTCTATTCATCACATTGCACGTTACATCACTAGCACTTATTCATCTTATAACTGGAAGATTGTGCCTTTTGACTGCCTTCATCCAATTCCCCCTCCCCTCCCCCCCACCTCTGGAAACCTCAGATCTGATCTCTTTTTCTATGAATTTGTTTGTTTTTGAAGTACAGTTGACCTACAATACTATGTTAGTTTTTCTTACACAACACAGTGATTCAATATTTCTACACACTTCAAAACGATCACCATCCTACGTCCAGTTACCATCTGTCACCATACAAAGATGCTACATTAATTACTGACTAAACTCCCCACAATGTATACTCCCCATTTACTTTGCGACTGGAAGTTTGTACCTCTTAATCTCCCTCACCTATCTCTCTCCTCCCTCGATCCCCTTCCCCTCTGACAACCACCTGTTTGTTCTCTGTATCTGTAACTTTGTTTCTGTTTTACATTTGTTCATTTGTTTTGTTTTTTAGATTCCACACATAAGTGAAATCATACACTATTTTTCTTTCTCTGTCTGACTTATTTCACTTAGCACAATATCGTCTAGGTCCATCCATGTTGTCACAAATGGCAAGATTTCATTCTTCAGTAATATTAAAATTGCTATACTTATAAATGTCATTCACAGTTCCTAATCACCTGAGTTTGCCAATGTTACAAGTCAACAGGGAGTTGGCATAACTGTAGCAAAAGTGCAAATAACGTATCATTCATTCATTTCAACCTTCACTGTTGTGAAAATTAAACTACATCTAAATATACATATATATGTGTATGTGAGTTTATACATATATACAATTTACAACAGAGCTGGGTATACAGTAAGTACTCAATAAATGTTAATTACTTCCAGCTTTTCCTATCTAAGCTCTTACAATACCTTCCATAACTGATTTCCTACCTCTAGTCTCACCAGGCTTTGTTCCATATTCCAACTGTCACCGGGTAACCTTTCTAAAAAACAAATGCAGGCATATCACTGCTTTTAATGTTTCCTTATCACTTTATCATGGAACACAAAGCCCTTAGATACAGAGTAAAGGGGTTCCCACTCTTCTCTGTGTATTCCCAGCACCTCCTTCTTGCCTCCCTCCGGGGCTGACAATACTCTATGACAAGTCGTCTTTCCCTGTTTTTGTCACCATGATTACATTGTGAGCTACTCCTAACAGGGAACCCATCTCATTCACCCTGAGAACTTAGTGGGTGTTCAGAAGCTGTTTGGTAAATGAATGGACAGTTAATTGAACAGATAAAAATATGTGCCAACAATAGGTTGCAAACAGACATGAACGTTGTTCATTGTTTTTAATAATTTGTTTAGCTGAAGGTCTCTTTTGCACAAACCCATCTGTTGAAGAAACATATTTTGCAGAAGTGCTTCCCTGATTTGGGATGGTTTTGCCCTTAAGATGCTGTTGTTGATATCTACACCCAGGAATCATTCTAAAGAGAATTATCACCTTGCTTTCCCCATCTCCCCATATTTCCCTAATAGACACACAGCCTGTAAAAGGACACATGGCATCTCTCCAAAGTGCTGCTTTTAGAAAGAGAGAGAAAGCAGCACCCTCTTGCTTATTTTACACGTCTTCCCCTATGAAGACAAGATTCTCACACTGGCACTCAAGAGCTCCCTCACAGAATGCCCTCCTATCTTTTCAATGTTGTCAGCAACGGCCCTGAACTCCAGCAGGTCCTATAGTGACTCTGACCCTCAAACATAATCTTGCTGATTCTCTCTTCCAATGTTTTGCTTGTCTCTTTCTCACACAAGGAAAGCTATGGTAGATGTGAAGACGTAAGGCCCACATGTCCCTTTAAGTAGGGACTGTGTGCCCAGTCTTTACCTAAATTGAGGGCAGGGCACCAACAGACAGCGTCCGGGTCCAGCAGCTTCAGGACAGATCAACCTCAGCTGCAGAAGAACACCTGGCCCAAAGTAAGCTCTCCCATTTCTGACGACCAATCGAGAAAGGGTCAGGAGGTCCGTTCTGGCCGATTCAGGATCCTCTTACGGGGAAGACTGGCTGCAGGCTTCCTGCTGGGCTGGCAGAGGCTGTGCCGCTATTTCCTAGTTCAACTTCTCTCTGCGCAGTCCGGACTCTGCCCTGCCTTTCCCTCACGTACACTCATTCCTAATACACATCTTGAACCCCAGCTCCATCTCAGCACCTGCTCCCAGAGAACCCAACTGGCGACAGATGGCCCACATCACCCGTCATTTCACGGCCAGCTCACATTTTCCGGGTCTCTCTTGACTGATAAGGCCCAGCTTGAACGGATCCTGCTCTACTTTCCCTAGCACTTGCTACCTTAGCAATTCACTGTGAGGAGCGTTTCCTTTTATGTGTATATAACTCATGAGTGTCACTGTTCCTTATCGATGTGAAGCCACGTCCTAAGGTCGGGGTCATCTCACTCTTTCTCCTTCTGTCCACGGCAGGTGGTACAATACTTCACAGGAAGAACTACTTAATATTTACTGAATGGAAAGTAATACATCTTAGATAATTCATTTTTTCCCCCTCCACTTATGTGTAAGTCATTTTTAAGGTAATTTGGTTAATCTTAAATTTGAAAAGTAAGTTCCTATGCATATTTCTCCATATATATATATAATTTGAGTAATGCAATGCACTTCTCTGGAAGTGCTATAAAGGAAAACATTTAGAGTTTAGAAGCATTGTTACATTCTTGGTTCAAGATCTATGTATCAACCGAGGTGTAATTTTTAAAATCCCACATCCAGGGGTAAGACGAGTTAACAATTAACGTGAAATCAGCACTGGATAATGTAGTAAAATAAAGCCTAAACAAAGCACTAGCAAACACATTAATATCTCTAAATTATATTTGACAGAATCAATTCTGTTTGGTTATGATGTAGCAAGTTAAATTTCAGGCTTTATTTGAAATAAAGTATAATTTAAATTACTAGCAAAGGTATTGCAGATAGCTGTTATCATAAAAAATAAAGGTGCATTTAACTCACAAGTAACAAACCACCTCCTCAGAAGATGGGATGGTCTTCTAATTATTTCTAATAGAAACAAGTGGCATTTTTCCTTTTATTTTTCTATGGAAACCTGGGAAGATTAGGGGAAATCTTTACTTAGATGTTTGATTCTTACTCAGCTCCTCCGAAGTTTTCAGTTAAATCTAGAAATTGTGATGCAAGTTGGCAGAATGTAGATTTAAACTTAAAAAAAGTTTGCAATAACATAAATGTGTGTTCCCAGAAATGAAAACCCTACTTTAACTTCCTACATGTGTCCTGTTGATTAGAACAGAGCTGTGCTCCAGCTGTTAAAGTTTCTTTTATTCTTTTCAGAGTTGAAAGACACACATGCTCTGTCCTTGAAACTCTTAATAACTCTGCCTCTGATTGCTTGTTTTTGAGGAAATATTAAGTTTTGTTTCTGTTTTTTTTAAAAACTGTTGCTTTTTTTCTCTATTGCTACTTAGAGTAGTATGATATTTATATCAAACCTCCCTCCTTTTAAGAGCAGTAAACTAGTATATAATTTTAATCCTTTGGATACCACTTTGTTGCATGGTAAAACTGATTTTTGTCTGAAATATATAGGTTGCAGATAGCCTACGTGTTCATTTCTTTCTATATAGTACTTTAAGGCAGGATAAGCTTAAAAACGTGCTTAATGGGATCAATGATTAGCTGATGGCCTTTCTTATGGGAGAGTTGCACTTGTATTGGCAATCACTTATGGACAGAGAAAACAAAGCTTGGATTGGAGTCTGAAAACTATGATGAAAGCCCACCTCAGACCATCTTTTGAGCACAGAGAAGGAAAATTTCTTTGTCCTCCCTTGACACTTTGGCTTTGGGAAAGGAGCAGGGGTCTAAAACAGGCTAAAAGGATAAATAAACATATTTGATATATTATTTTACGTAAGAGACTCTCAAAAGATGGATACTTCTTGTTATCTTCACAAACAATATACCATGTTTTCTAAAACACTTTACCAGAACTGTTGTAGGCCAAGGGAAGAGGAATTTCCCCTGAGATAACAGCACACACTCTGAAAGTAATCCCAGGTACGAGGATTAGAAAGATAACTTGAAGCTTCATTTCTTTTATCTTATCACATCTTTGCTCCCTCATAGGAGTATAAGTGATAAGTTCTGTTTCAAAGAACACCGCATTGGAGCTGTACAAACTGAAGCAAAAATTTTTCCCAACTTGTTATGGGCGAGAGGGAAGGAAAGACTGTCTGTCCCTTACTGACTCTCGGAAAGTTTATATAACGCATGTGACTGAAACGTCCCATCTTCAGGTCTCTGCTTAAACCTGGAGAGGGCAAATCGTAGCAAATTTGAAGTGGGCACATTCAACGCTTTAGCAGAGCGGTGACGCTCTTCGGCATAAATTGCACCGAGAAAGATAGTACAATTTAACCACAACAAGAATTTTTCAATACAGAAGACTTCTGGCATTGGGGTACGAGAGAGAGAATGGCCTAAAGGGCACACCTCATCCTCCCTGCTTTGCATCCCCTTCTTAGGAAGAAGAGGGCTTACGTGTCACCAGTGGGTTCTGAGGTTTGCACCAGAAGGTGCTGAAACCAGAGCTTCGGGTCTGGTGTGGGGAGCTGGGGAGACCCTGAACCTCGCACTTCTCTTTGGGAAAAGGGATGCTGACTCTTTAGTTGGTTTTGCTTCCCTTTAATTTTTGGTACTCAAATAAAGTAACACACCTAAAGTAATTTATTAATGAGGTCTAAAAAGCAAAGTTAATATATGATGATATAGTAGAGTGATGCATGAACCGCATGTGAATAACAATAAAAAGAATTTTGGTGATGACAAAGAATACATATATGTATAACTGAATCACTTCGCTGTACAGAAATTAACACAACATTGTAAATCAGCTATACTTCAGTAAAATATTTTTAAAAAGAAGAATTTTGGTGAACATAACTTGACATAAGTCAACTACTTTTAAAGGGATCAAGTTTAATACATTAAAAGCGTGGTACAGTATAACATTAGTAATTTAGACGACACACATCTTAATATTTGTGATCGCTGTATCAGATCTAGGTTGAAATAAATGTGTTTACTATCCGTGAGGAAAAGGCTTAAAAAACTGAACAAGATATGTAAAAGATTTGTGTAAAAGGAACAGAAATTTCAGAGGCCAAGGACTAGGGAAACGTGATGTAATTCCATTAAACAGAGATCGGAAATGGGACATATTTATTTTGGACACCAGCTGGAACATTTGATTACTAAGTCACCAAAAGAACCTTATTCTATAATGACCTTACTTATAAAGTAGTTTCATGGCATGCACTCAAGGACATTATTACAACAGGGCTCACAACACATCGTTCATATCCATTTCCTTTAATAATCTATTAGGGACCTGCAGTAGAGTGAAAAAGCAGCATTTCTTTTAAACTCCTCTATAATTCAGATGTTATCAGTGTGGACTAAACCTGTGGTCAATTAAATCTGAAGTAGTGCAGTTTTTACGTTTCTTGAATCTAGTGGACTTGAAAGCAAATACTATTTTATGATATGTTAATAACACAAGGAATTTTACTAGCAATATTTAGTGGAACATAGAGACACCTAAGCTCTATCTATTTGCACAGCAGCAGAATGGATCTCAGAACGATTCCAACCATAACTCTTAGTCAAACACATTAGCGCAGTCCATTTACATGGGAGAATGCTCAGTAGAGACCTGGAAATATGCTTTAAAGTCACAATCAGAATTTTATTCCAAAATGTCCTTGTGTGTATAAATACCAAGCCTGAATGTGAATTAGGAACCGTAACAGGTGGCTCTAATTTGTTGCAATCTGAAAATAATCTAATTTGTAGCTGAACCAAAGTTTTGCTTCTCCCCCAATCCTGAGAACCAATTCAAAATAAATGAAACCTTATTTTTTTCCCCCCCAGAAATGACTGAACCATACATTTTAAAACATCAAAATATTCTCAGAGCCCGAGATGGCCTCGATACTTTATTTAACTTAGAACTCTGAGAGACAAACACTAGTGCCAAAAGGGACCATGTGGCCAATTAGATTGCAGGTTATCAGTGGAATTATTCTTATCAATGCAAAGTACAAGTAAATCCCATAGAGGTAAAGGGGAATTTTTTCCTCGCATCTGTAGTTTATGGATATACTCATTCCAAATAAGCCTATTCTATTTTGCTTCCTAGTTTCTTTTCCCTTCTGTAACTTCATACAATCAGAATGCAAGATCATTTTCTACTATCTGGATGATTATTTTGTTAAGATCAAGTTCTCTTTTGTACAGAATTTGCATGGTGTTATGCCTAATTAAGCACTTGATGTGACTCTTATACAATAAGATTATTATATCTTCAAACATTTAATCAGTTTTGCCCTAAATTATAGCTTATTCTCAATATCCCACTTAGCCTCTGATAATCTGCTATCATGTTGATAGATGCTCTGATATAAAGATTTTTATGAGTGTTGATCAGTATATAGAATTGAAGTAACTATATTATGGTTTAATTTAAATGTTCTCACAGATACAGCCATTTGGTTCAGTTCTGAGTTCAAACTGGAAAAGCTTTGAGAATATAATATTTAAAGAAGAATAGCACACTTCATGAATTTAAAGATCAAATTGTATTGTATCAAGTGTTGTTTTAAATATTAAGTAGTATAATGTGGGAAATATGCACTGTGTTATCAAAATCTTAGGAGAAAAAGATTTCTGTCTAAAATGTTAACATAAATTCTTTTTCATTGAACATTATATTTTGGGGGGAAGAGTGTCATCTTGTAAGATGAGCATTATATTGCATTTAAGGAAAAAACTTAGAGATGGGTTGAATCTTATCTTAAGCTTATCTTTTCATCTTTCATTACGTACTTTCCTTATTAAAAAAAAAAAGCCTTTTAACTCCCTTGTGAGGTGTTGATAGAACTTTAAAAATGAGAGTCAATTTCTGCTTAATTCAGAGGCACAGAGAGGGTAGGGCATGGTGAGGAATCCAGCTTCAAAAGGAAACAAAGCATGAAAGAAAGTCACCTTGTTAGCTGTGTATTTGCCTCAGGGATCGAAGTTTTATTGACTATTCCTGGTTTAAATGGTCACCATAAACTATGCCATCATTACCTACATGCAGGTCCTAGATGAATCTACGTACCTACACAGATAGATGACAGGATTGCTGGAATTGCTTTATCTTAGCTCAAAAGAATAGAGCTAAGATAAGATAAGAGAAATATGCACAGTTTTGCTGATTCAAATATTAATTTGGAAACTCTCGCCTTAAAGGGGTGAGGGAAAAAACAGAGGACCTTGAGTAATGGATATATTCCTGCCTGCTTTATTAGTTCTGTGTATTCCCATTGTATAATGGGTGATCAAAACATGTCTGATGAATTTTCTTTAAAAAGTACAAGAAGAAGAAATGCAGACACTTATCTTCGAGGCTTAATTTAGTGTTCAGATTACACACAAACTACAACTCTATTTTATACATCAATTGGACAAATAATTAAACAATGTTGTTAATATACTACACTTGGAGAATTTTATAACTTATTTCCTATATAACCTTCTTGTTGTTCAAAACTTTCCAGGATGGTGAGCTAAAGAATCATTCCTATAATGTTCTAAGAAAGGAAACTTGGAGTTACATATTATAATAATTGCCCCTCTTTGGGCACCTTTAATTGTATAATTTACCAAGTCATGCAGAATTGTTTCTATATAGTTCATATATGGTGCAGTCTGTTTCTACCAAGGTTACTCAAGAGCTGTATCCTCTCTCTCCTGTATCCCTGCCATGGTTTCCTTGTTTGACTTCTGTTAATTCTCATTGTCTCCTCCCTCTTTTCACCAGACCCTACCTTACCAAAGGTGATTCTACATTTTGAACATAGTCTGAATGCTGAAGACGTAGCAATTGAAAACCCCTTCCTTTAAAGAAGGATTGGAGACAGAGGGAGAGAAAGGAACAGAGAGAGAGAAATTGAGCAGGCAAAAAGGAAACCCTAATTTAAGTGCTGCTACCACAGGGCTAATCAAAGTTGCGTAGAGCCTATAGGAAGGGCAACTATGCTTTGAGGATTTATTAGAAATAATAATTAAGCGAAGATTTTAACAACAGGATGGGTTTAGCAAGATTTTCCCTCTTTGGCAATATGTAGTTATGGATAGAAAAGCTTCTCTAGGCAAGGCAAGGCTCAGATGTGAGAGAAAAAAACTAAAAATAGAACTACCATATGATCCAGCAATCCCACTCCTGGGCATATACCCAGAGAAAACCATCATTCAAAGAGTCATGAACCACAATGTTCACTGCAGCACTATTTACAATAGCCAGGACATGGAAGCAACCTAAGTGTCCATCAACAGAGGAATGGATAAAGAAGATGTGGTACATATATACAATGGAATACTCCTCAGCCATAAAAAGGAATGAAATAGTGCCACTTGCACAGACATGAACAGACCTAGAGACCGTCATAGAGAGTGAAGTAAGTCAGAAAGAGAAAAACAAATATCATACAATACTGCTTATACGTGGAATCTAGAAAAATGGTACAGATGAACTCACTTGCAAAGCAGAAATAGACACACAGATGTAGAGAACAAACTTATGGATACCAAGGGGGGAAGGGGAGGGTGGGATGAACTGGGAGATTGGGATTGACATATATACACTACAATGTATAAAACAGATAACTAATGATAACCTACTGTATAGCACAGGGAACTCTACTCAACGCTCTGTGGTGACCTAAATGGGAAGGAAATCTAAAAAAGAGGGGATATATGTATACATATAAATGATTCACTTTGCTGTACAGCAGAAACTAACACAACAATGTAAAGCAACTATACTCCAATTAAAAAAAGAAAGAAATAACCAATGGAGACAGGGCTCCTTAGAGAAAGTAATTTTCAGCTTGAAATCTGGAAATCATTATCATTTTACTTTGATTCCATCTTCAAGCCTTCACTGCATGTGAAGACGGAATCTGAGGAAAGTGGGAAGCTCTGGTAGGCTCCATTCTTCGAAAGAGTTATTTCCAAATATTTTCTCATCTTAGTTTTTTTTTTTTTTAATTCACTTATTTATTTATGGCTACTTTGGGTCTTCGTTGCTACGTGTGGGCTTTCTCTAGTAGCAGCGAGCGGGGGCTACCCTTCGTTGCAATGCGCGAGCTTCTCATTGCGATGTCTTCTTTTATTGTGGAGCACGGGCTCTAGGCACACGGGCTTCAGTAGTTGTGGCATGCGGGCTCAGTAGTTGTGGCTCGTGGGCTCTAGAGTGCAGGCTCCGTAGTTGTGGCTCACGGGCCCAGCCGCTCCACGGCATGTGGGACCTTCCTGGACCAGGGCTCGATCCCGTGTCCCCTGCATTGGCACGCAGATTCTTAACCACTGCGCCACCAGGAAAGTTCCTCTCATCTTAGTTTGAAAGCTGGAAACTATAGGCCAGAGCTGTGACTGGAGCACACACAGCAGGTGCTGGACAAACTATGTTAAATCAGTGAAAGAATAAATATTCTATTCTTGGTTAAGCACTATTTAAACCAAATTGCATAGAGCTGAAGAACAATAACATGGATATTTATCCAATTATGGTAAACTGTTCTTGAAAATTCAATCTATATAATTCATACCTGTATTTTGTCAAAAAGTGTTCTATCTTGTACCTATTAGTCACAGAATAATCGTAATAGGATAAATATAGATTGTTCCTACATATTGGAAGCTCCCCTGTAAGTTTTTTGATCTTCATTCACTTTTTTGCCCAAAGAATTTGTGAGCCTTTGTAGACATCTGTTAAAACAAAGAGTTGTCCTAGTGGTTGATGGTTCTTTGATATACGGTTGTGATTTTTGGAGAAAGGACACAGAAGTCTTTGTCAGAATCATGTATTAATATACATGCTATTATCTAAAAGTTTGATGTAAACTGGATTTTACGCTTCCTTGCACTTTTAAAACATTAAAGAAAGAAAAAACTCCCTGGGTCAAAATTTAATAATAGATATCATTAATTTTTGTTTTAATCCTCTAATTCAGTCTGTTAATATGACAAAAGCCAATAGTTCTCTGATATTTTAGTGACTTTTTTTGGTGAAGATTTTATTTGTCATTTTCATCATGTAATTGAGACAGCAACAACCTAACTAGTCACTAAATTCCAAAACTTATTATAATTGTTGACATGGTTGTATTTCTTACTTTAAACCAATATATTCAATGAAAAAAATTCAATGAGGTAAGAACATACAAATGTATAAAATCAACATGACAGTAACTTAGAATTATATAACACAATTTCTGCCTCGAAAAACAAATATTACATTGAAAAATTTTTAAATATTTGAGAATTTCCTAAGAGAGTTACAAAATATTCTCACATGAATATATCTAAAATGTTCTAAAATCTAAAAGTAAAAAAATTACTTCCACTAATTTGCTCCATTATATCAGCAGCAAAACATTAATTTTTCAAATTAGATTAAAATCTTTTAAAAGAAGACTACAGGACAACACCACTTACTACTCAACACAGTTGCTTAAGCAATTAAAAATGCAAGTTAACGATTCTGTTCACAAGATTTTACAGATCATTCCCCGTTTTGCCAAAAATTACTACTCATACAAATAACTTTTTTTTTTTTTTTTTTTTTTTTTGGGTACGCGGGCCCTCCCTCCCCTGGCCCCTCCCGTTGCGGAGCACAGGCTCCGGACGCGCAGGCTCAGCGGCCATGGCTCACGGGCCCAGCTGCTCCGCGGCATGTGGGATCTTCCCGGACCGGGGCACGAACCCGCGTCCCCTGCATCGGCAGGCGGACTCTCAACCACTGCGCCACCAGGGAAGCCCCATACAAATAACTTTAATGTTCATATTGTCAAGTATTATATTTTCCATTTAGTGCTTTTATATACAATTTCCTTTTCCCAAGACTAAATATATATACTTTCATATATATATATATATATATATATATATATATAAAATTTAAATAAGTAAACTTTCACCTTTGTCATAAAGCTCTTCCGAACAGACCAGAGGAAAGCTACCAGGTTATCTCTTTTACTGTGTTCTCTTCTTGAAGAAGTACAGCCCTCGTCTCTTCATTTGCTTGTGTTTGCACTTGTTCTGTCATCCTATAAAGCACACCTAAATTTGTTATCATCCTTCCATATTTTAGTCTAATGCTGCTCTACTGCACTGTGTATATATTGTGAACTTCTCTCCAGGTCTTCCTGCTTGAAATGACATATGCATAAGAGATGAGGGTGGATGACTATGGCTTAATAGACAGTGGCCCAGAAAACCAAATCCCCCTCCTTTTTTAATGACATCACCAGAAAACAATCACAGGCAATATGCCCATGCATTCTATATTGTTTCTGATTCATCCTTACTTTCTTAGTGTGCTAGTGGGCAAACCTGCTTATTCTAGAGAGAAGGGACATGGGATCTCTGGAGGAAAAAAAAACAAACAAACAGTGGACCATTTGATACTATTTAGTTTAATGATGAAAAGAGTAATGGATGAGTTAAGGGGCATTAAAGGGGCAGTTTCATGCCTTAGAATCTGTTTAGACTGAATCTTTTCAATAGTCTCGACTGCCACTAAAAAAATTATGTGAGAAAGAAGGATTCTTTTCAATTTCATCACACATTCTAATAAAAATTTATAACTTTTGCAGGTTTTTAGATATTTAATCATGAGCAGAGTGCCTTTTTCCTATAGGAATTCAATATTGGTTGGACTACACTAAATAGTGCACACACAGAGTCTGCTCATAGCAAGCTTCATTCAAGTTCCTGAATTCTAAAGTGAGTATTCTCCATTAACATTTCTGCTTGGATTTCTTTTGGGAGATACATGAAATCATACTTTTTTTCAGATTACAATGTTATATATATTATGTATCACATACATGAATGAAAACTCTTTTTTCATATTTAAGTCCTTGAGTTTATTTTTTCCTTTAAATCTTTAAAATAACCTGTTCAGCAAAATGATTTTGTAGTTTTAGCCATCTGAGGGTCAGTGATTGGGGGTTAAGTCATATGATACAAAATACATAACAGAGTAGTTCGCTGAAGTGAGTCTACTGTAGTAACAATACTTTAAGAGAAGCAGACACAATTAAACTTACAGATAAATGAATTATGCACTAGTTTCACTGTCTGATATCAAGCTGAGCTAGAAAATAAAGTTTTTCCTTCTCTTTTCACCAGTTAAAATAAGCAAAATTATATTTTAAAATCTATTAAACACTAAGAATTTTTCATGTAGTGGGAAAAGGTTTAAAGGTTTAAAGTGCTCCAACTGCTCAAAGTAATGCTTTTAATTTGAAAATATAAAAAAAGTAAATACATTCTTGATAAACAGAAAAAAATATTAATAGTTCTTCCAAGGAGTATGCATTTTGGGATTCTTTTCCCACAAAAATGTATGTAGAGACCAGTACATTTCAGATAAGTTAAAAATCGAACAGGGACTTCCCTGGTGGTCCAGCTATCAAGACTCTGCGCTCCCAGTGCAGGGGACCCGGGTTCGATCCCTGGTCGGGGAGCTTAATCCTGCAGGCCACAACGAAAAGAGCCCGCAGGCCGTGACTAAGACCCGGCTCAGCCAAATAAATAAATATTTTTTAAATAAATAAATTAAATAAAAATCAAACAATTCCAGATAAATTGAGCTTTCCTAGAAAACTTCTACCAGTAATGAGGAAATGTAAATGCTATATCAATTTAAGTTATATGCAAAATGGATACAATTCAGACAAAATAACAGCACGTTTTGAGTGACATCACAGAGATCAGGGTAAATGCCTGAAAGCCAGCCATGGCTTATCCCACAAAACAGACGGGATAACAGATCATTTCATGAAGATCTCCTACAAAGTACGACCTATAAATGGTCACTAGTTTTCCCACACTCCCTCCCACCCTCCCTATCCCACCCCTCCAGGCCGTCACAAAGCACCGAGCTGATCTCCCTGTGCGGCTGCTCCCCACTAGCTATCTGTTTTACATTTGGTAGTGTATATATGTCCCTGCCACTCTCTTGCTTCGTCCCAGTTACCGGGTGCTGCAGACTTTAAAAATAAACAAATAAAAATGAAAAACTGAATGTCCTGAAGACAGATGATTTCTGGACTCCCAGGGAAGTGTACTGTGGATCATCATTGCATGAATGAATAAATGCATGAAGGAAGAATTAATTTAGCTACTTGTACTTATAATTTGGACATTTAAAAAACAGTGGATAAATGCTATTAAGTAAACTAACAAAAAGTACACAAAATACCATTTATTTAACATGCACTAGGTACTTTAGAAGTCTCTTCTTGTTTAGTTATCAGGGCAACCCCCCTCAGTGTCAACATTATCATCCTCGTTTTTCAGATAAAGAAACTGAGGATATGTGACGTTATTGGGATATACACAGATAATAAATGGAAAAACCATATTTTGCTCAGTATTGTTCTCTCTTCCCTATCTGCTGGTCTGCCATTAGATCCTGAGCCATTCGAGGAAAGAAAGTATTGATATTTCTCTTGTAACAAGGAAACACCTGGTATGATATGCACTTGACAAAGTTTAGCTCATCAATTACCATCTGACACTTAGCAGGTCATCTTAAGTGAATAGATTTAATCATTTTATTATTATTTTCTTCTATTTTTTCTCATTTCTTCTTTGGCCCAAGGGGCTCTTTGACAGTTTTATTACAACATTTACTGCTTTCCTCTCTAGCTGCTTTTGTCAAACTCAAATGGAGAAGAGTCAGGAGCTTGCCTTTTTATGTAGGGACTTAGGAAAATTACTTAACAAGTTGTGGGTATTCCAAGACTAGACAAAACGTCTTCTGATCCCTGGTCTGGTGGTCTTTTCATAATATTACGTTACTTTTCACATCGTGTCCCAAACTTCACATCGTGTTCACAGAGTAGGCACTGAAATGTAAAGATACAGACATAGAAACAGCACACTGAATGAAGTAAATTACATTTTATGGTAATGGGCTGGGTCTAGAAACTTTAAAACAACACACGAATTCTAATGCTGTATGTGTCTGTGAAAGAATAATATAGAATAATGCTGGTCCTTGTTTCACTGGGGTTAGGGTGGGCCCCTTTTCGCCCCATAATTTCCCTAATTAGTCTCCACTGTGTTCTCCCTCGGAGTCTGCAGGCCAAGACAGTATCTGCTTTATTGCCATGGGAAGAAAGCTTGCTCTTACTGAGCTTTATTAGATACTCCATTCTCTCATTTAGAATCCTATTAAGTTTCCCCTTGGCATTTTCTAAATCAATTAGTTTTAGCCTTACCCCCCTTAATATGCTCCTTTTGGAGGCTCCTAATTTGAGTCCCTAACTCTGGTATTTGTAGTTGCCGTTCCCTTTTCTTTTGGGCAAAGATTTCAATCAATTTTCCCTGCAATACTGCTTTGCTAGCGTCCCACAGAGGCCTATCTGTGACCTCACCATTATCACCGTCTGCTAAATATTCAGCCCATATGTCTTTGAGCTTTTCCCTAAACTACTGCTGCCGAAGGAAGTAATTATTACTTTACCATCTTAGCACTCCCTTGTCACTTTTCAAGGGAAATAATTCCACACCCAAATGAATCATTGCAGGGTCCGAAACTAGAATCCTCGCAATAGAATAGCAACTTTGCCCTCAGTCTCTAGCGGGAATAAGAAAAAAAAAAATGGTCTGAAAAAGGAAGAAGAGTTTATAGAACAAAATGTGACTTGTGGTCATGAGCATATGCTTATTTGTTGAAAAATCAATAGAGATGGTTAGCAGACTGTACAGTTACAAAGAATTAGAGGATAATTAAATTTTAGCACCATGAAGAACATGAGAATTCTCTATAATTATCGGGGAATTGTTTCGGTAATTTATTATTTAGTTCAGGTATTTGTTTTTATAAACACACATAAATAAAATGCATAGCAAGCTCTTAATTCACTTAAAATAAATTGAAAAAAGACTGGAAGGAAATATATAAAATATCATTTCTAATCTTATTTTTAAGAATGGATAATTATGGATCATTTTAATTTTCAAGTTAATACTTTTCCAAATACTCAACAGCAATCATATTTATCATTAGAAGGAAATTAAAAAAAAAAAAAAATTAGGGGCTTCCCTGGTGGCGCAGTGTTTAAGAATCCGCCTGCCAATGCAGGGCACATGGGTTCGAGCCCTGGTCCGGGAAGATCCCTCATGCCTCCGAGCAACTAAGCCCGTGCATCACAACTACTGACCCCACGGTCTAGAGCCCGTGAGCCACAACTACTCAGCCCACGCGCCACAACTACTGAGCCCGCACGCCTAGAGTCCGTGCTCTGCAACAAGAGAAGCCACCGCAATGAGAAGCCCACGCACTGCAACGAAGAGGAGTCCCCGCTCGCCACAACTAGAGAAAGCCCGCGTGCAGCAATGAAGACCCAACGCAGCCAAAAATAAATAAACAAATTTATAAAAACAAAAAATAAACACATTAATACCTATGGACTGTGATCTGTGTAATTTGTGTTCTTTGAGATTCACAGACTAAAACTGTGATTATCTTACAGAACTAAGAAAATTGAGTTCCATTGCTTTGCAACTGTATATACTATGTTTCCAGTGAATGTACTATTCTAGAAATATGCATTACCTATTTGTTAAAATAATGTATTTTTCCCCAAATAAGCTTATATAGTTTTAAGTAAATAAACTGAGATACATATATGGCACTACCAGCTAGTGTCACAGAACCGGAAAAATAAATTCTAGAAAAGAGCGCATAAAGAAATACATACAAACATAAAATCAGTGATAAGCCAGACCACAAGAATGTAATTGTTACTTTCTAAATAATTTTCAATAAGGCATGTAAAAGCTAAAGAAAATTATTCATTATTCAGTAATTCATTAAATACTAGATACCATGTTTTTGTAGGAATATGACATTTACGACGTATCAGTAGTTTGCAGGAAACACCATGGAATGTTCTGCGTTCCAGTATTTCAGTTGTCACTACAAACTTCACTTGGTATTGATGGGGAGGTCCACTGCAGTCACCATCCCCCTAGAGCACACTTAACATAACAAGAAAGCATCCAATAAAACCTTAACTAAACACATTTCTTTTCAAATTGTTTGGGAAGTTGAATCATAAACCCCGCACTAAAGGTGGCCCAGAGTGGCACTGGGAATGTTAAGTGTCATGACTGCCTCTATGCCTGTGTTGTTTCTAAGTGTTCTGTTCACTAAGGACGCATCTACTCATACTTAAATTCTCCTATTACCATTTTATCAGCATCCTACAAGTCTTCTACATAGAGAAGTTTGAAATCCAAAAATGATTTTGCTTTAGAGGGGTCACAGATACTGAGAACACAATTAAATTAAAGATAACATTTTAAAGATCAAAATTGGGCAGTGGCATGAGGCTATTTTATCTGCATGTAGCTTTTTCCTTTGGATTCTAATGTTAGTTGTTTGGGCCACAATCATTTTTAAATTTTTATTTTTCTGGTGACATTTACTTTTCAATTTATTGCATTTTATGAAAGCAGTGTCCAAGACAGAAAATTTATAAGAAAATGTTCCTTCAACAAAATAGTTTGAGAAACACTGTCCTAGGCCGTAAAAGACGTATCCACAAATGTCAAAGTTTAAATTTCACACAGACTACGTTGAATGACTACAACTCATTTAAGAAATAAATCAATAATTTTAAAAAATCAAAATAAAACAATCAAGGACAGACTCATGGGTCTAGGGGAGAATCACAAAGGCATTTAGGAATCACTTACAACTGATCAGTAACAAATCAAAACTCGTGGGATCTAGATTAAGGCAGTGTGTGGAAAGAAATGTGCAGTGCTAAATGGTTAACTGGAAAAAAAAAAGGAAAGCTGAAAATTAAATAAACTAAGTATCCAAAACTGGGGGCTCAAAAATGACAATAAAATAAGTCTAAAGGAAGTAGAAAGGAAAATTGTGATATGAGCAGAATAAAAAGAAAATAAAAATTAAATAAATGACTCAATAATCCAAAGCTTGGTTTGTTAAAAAGTTTCATAAACTTCACAAACCTAATCCAAAACCCAATATATATATATATAAAGCTGGCTTTTTTTGAGACACAGAGTATTTTTGGGTTTTTCTTTTTTCAGAGGAATAATAGTTATTAGTAATTTTCTCTTCTTAGTTATATTTGTTAGTCCCTATCTATATTCCTATTGTCAGCAGGACTGGAAGACATTTGCAGAAGCAACTACCAATTTCACTCGTCCTCTGAATGCAGTGAGACACTGCCTTATTCTGCAGCTAGTCAGTAGGTGGGAGTAGCGAGCAAGTGGAGATGAAAGCTTGCCCCGGGGCCTCAAGAACAGGAAAAGAAAGCGAGGGCTTGTGCCAGAGGCAGGTATTGTGTTTTCAGTAGGACAAAGACACACGGAAAAAGAAACAATCAAGTTATTTGGTGGCAGAGGGGAGGGGCAAATATATTTCCGGTTTATTTTTTAAGGATGAATAGGTGAGTCTGCACGAGCCATTTGGTTTACAAGAGAAGCCCTTCTGAGCACAGCCTGGATGGCTAAGAGGACAAATTTGTTCCGAAAAATGAAGCAGAAGAATACCGAGTTTCCAAACGCAGCTCTGGAGAGAGGGGTCATGGACCTGGGAAGACAGAGAGGTAGGAAGAGTTGAGGAAGATTTAGGGTTGGATTCAAGAAGGAATCATCACATCGCTGGGTCACTGGGATGAGGGGTTGATTGGCAGAATACCGTAAATGGGAGAACTCCAACATGAAACACGAATTTTAAGCAGTTCCCTGTATTTTGATTTGCTGCAGTATCTTTCCGCAGTACCAGAACATCTGGAAGTGTCTTGTCTTAGTCATCTTCTGAACAAGGGAACAGATGCAGTGTGCAGGGCTGGATAAAGTAGGACGAAGCGGGGAAAGGAAGGCCCTGGGTTCTCCGCTCTGTGTGGAATGGGATGCTCGGACATTTTTATTCAAATCTTAAGAGACAGAGAGACCTAGGAGGATGCAAGAAGTCTGAGAACCACCATAACAATGCGGATTTGAATTACAGGGCCTTGAGGTACAGAAGATAATACCTAAGGCAGAACAGCAACTCAACATGTCTTTAGGCGGTAAATAACTAAAGAAATAAGAAACATACTGTGACAAGACAGGAAATCCATTAAGTTATTAACATAAGCTATATGCTCTTAAATTCCTGGTCTTACCTCTAAAAACTTTACTTATGTTTATAAGGACTAACTGACACCAAAACCAGGATGCCATCTTCAGTAACTTTACCCCTTCCCCACAATACATTCTTCCAGCTGAGCTAAGCATGAGCTTAAATCTACATTCTATTTTCCTAGACACTCTGCTGAACCGCTTTTCTTGTAAATACTCCTTGCGCAGTGGCTCAGATCCCAAACATTTTCCGCCACAAACTCTTCAGTCCTTTTGATTTTGGGGCAGATGGCTGTGTTCAGTTTAGAGAATTAGGGACAATGAATTGTCACCAGACGTGAAAGCCCACCAGAGCCCAAGTGACTGGCAGTATTATCTTGCATTGACTGGACTCACAGTAAATATGAACGTCCACAGTTCAGCTAACACATCATCTGTTTTGTTTTTTTAATAAATTTATTTTATTTATTTTTGGCTGAGTTGGGTCTTCGTTGCTGCGTGGGGGCTTTTCTCTAGTTGCAGTGAGTGGGGGCTTCTCTTGTTGCAGAGCATGGGCTCTAGGCACATGGGCTCAGTAGTTGTGGCTCATGGGCTCTAGAGCGCAGGCTCAGTAGTTGTGGCTCGCGGGCTCTAGAGCGTAGGCTCAGTAGTTGTGGCTCGTGAGCTCTAGAGCACAGGCTCAAAAGTTGTGGCGCACGGGCTTAGCCGCTCCGCGGCCTGTGGGATCTTCCCGGTCCAGGGTTCCAACCCGTGTCCCCTGCACTGGCAGGCTGATTCTTAACCACTGCGCCACCAGGGAAGCCCAAACACACTGTCTTTTGATATATTAGCCTTCAGACTTTAAAGGGACCTATCATCTCTCGCATAGAATTCACTGATCCTGTACAAGGATACAGGTACAACTAGGGTGGGCAAGAATATGTGGCCATATTGTCTACGATAAAAATCCTTCAATAAGGACTTAGGCAAAACTGGTTTAACATACATTTTGTATTTTATCTACCTAGGGTATTCCCATTAAAAGGAATAATTAATTTTTATCAATAGCATTTATCATTTGTTACATATACTTTCCCATTTTGTGCTTTCATGTATTATCATTATTGGCTGCCTCCAAACTGCCTGTTTCTCTCATATCTAAAATATGTAAGCACGAAACTCTATGATAACCATCCACAGACTTATGTGTTCTATCTGATCCTTTTATTAGTATTAGTATTATTATAAATTAATTGGAACACAAAACCACACCTTCTATTTTCCACAAAGGCTAGACCCTGTAGCTGTGGGAGTCTTACACATAGTAAATTCATAATAATAATAATTTTTTGAACAAAGGACCTCTTTTTGAATTCAAAAATGGGAGGTAGTATAATCCTTTCTACCATGTCCAGCGATTCAAAAGTGATACAACTTGTCTGTCTCCCACACTTTACCCTGTCTGATTTCTGCTTTCCACACTGGAGAGGGAGATGGGAGAGTTAGGGAAGAGTATTTCTCGCTTCCAGCATTACAGTCCTCTTTCTTTTCCCTTCCAAGCAATTGATACAGAAAATGACAAAGAAGAGAGAAAATTCACAATTATACATAGAAGTCAAGTAAGCACAATCCTCCCCTTCTCCCCTTTCCACTATTTAGCACATTAACAGTAAGTTGGACTATAGAAGGGACCCTAGGGGCTCCCACACAGAGTTTTCCCCCTTTACCCTGCCCCATGAGAGTTATTCAATGCGCGTTTCTACAGCTATGATCCGTGGTTACTAGAAAAAGGCTCATGCAAATATCCATTATCATGCAAAAATGTAAGCAGATTTCAATCACTGCACATAGTGTTTTACACCTTTATTAAAAATATTACAAAGCACGAGAAACAAATGCTCTGGAGAATGAGAGGAGGAAGAAAGAATCCTAGCTTTTTAAAATAATTATCACTCTATAAAAATTAAAAATCAGTGCTATTGTAACAAGGATGTTTGTTATGCTGTAATACGCACATCAAATGCTGTATCTGAAAAGGGTTAAAGAACCAATCACAGGGGTCATTCTGACACGTGCTCCAGAATGCCCCTGATGGACGGCATCTCTCCCTAGTGCATTAGATACAGAGGCGCAATCACTGAAGCAAAGTTTATCGTGGTCACATCTATCAGCTGTTCAAATAACCAGGCCTTATCCAATCCTCTGTCAGCCTAGTCAAACATCACATCCTTCCGGGGCATTAAAAAATGTCAGTCTCCTATCTGGCCACCTGACCAAGAGAATGAGGCTTTGAGGCAGAGCATTTAATGCGACTGGGAATAACAAAATATTTATCTGCATTCTTCTTACTGAGGAAATAAGGCAAGTTCATAAAATCAGGATGATCAGATCTCCTATTGTCAACTAACAATGGATGGGGAATTTTTTCAAGATAATTTCAAGACTGAAAGCATGACTAACTTAAATGACAAGGCTTCCAACAAGACAGGACGCTCAGGCCTTACACACGTAATAAACAAGCATTCATGTTGACTCAGAACTCTGCTGAAGACATCCAGGTAAGATTTTATTGAACTTGTGTTTCACTAGTTGTGAGACACAAAAAGCTGCCAACGAGGACTTGTACAACTTTGCCTCCTATAGGACGATTCAGTCCCAAGACTTGAGCAAGTGTTTACTGTGGAATTTACCTGTCTCCACAACCAATGCTTCGCAGCAAATACGTGCTGGGTTGCTCATGTGGCATTATTTATTAAAAGTTCAAATCTTATATAATTTAGCTCTAGCACACCTTTCTCAAGTAGATGTTTTTTATTATTCCTGTTTCACTGATGAGGAAATTGAGACATATTTAAGTAATTTGCTTGAGAGTAAACAACAAGGAAATACCAGAGCTAGGATTTAAACCTAGACCTTATGACACCAAAATTGCTTTTCTCTGAAAAGCGTTTGAAGTACTTATGTAATCCTCAAGTTTATTCTGGCCATAATTTGAATCTTTTACTTAACAAAGAACTGAAGTCTGTTTCTTATACCCTTTGAGGGTACTTGCGCACGTGTTTCTCCTGCATGTAGCACATGAATCTTTTTAGAACATCCAAAGAATCATTATAGGACCCAATATCCATCATCATGTGTGCTTTTTCATATACCCTAGTGAAAGAGAGAAGCGTTTCATTACAGGGATTCCTGCTTCCCTACTCATTCTCCTCTTTAAGAATGGCTTCCCACTAAATTTATCATCTGAGACTGAGACTAGAGGGTGAAGATTACAGTCTACCAGGATTGGTCCTTTTCATGCTTCTCTCATCATTATGATGTAGTTCAACCTTAACTAATACTTATTAAGATGCTTTATGACATTTTGGCCTTATGCTGGATATTGCAGATTCAACAATTCACATTTAACACCTAGGACAGATCAACAGAGCTGGTATGTAAAGTATTCATTACCTAGCAAACCATCTTGAAAAGCTACTAATTTTCATCACACCTATGGGGGCCAAAGCCAAATGTTTTCTCCCTTAGCTGAACCCCCTATAGTCGTGGCGGAAAAAAACAGGAGAAAATTCCATTTCTTGGTACATGCCTGCATATACAAAGATTCCACAAAAAAATACTGCAGAAATCACATAACATCAAAACACTCGACTGCTGTAAGAACTACGGGATGGGGTTGACCTATATCTAAAGGAAGAATGAATCAGAGAACAGAGCACATGGGAAAGCTGAATGTGCTCAGATGTCAGTGGGAGCTCTGTGGGGTGTAGAACAAGATGAGAACTCATCGCAACTGCGCCAATAATGTGGATCATCACACAGCACACTAAGGAATGTTTTGTTAATGCTACCAATTTACCTTATCCTGGCTACAGGTATTTTTTGACAAATGTAATGGAAGTATATGTGACAAAAAAGTGCTGATTTTGTGAGAAAAGACTTGTGAAGAAAGAAAAATCATAGGATCTATGTTTACAGATAAAAGAGACAGTGAAAATTGGTTTTTAATATAAACACAGAATATAGAGAGATGACTGAAGGCATTATCATAATGGATCTGCTTAGCCACAGTCGATGAAAAAGAAAATATATAAATGTTGAGCATTTGTGTATCGAACGCTTACTGTACGGGTCTTATGGTGCTGGTGAACCTCGTGGCAGGGCAGGAACAAAGACACAGACATAGAGGGGGGACTTGAGGATGGGGGGCAGCGGGGAAGCTGGGGCGGTCAGAGTAGCATGGACATATATACACTACCAAACGTAAAACAGATAGCTAGTGGGAAGCAGCCGCATAGCACAGGGAGCTGGAATAGGGAGGGTGGGAGGGAGGCTCAAGACGGAGGGGATATGGGGGCATATGTATGCATATGGCTGACTCACTTTGTTGTACAACAGAAACTAACACAGTATTATGAAGCAATTATACTCCAGTAAAGATGTATTAGAAAAAAAACTATATTCAAAGACAGTTTATTAATATAAATCCCCAAATGTAATGATTTTATTTTTATGAAGAATATTTCTGAAGGAAGTATTGTTGAGCACTTATATTATAAACTGGATCTTACAAGGAATAAAGGGGGAAATTTTCCAATGACAAAAGATTTTGACTATACATAGCATCAGAAACTCAATGCAATTTTTTTCTTATAGAGAAAATATGTAAACTCACCTGGAAATATGACCAGATTCATATCAGACAAAGCCAGTATCCTCACACTACAGATTATCTTAGAAATCGATGCATGGCCACTGTGACACTGACGTTTGCTTCTTCCGTATCGGATTCTGAGTGATATTTTAAAATATGAACTGAATCTTTAAGTAGTCAGACATTTATAAACATTATAGCCAGAATGAACTGGCTATACTATCTTATTTATTTCTTCAATAAATATTTGCTTTCTGTTGGATTTGTTGGCTTTTAATAAAACTGATCTCACCTAATTGTATTTACAAACTCAACAAGAGCTAACAAAGGGGATTTTATTTCCATTATAAGTTAGCCAAAAATAAAATCTGTGAATCAAGATCTAGATAGTTCTGTCACCAAGGTTTGTTACTTCAAATAAAAGGAGAAAATGAAAAACATACAATTTTGATTTCTGAGATAATAATAATTACTTCAATGATAATAATAATAGCCAACATTTATCACGGTTTACCACAAGCCAATGACCAGTTAGAAGAATGGGATTCCCATGGTTTGTTCAGACTAATCATTTCAGGTGGAAGTGTTATTAGAAAATGAACCACCCTATTATTGTTTCCATTATACTCATATTACCAATGAGAGACCTGAAGTTACGCGAATGAGGTCACCTGCTATAAAGGTGGAAGACAGGCTTTAAAGTCATGGCAGCTCCCCACGTCACAGAAGAGTTCAGCATATCAATTACTGCTAAGTTTACATAGTTATGACATATAGTCTTACTCTTTATAAGTTATTACAATTTATTGTGCTTCCTTTCACTCTGTTAATCCTAAACAGGATCAAATTGAAGGGACTGAACACTAACATATATTACTTGGTATAAAACTTACTGATCTTCTACATTATATTCAGTTACACCCTAAGCTTCAAGGAGTGATGAACTGTTTCCATAGTCAAGTACAAAAGCCTTAATTCATGAAACATTTTCCTAGTTGAGGAAAATGAATGGCATGAGGACAATAAAAAAGTAAAAGTTACATCTGAAGTGAAGTGCAAGAGAATTAGAGACAATATATCCTAGCAAGCTGAATAAAAAACAGTGTGTGAGGGTGAGCAGTACTTGAAGACAGAATGAGAGCGAGGGAGAGAACAGAAAGATGGAGACGGAGGGAGGAAACAGTAAATTAAAATGGTAATTAGGCTAATGACTTTTATAAAACCCACTATATTGTAAAATACTCATTCTTTCAACCATAAACTCCAGAAACACGGTCCCTTTATAGCAATGGTTTGAGAAGACAGCTAGAGTGCTTCCATGAGGGATGTATTTAAAGCTTTTATATGTCTGTATATGCAACTACGTCAACAGAAGCCTGGAAATATAACAGTTACCATCATTGTCTGTGACAGGTGTTTCACTTTCCTTTCTAGCTTTGAAGAACACAGATGCTTAGCGCTGTATACGTGTGTGTGTGTCTGCGAGAGAGACAGCACGTGCGCAGAGCAATGACTAAGTTACACAGCAGAGACTTTAAATATTATAAAGTGACTGTACCACTCTTACAGAGATAGTCTTATAATACTTCTAATGTTGTCTGGCTAATGAGAACCCTCCACCACAGATTTCTCTGTCAATACTTTTTTATTATTTTTACCCTACCTCCCTAATCCAATCAAAACCTCCCTTCAGCTACCACCAGCCATCACTTAGAAAGAATCTGATAAATTTAACTGTACAAAAGAATTTAGGCAGGTGCTGATATCTTCAAATAGTGACGAGCGAGTGTTCTATTTTAATGGAAGATAACGTGTGAGATAATAATTCTCTAACAGAGGAACGCCAGGCACAAGGAAAAATCTGAGGTCCGCTGACCCACAAAATCCAGGAATACTGACTGATTCCCATCTGGAATGAGTCTAACCCTAGTTGATGTATTTTCAAGCCACTCTTATCATGCTGAAAATTTTGAGAAACAAAAATATCTTGACAGTTCCATGGTATATAAGATTATTAATGTGAAGCCATTTCGAACTCCTTTTTAGAATGTAAACACTTGTTTCAAAACCCCACACCTGAATTATGGTATACATACATATTTTATATATATGTATAAAATGTGTACAACTTACAAATATATCGACAATCCCCAGTGACTTAATATAATGCCAGCATTTACATATGAAGTGTTTTAATACATTTAAAAATGCTGTAAATGAAGGACTCCAACGAATAGATCACACACAACCTTTATACTTACATTTGAAGAGCTATAATAACTATTCTTTGTAGCTGAAGAGGTTCTACTGCAGGGTCAGTTATCTGGCAGAAGCCATCATATTCTTGCAAGTAAAAGCAACTAGAGAGCTGTGAAATCCACCTGGCCGAAGGCCAGTAGCTGGGGTGTGGTATATCACCAGTGGAGCTGGAACTGCAGGGGAGAGTGGCTGACCAATATATACAGTGTTTGTACAAGTATCACTGAAAACAGAAGTCTCCTCAGTGATGCCTGCAGTAATTGATAACCTTTACACTCTGGACTGCATTGATTAAACCCTTCAGGAGACACCGAATTATTACAATGGGACTTTCTGGGTCAGTGATGCCCACACAAAGCATTATGTCCATATGCATGTTTTCAGTGATGTCTGCCGTAACTGATAACCTTTATGCCACCCTTACATTGGTCAAGGCATTCAAGCCACATCAAACTATTACAGAGTGTATTTCTGGACCAATGACTACACAAAGTGTTATGGACAGTATCACATTCTTCTTCTCAGTAATGTCTGAATATATATTGCATACTAGTGAGGAACAGTGTTTAGAAAATTTTAAAATGTGCTTCTCTGAGGGATGCGTTTATTTTATTTGTGCTAAGTGGAAATTTTTCCTAATGAACAACTTATCAAAACACACAAAGCATTTAAAAGTAGCATTACTGATTGGGTTAGGCTTTACTTGAACTACTTGGTTTAACTGTAATGATCAAGCTGCCTACTGGGGATTCAATCTTTAATGACTTAATTTAATGTGCTGTCCATTCAAATGTCACCTTGTGAAGTGACAACTTACCAGTTTTCAACTCTAACGGGCGCCCAAGCAAAGATAAGCAGCATCTTAAACGCGGCTCCCTTAGCAAGTCTGAATTTTGGCCACAGACTTAGGTTTGTAAGTAATCTAACTTCTTTCCCCCTAATGCAGTTTGATTCCTAAGTTGGAGGCTCCATTTTGGGGATGAACAAGGAAGTAAAAAAATAAACACAGCACACCTCATACCTCCCCCCCCCCCACCCACCTTTTTTTTTTTTTTAACCAACAGCCCTGAAAGACCCTGGTATAAGTCAGTGGACCACTGGTACCCATTCAAACTGGATCACTGGGGTGGATGCTAAAACTGCAAGCCAGTTGACATATTGATAGCCTGAGTTCCAACATGGTGGGTGTACTTGCAACAGGGAAATCAGAAAACAGTACAAATCAGAGCTACCCCCAGAGCCGGCTGTTAAACATGTAGCAGCACACCATACCCTACAACTGATCAGCGTTAAGTTCAACAAATACTCTTAAATGCTTTCTGTGATTGTTATGGATTGAATTGTATCCCCCCCCCATCCATACGCTAAAGCCCTCACTCCCAATGCAACTATATTTGGAGATAGGGCCTTTAAAATGGTAATTAAGGTTAAATGAGGTCATAAGGCTGGGGCCCTAATCCACTATATCTAGTGACCTTATATGGAGAGGGAGTGACACCACAAATTTGAGTGCCCAGAGGAAAGGCCATGTGAGGACACAGGGCGAAGATGGCCTTCTGCAAGCCAAAGAGAGAGGCCTCAGGAAAAGCCAAACTAGCCAACACCTTGATCTTGGACTTCCAGCCTCCAGAACTGTGAGACAATACATTTCTGTTGTTTAAGTCACTCAGTCTGCAGTATTTTGTTATGGCAGCCCTAGCAAACTAATATAACGATCAAAGCATTAGAGTGTGAAAAACACTAATATGTGTAACATACAGCTTATAACCTGAAAGAGCTAGTAACCTTGCTTTGCCATAGACATATGTGGAAATTATAATGTGTATGTGTGCAAGTGTGTATGTGTGGCCCAAAGAACTAAAGCATTTTACTGGAGGGAGAGGAAACTCGCGCTGGAAGAGGAGGCAAATGAGCTGGGTCTTAAACAGAATTCTGACAGGTGACAATAAAAGGGAAGCCCAGGGCTTCCCTGGTGGCGCAGTGGTTGAGAGTCTGCCTGCCGATGCAGGAGACACGGGTTCGTGCCCCGGTCCGGGAGGATCCCACGTGCCGCGGAGCGGCTGGGCCCGTGAGCCATGGCCGCTGAGCCTGCGCGTCCGGAGCCTGTGCTCCGCAACGGGAGAGGCCACGACAGTGAGAGGCCCACGTACCACCAAAACAAAAACAAAAACAAAAACAAAAAGGGAAGCCCATAAAGTCAAAGGCAGAGAGACAAGAAAAACAAAACATTTAAAAAAATCGTTGGTAATTTACTTTTGTCATAGCTTGGGCTGCAAGTTATAACAAACACTGCAAACAAGTGTTTTAAGATTCATCAGTGAGCTAAAAAGGACCGCTGGACAAGGGCACTGGTTTAAACATGAAAAGAGAGATGGAGGCCACACCTGAGGTCACGAAACCAGCAGAGCCCAGAGCTGAGCACAGATTCTGGAGCTGAACTACCTGTGTTCAGAGCATCGCTCAGAAGTAATGAGTACAGGAAGAGTGCTTAGATTCATTCCTGGCATGTGCTAAGTGCTATGTAGTCACTAAAATGAGGGCAAACAAACAAAGAGTTTTAATGAACATGGTAGGGATATGGGTTTGAGAGACGATGATCGTATTAGTCAGCTGGGGCTGCTGTAACAAAGCACTGAACACAGAATGGCTTAAACACAGAGACGTATTGGCTCACAATTCTGGAGGCTGGAATTTCTAGATCAAGGGAGAGGCAGGGCTGGTTTCTTCTGAGGCCCCTCTCCCTGGCTTGCAGGGCTGGTTTCTTGAGGCCCCTCTCCCTGGCTTGCCGGCGCCCATCTTCTCCCCGTGTCCTCACCTGGTCTTCCTTCTGTACCAAATTTGTGTTCAAACTTCTTCTTTATAAGGAGAGCAGTTATCTTGAATTAGGGCCCACTGTAATGGCCTTGTTTTAACTTGACTATCTCTAAATTCCGTCACATTCTAAGGTATTAGAAGTTAGTACTCCAATGTTTGAATTTTTAGAGGACACAACTTAGCCCATAACGATGATAAACAGAAAATTAGAAAATGGTGTAACCACTGGTATGCTGTAGTGACTGTGAGAAGAAGAAAGACAATAAATGATGCCTCCAACACGGGGGTCTATGGACACGACTGGGGTCCACTGGCAGGACGATCTACAAGAGCGCAAACACTTTCCCCATCAGGTCATCTTGAAAGAGTGAAAAGCGCACACTTTAGGATCAAACAGATTCAGATTAAATCCCAGCCCTGCTCTAAGACTTGGAGTATCATCTCTCTAAGTCTCAGCAAACATGTCTACAAATAACAAATCATAAACACCCGCTTCGTAGTACTGCCAGGAGGATAAAATCAGGCACACTCTGTAAGAGGGCCCAGAATACTACCGAACACAGAATGAAAGTTGGAGGATTTTTTTTCTTCATTATGATGCTTGCTGTTATTACAATGTTACGGGGCAGGCAGGGAGATAAGGAAGCATTCCCTCACCCCTAAGGTCTACCTCAACATTAGAATTCTCCCATGAAATGCTATCCTTTGTGATGTCGTGTTTATAGGAAAGTGTATTTACGCATAACCTTACCCAGCCCCTAGTAGTCATCTGACTAAGGAAGGGTGTGGCGTCAATAAAAAGAAGTATATAATGAAAAGATGACGAAATTTACTTTAAACAATTTTGTTCTGAGACTGACCATGTTTACAATGACAATTCTTCCTCTCAAAATTAAACTGAAAGTCAATGTTTACACTTTAATTTTGTTTCAGTCCACTTTCAAACCCCATATGATACACATGACTTGAATGATCTCAGTTTCATTTCAAAAATAAAGAGAAGAAGGTGATCGCGATTTGTCCCAAGGAAATGAAAGCACTAAAACGAACAGTTTAGAATTTGATACTCTGCTTAGTGGGCCGTGAAATGCAAAGTAATTAATTTAGAGATTACGTATTTACCACTGGAGCTGAATTCAGAGTGGAGATCGTATTTCATAGTTGAATGTCTGGTGCAGGCAGTACCCTCTCTACACGGTCTCTAGTTAGCATTATGCTATGGAGATCCTGCATTACAGAGCCCAATACAGTTATGATTCCATCAAGAATTTTATAATTCGGTCTTTATATCCACGGAGATGAAGGGAATACGCTGCACGAGACCTTTCCTTCTCCCTCTTCATAGAGCAGCTGTCTTACGTAACTTACAAAGTACCTAAAATTTCAATGTATCACATGGCATTTACAATAGTTTTATTTTAAATTTAGGGAAAAGTGGCTACACTTAATTGACACACATAAATGGTATGATACCCTGATTTTAATCATCTTTTAAAAAATGTTCTTAATGACAAAATGTATGCTCTTGCTTTCTTAAATAGAGTACATCAATAATAATCTCATTTTTCTGGATGCCTTAGAGTTTTCATTATTTAGTGGCAGATTTCCCACCCTAATGCAGGCTTAAGGACAAATTCAGGACTAGCGGGCTGTGTAGGGGGGAGCGGCTTGCCCCCCCCCCCCCCCGCCACCTCCAAAGTGTCTTAGAGTTCCTTACTTTAGTGAATCCACATGCCTGGATTTTTCTTGACTTTGGTTTTTCACTTGTCTATACTGGGCTGTCAGCTCTCTTTCATTCTTTCTTGTGTCCACTCATCTGATTTTTTTTTTTTTTATCATGCTGAGAGGAGGGAGATAATGCTCAAACACAGCACCACCTATAACAACACTCACCTTGGGCAAGTCACTCTCCTGAAATTCGGGGAGGGGGCAGTGTGATAGAGGAGGACAAATGGAGGGACGCAAGGCATGAAGATCACCTGGCTTACAGAGGTGCATCTGCAGTGACTGCCCAAGACTCTCCTCATTAGTGACAGCTATCCGCCTGCATTCATGAAACAGCCAGAGATTTTCAAAACAGCACTGTGTTTTGAATTTATATGACCAAGAATGATCTACCTGAAGAGTACCACGGCCCTCCACTCAAGGCAAGGAATAATGCCCGTTGTGTGTGTTCATTTAGTCCATGAGGAGAGGCATGAGATGGAAAGATAATTTCATGAGCTATTAAATATTATCACAACTACCACAAAGCACTTTAGTTCAAGATATGAGACTATGACTTACTAAATTATGTTTTATACATAGGCATTGCATATCCCCTAAAGAGTCTCAAATCTGGGCTTCCCTGGTGGCGCAGTGGTTGAGAGTCCGCCTGCCGATGCAGGGGACACGGGTTCGTGCCCCGGTCCGGGAGGATCCCACATGCTGCGGAGCGGCTGGGCCCGTGAGCCGTGGCCCAGCAAAAAAAAAAAAAAAAGTCTCAAATCTGTGAGGAAGAATACTTTTGAAGATTGCTTAATGATTTACTTGTGCATTTGCTGACAATGAAAACCCACTCCAGGTGAAAAAAGTCAGAACAAAATAAAATTTTTTCCAGCCAAAAAACCCAAGAATTAACTTATCATAAACAAAGGAACATGTGTTACTTGTTTGGATGGAACAGGGGACAAAGGAAATTTACTATACTGCTCTCTTTAGATCAATGAACCTTGATAACTATTTTGATAATTAATCTGAGTGTCATTTATGTAGCATGGTAAGAAATCAATTCTGCTCCCTGAAAACCTTCCTTTTATAAACGTAGATTCCTGGGCTTTACCTCAGAACTACTAGACCAATCTTTTGAGAATTCTGCATTTTAAACTAATTTTCCCTGTGATTCTTACGCATATAAAATTTGAGAATTTCAGCTTTAAGCCTGGCCTTATGATCTCAGATTTTATTTGTGTTAAATCATTAGAGTATAAAGGAATGCATCCATACAGGGTGCCCCGGACCTTACATGGATTCTTCAATGCAACCAATGTTAAATAAGCAATATCTCTTCCTAGTTATTCATTATAGAGGAGAAGAGAGCATGTGTCTGTGTGTTATTAACTCATTTTATCAATACTTACCAATTTATTTATTATCTCTTTGTTAGGTAATGAAGCAGTATGCCATTATGTGTTGGGAATAAAACAGTGAGCAAAAGGAGACCTTGTTTTGCTCTCATAAAACATACGTCCTGACCTATTATTTCTCTGATGCTGTAAAAACATGAATGCACACACAGAGGTTTTCATTTAGAGAATTAAATTGTAGCTAGTCAAAGCATATGACAGTGGAAAGACCTCCCAATCAGTGAGGATGGGTTCATTCTGACACTGCACCAGGTTCCTGCAGCCAAGCCTGCGAGTGGAATGTCTGGCTCCATTACTAAAACTCTTCAGTAAGTATGGAAGGTGAGGTTTGGGTTTGTAGTTCTGGATGTAAAAAATTTCCTTTATCCCCAGAAAAGAATTCAGTCCACATTTGGACACCTTGGCATTGGATTAGCAACTTTGGAAAGCTGTAACAATTTAATCCCCAAAGGATTTTTCATACCAATATAATCGTTGGATTATCCTGAGGAAATAACTAGAAGGTTCCAGATAGAACGATACCCAATGGGGCTTTTTCAATCTCAGTGTATTAGCAATGGCTAATAGTTATCTGTTCATATTTGGAAAGTCCTCCTTTTTCTTCACCTTCTCTCCCAAAATACACACACACAGACACAGACACACAGACACACAGACACACAGACACACAGACACACACACACACACACACACACACACACACACACACAGGAGAGGCCTCGGACATGGTAGCAGTCAATATATTTTAAAACTTACATAATAAAACTAAATATTGAGCACAAAATTTATAGAAAACCACTTGTTTAGACTGCATATGATCTCTAAATCTTTACAAAAAGCTGGCAATGAAAAGTGTTTTCACACCTACTTCGTAGATGAAGAAACGCAGGGAGAATGAATAACTTGTCCAAGGTCAGACATCTGGACAGGAGTTACTCTGGGCTTTGTCTTGCCAACAGCCTAAGCACTTTCATTACATCATCCACAGCAAGGGAAGTTCTTGGGCACATAGAGGGGCCTGCGATGGAATTTGTACCTTAACGTTTCAGGGTACTCTCTTCTCCTGCTCTGATTTTCACATGTTCGTGAAACAGACAACAAAACTTAAGGGGTCTGAGTGAAGTAATTTAAGCCTCACCTCCACATCACATCTCCTCTCCATCATGTGCTTACTGAGGGCGGGGAGGAACGGATGCCGTCTCCCCGCGCTCTGTACCTGGCACAGTGCTTTCCTGCCGCATCCTGAGGCGTGATTCTTACTCCGTGTGTGAAAACCGTCGCTGCCAGTTCCCTCCTGTTGCAAGTTCTGTGATTTCTAGTAAGTGTCCCAGCAAGTCAGGGGTATTTATTTGTATGGCACCCTACCAGCCTTTGATGGAAGATTCCGGAACAAAAATCTTATCATCTGTGTTCAATTGGTTCATCCAGGGTTGAGCACCCCCTAACTCTTTAAAAATATCATTGTCAACCCCTTCCTCTTTCCACTGTGCTCGCAGACAACATTCATCTCCACATATTCCTTTTCAGCAACAACCCTCAGGCAGAACTCAGCAGTCTTTTTAGCTACCAGCAGTCAGATGGTCCTTTACTTCCAAAAATAAAAATAAGAAAAAGATCATTCACACAGGGTACTTTTTAAAGGCTGCCTTTGGCTATTTAATCACACGCGTTTCTTCATCCTTTAATTGGAGGCCTGGCTTTGAGCCCACAAACCCTCCTCTTCATGCCACTGGCGTTCTGTTGCTACACTAAGTTCTGGCTTCCATACTTATTAATCCTTCTGAAGACTTTTTAAATTATGCTCCCCGCTTGGATTCCATATGTTCTAACTCCTTCCCTAATCTCAAGTTCTGTGTTACTTCCTCTTTCTTGTATTCTTTTTTCTCAGACTTTGTTTCCCGCCACGCCTGTTATTTTCTTTCTCTTTAATCATCTCCTCCATTAATTTCCCAACCTTCACCACCCCACCATTGTCTTCTACAGATTTCAGAGAAACCTACTTCTTCTGAAGTAAGTATTCCCTGATTCCTTTTTTTCCCCTTCAAATGTTTAAATTTTTCTTCCTTGCTGTTTCCGTACCTAAACTGCATTCACCTCAAGCCTCATCACGTCCCCTACCACTGTGGTCCATCACCATCACTTGCCATCCATTGTCTGAAGCCCCTATCAGGGCGTTCCCTTATCTTCATCCCTGGAGACATCGCCACCTTCATAATGGCAGGTGTTACTGCTTTCTGATTTCTCTTCTCCATTTTATTTTATTATTATTTTTTTTTGCGGTACGCGGGCCTCTCACTGTTGTGGCCTCTCCCGCTGCGGAGCACAGGCTCCGGACGCGCAGGCTCAGCGGTCATGGCTCACGGGCCCAGCCGCTCCGCGGCACGCGGGATCCTCCCGGACCGGGGCACGAACCCGTGTCCCCTGCATCGGCAGGCGGACTCTCAACCACTGCGCCAGCAGGGAAGCCCTCCCTTTTATTTTAAATTGTTGAATCTATGCCAGCTGTGTCTGCCTCACTTTTATTACGATGCGTTTAACCAGTTTGCACAGGTATGAATCTTTTCCTTACAAAGGTTACTGATGATTCTCTTTTTTTCAGGAAGCAAGGCCGTGCCCTTGTTCTCCATAACTAAAGTAACGTTCCTTACCACATGTTCATTTATTTCAATGGATTGTGGGATCACACACACAGCGTAGAGGACTCCTACACCAGCCAAATCCCTTCTTTGACTAGCAGTGGTAATCCTCATTCTGACTTGCCAGTTTTATTTTAATTTTATGTGACACTATGTACAATCCTAAACTCACGTTCTGATTTTAGCTGAAAGTGTTTAAATAGAAAAAAACATTACAAACAAGATCACTAAATTTTCCACGTTTGCTTCAATGCTGAGGAAAAGAAGTATCTTTGTCCTTGACTTGCTAAACAGAATGGCACAGTTCTCTTTATACTTTGAGATGTTTTTTCTCTTGTTGTCGCCTCTGAAGTCAACTTTATCTCTCCATTGCTTTGAAGCTACTTGTTTTATGGGATTTGAATTAAAGACAACATATCCTCCTAGGTCAATTCTAATTAAATTAATGATCAGGGTCCCTTCCAAGACCAGCCTGTTACAAAGCAATTGTTGTCCTTTCTGAAGGAGGAAGACACACACACACACACACACACACACACACAGAGGAACTTTTTAAATTAATTAATTAATTTTTATTTTTGGCTGCTTTGGGTCTTTGTTGCTGCACCTGGGCTTTCTCTATTTGCGGCGAGCGGGGGCTACTCTTCATTGCGGTGTGCGGGCTTCTCATTGCGGTGGCTGCTCTTGTTGCGGAGCACGGGCTCCAGGTGTGCAGGCCTCAGTAGTCGTGGCTCGCGGGCTTCAGTAGTTGTGGCTCGCGGGCTCAGTAGTTGTGGCTTGCGGGCTCTAGAGCACAGGCTCAGTAGTTGTGGACACGGGCTTAGTTGCTCCGTGGCATGTGGCATCTTCCCGGACCAGAGCTCGAACCATGTCCCCTGCCTCGGCAGGCAGATTCTTAACCACTGCACCACCAGGGAAGTCCCCAAACACCTCCTGATATATTCTTAGAGTAACAGCCAACTAAGGCAATATGCTCAAATATACAGATTATCAATATGCTCAGATATACAGATTATATACAGATCTAGTTGAATTTCCTCCTTCTCCCATTCATCTCACACATGAAAAAAAAAATCTTTCTTTTGAAATGATTTTAGAACATTCCTCTTGTCTTTATGAAACCTTAAAAAGAAAACCAAATAAACAAATCAACTTTCTTTCCTTTTCCATTTCCTGTTCTCTGTTTTTCTTTCTTTCTCTAACACATTTTTTTTCATGGTCTTTTAAATAAATTCCTCCAAAATTCTCATCGACAACAGAGAGGAGAAGAAAATACTGGGTCTGTTACGTCCAAATTCTGCATTTCTACTTTTTCTGCTGTCGTTCTGACAGCCCCTTGCCCTTCCATACTACCCTGCCCTACACTTCCACAAGTCCTGGTCCACTGGCCTGACTTGCTACGTGATCTCCTATCTCAGGTCAAGTGCTCAGCCCACAGGATCTATACTGGATTCTTCGCACCATATCCCAGCCATTCCTAAGTGAAGAAAGTGAACAGTATTCATGTAGAGGCTCTTTTGTGCGTCTGTATGCCAGATGTTCACTTTTGCTTGTTTCCTTTAATCCTTCAAGTTCATATTAATCTAGAGTAGAATCAAGTATCAAGAAAATCTGCTTTCACACACACAGCATTTCTATGACGTTAGTGAAGAGCATATACCATTACTCCTCTTTTCATAATTAAAGACTTGCAAACAAAGAAACCAAATAATCCGATGAAGTTCCTCAAGAACTTCAGTGAGAACGCATGATGGGATGCTCGTCCTCTGACATGTCCACAGCTCTAGACCCGTAACACCACCGGACGTGCTCACGGCCCTACTGTCTGCCCTATGCGGTGGTTTTATAAGTTACTAACTCACACGTACAGTCCTCTGGTGTGTATGTGAGGGTGTGCGTGTGTTCAGGGAAAACTGAGAGAATGGCAGAGTATGTCTACTTGATTTTACTGACTTTTTGGCAAATTCTCAAGGAGTAAATCAAAATCCTCTTTCGAAATAATTAAAAACTACATAGTTTTCCTTCATACGTACAATGGGCTAAAATTCAAAAAATTGTTTAAAATTGGGAACTAGTAGTTTTAATAATTTGGGGGACTATTTCAACTATTTCCCATGTAATAGATATTAGAAGTTAAATATAAGAACTCAATTGTGTATAATTCAATAAATATAATATAGCTCATATTAATGAAATGCTAACAAGAAGCTAGGCAGCACGCCGAGCAGTTTATGTGCCCTGCTTTATTTAATCCATACAACAGCTTTATGAATTAGGTGGCTCTGTTACCCTCATTTTACGGATGAAGAAACTGGGAATAGTAATTAGTATAAACTTGAACAGTGTCTTATAGTAAATAACAGGTAGGGCTGCAATTCAAACCCAGAAGTCTGGCTACTCTTAACCATCAATGCTACATCACGTTACAGATATGTTTATATTGCTACCATATATAAAATGTGTTATTGCAAAGCTTCCTCAGATATTAGAAATATTTTCTGTAATGAGATCCCGAAGTGACTTTTGTGTATATTCATTTATTTTTTGGTGTTTTGTTTTGTTCTTTATTATTACATTTTTCTATATATGATACATAGATATTCAAAAGTGTGACTCTGCCTAGGGGGCAGTTCCGACACAAAAAACTATGCTCTTAAAGGAAAAGCACTTTTTAAATTTGAATTTCAGTGTCTAATATTAATATGACTACTGTTTGTTGGTTTGAATCAGTGTGTATTATTTGTGCAACTATAATCTATAGCAAGATGTAATTAAGCCGCAGAAAAATAACACGGTAATACCTTGCAAGATCATCAGATAATACCTTGTTTTGATTCCCTGAGGAACTAATATCAGTTCAGTCTTTTTAAATGGGGGAAAACTGATAAATATTTGCTATTAACAAAAACGACACACAGAAAAGACAGAAAAAGGAGGCAAACACAGAAATAAGTAAATATCTAAAAGAATTATGTTCAAAAAGAAGCAGAAAATCAGATTTAAAGATAGTAAGAATTAATTAAAAGGCATAAGGCTTTCTTAAAAAGACATCATAGTAAAATGAGAGATTACAAATATTTCATTTTGTAGTCCATGTTGAAAAAATTAGATTTAGCAAATATTTTGGAATGTGTCAGTGCGGAGGAATAAAATGTTGCATTTTAGAGGTTTAATTGTTTTTAATGTCTGAGCAATATCTAACAAAAGCATGTTTATTAATAAAAGCAATTATGCATGTATTTAAACATGCATGTCGAACATGTTTTGTGTGAAGCAACATACAAAATAAACTATATTATTGTTGTTTAAAAGCTCCTGTACATTTTGGTAAAATACATCTTTTAAAACTACGAAGAAAAAGAAAAAGAGAAGATAGAGCTTTACATACTTAGAGCACAAACCACTATAAGCACTATTCACCAGCCTACCCTGAAAAGAAACTCTGAGTTACTACAGTTGACTGCCCTAATGTTATTTATCAGAGCCATTCACTTAATCCTGTATGCTTCCTGGGAACTGCTGATGCTGGACTCTTCCTCCTTGAAGGTACTAATGAACAATGAAATGACTCATTTTATTAAACTTAGCATATAATATGTAATGCATATCAGGAACAGATACACATGTCCTGATTATAAATAAGGGTGTCTGCCAAAAAATGTGTGTATTTCAGCACTGCTATAACCATCAAACCAGGATTTCATAACTTAGACCAGTCTTTCAGAAAAACACTTCCAGACTGAACATATCTAAAAAGCCATAGATACTCTGATAGCATAGAGAAGATACGCCTAGTCTAACCCTTAATGAGCAAATTAACCCTGGTCATGCGCAATCAAACCGTATACGGATGAATAAATTCAAATATCTTTATAATGAATGAGAATTTCAAAATATGGGTTATATTGGACCTTTGAAGACTGTGGTCTACTGTTACCTTCACAGGTATCCTGTTAATATCAATCAAATGCTCATGATTCCTGAGTGACAAGGAGGCACAGTCAGTAGCAGAGGGTAGATAATGACTTCTTAAAGAGTCAGCCCCTCATCTGACAACATGAAACTCTGTATTTGTGACTGTGACCCTCTGGCAGCCTGGATGAGAAGAGAGTCTATGAATCTGTGATTACTTGTATAGCCCTTTGATTTTAGAAAACAATAGAAAGGGACAGAAAAGTATATTATTAGGATGTAAAACTATGGAGGGAAAAAGAGAGTAGGCATTCTTCAAGTAGGACTTATCACAGAAGTACACATTCAGAGATCTGAGTTGAGAGATTTATGCATATTTACAGAATGTTAGGGAAATTTTCTGCTAAAGTAGAATACAATTAAGATCATGTAGATTTCCAAGTAAGAAAATCTTCTGTATAGAAAACCAGTTCAAGTCAAGGCTTCTGAAGAAACTGCAATCAACTTCAGTACTTTTAAATGTTACAAGCTATAAATGTGTGTGTGTGTGTGTGTGTGTGTGTGTGTGTGTGTGTGTGTGTGTGTGTGTGTGAAATGGCTGCAATGAACTGCCATGCTGGGTCTGGACAGTTACATGCACTTTGGAGCCAATCCAGAAGCATTAGATGAGCCTTTAACTAACTGAGGTAATTATGCTTATTTCTTTTGGAACGTACTTCTTTGAAATCATGTTTAGTTTTCCTTCCAACTTTCACGACATGTTTATTGAGATCAAGTATAATTACTCGAGGTTTCCTTTCCGTGCCAGCCGACACTTCCTCGGTGGTGTTTTATACTCGTATTTGCTTCTAGATGATGATTATTCAAGAGCTGAGTATTAACAGTTGTCCCATGACTGAATATCTGGTTTCCATGTTCTTTAACACTATGAATAATAGTTTCTAAACAACTTAATTTTTGATTACCACGCTCTAACTTACTTAAAGTAAATGAAAAATATTATAAAGTAATACTGAATGTACTCTCTTTTGACTATATTCAATGGCATCTATGCAGAAAATAACAATCCATCATGTCGTGTGAATTTTCTACAGTGAAAGAAGTGCAATTTTTGCTCTTCGGTTGTAAAGAGTATTCACATTACAGATCTAACCCTTAATTAATGGAAGGACACTATACTTGGTTTAAATATTTGTATTTATATGAGGCTGTTTTTAAAGGAAAATATAAGTTTTATAAAAGAAAAGCGTTATGATATTTCGAACGCCTTAATAGTCAGAGAAGGAGGAATCGTTTTCTAAATATGAAAATAGCGTTCTTAATTGTCAGGGCTTTTCTTTAGCAACAGTTGCCAGCCCAAGGGCAAGTGCAAGACAGAGCAGACATAAAGAATCTCAGCGCCACTATTTTAATTGCTGGCATTCATAGCATTTAGCAGTCGGAAGTCTCAAAGGAAAACAACTACTTTCATTTCACCTCCTGCAGCCACCCTGTCAGGGGAGAGGTCTGGGCTCAGAAAATGCGGCTCATTAAAATGAAGAATTTTCCCCGACTTTGATATTCACAGTTCACTGGGGACTCACTACCTGTTCACCGCGCCATTTCGTCTGGAAGGAGGTTGCAACACAGCAGACTCTACCTTAATTAAACTTCTTTAATCAAATTCATTAGCTCTCTAACATTTATAAAACATGTTGAATTATGCTACCGATATTCTTAGTATATATTTTTTAAATTGTCAAGTTTTTTCCTTCCCTTATTTAATTGGCGCATTGAGCAAAATTCAGAACAATACTTTCATCTGCCTCATAAATGTCTTGCTGGCATGCAAGGTACATGCTTTTTGTATTTTCTTACAAACAACTACTGCTGCTTTCAGATGCGTATACCTATTTTCTCAGCCCATACACATTTAGTTTTACAGTCATTATCTGGGAATGGAGGATTTGTTATTTCAAATTGAATTTTGTAAATAAAAAAGTCTTAATATTCTACTACTTACCTTTATTGCCATATTGCAATTAGAGTAGAAAGGTTTAAAACATAGCCATTCTTCTAAAAAAGCTCAACATGGTAACACACAATCACATCAATACACTAATTGAGTAGTAATTGTTTATAATAGAGATATTGACTTTAGACTTGTAAATATTTCTTCTGACTAGCTGGCTTCTGTGGGCAGACTACAAAAGAACCCATTCTTGTGCTTCCTGAGAAATTTTTGTCTCTCTTTAATAGCTGTGAATAACTTTCTTGGCTTTTGGCACAAAAGGGCTTTGTAGTTTCTTCAATGTCCCAGCAGAGAAAATGGAATTTCTTGGGCAAAGTTTAATGATCCCTAAAATTCTTACTCTGTATGTAAACGTCAATTTATAAAATGATAGCCCAAGAATTAGACACAAGTATATTATTTCTTATTTTAGTAAACATTAAATAAGTGCAGGACAATAAAAATGAGAGAGCAACAGGAAGGTCTTAAATTTGGGGTTGAACAACCTGATAGTACAGGAAAGTTATTAATGTTACTAAAAGTACAATTAATGTCTATTGTGCAACTCATAGGCTTATTCTTTGTAGGGAACAAGCTATATAAGAATAATTCACCTTGATGAAGTTATTACATTTGAATTTAATCCACTACAGATATTGACACAGTATGCCAAGATATGTAAGGTACCAGAAGGGTCCTAGAAAAACTTAGAGAGATCACCGAAGGTAAGTACCTGAAGATCAGGTGATAAAAGTACATGGGGGTCAGACTACAAAATGCTCTTAATGCAGAATTAAGGATTTTATATTTTAAGCTATGTAGAGCCACTGAACATTTCTGAGTAACAGATTTGACATAATTTAAATCATTTTTAGGAGCAATAATCAGATTATGGTACACAGAATGGATTAGAGCCTGAAAAAATTACAGACAAAGGACATGAACTGGGGAGACGGATCATCTGTTCTGAGTTGACAGGAGACTATATTAAGATCATGATAAAAACAAGGAGTGAAGGTAGAAGATATTTTGAAAGAACACAACCTTTGGAAATGCAGAACTAGATATACGGAGAGTGATAGTAACCTGATGTAAAAATTCGGCAGTCTGACATACCGTACAACTAAGGAGGTCATAAGAGTACGTGAGGGCTTCCCTGGTGGCGCAGTGGTTGAGAGTCCGCCTGCCGATGCGGGGGACACGGGTTCGTGCCCCGGTCCAGGAAGATCCCACATGCCGCGGAGCGGCTGGGCCCGTGAGCCATGGCCACTGAGCCTGCGCGTCCAGAGCCTGTGCTCCGCAACGGGAGAGGCCACAACAGTGAGAGGGCCGCCTACTGCAAAAGGGTACGTGAGAACGCTAAGGAGAGGAGAGAAAAGGCAAAGAAAGGAATTGAGAATTTAATTCTGGGAATACTCCACATGGTGTAGGTAGGAAGAAGAAACATGTATAATTAAGGAGAGAGAGAACTGTCAATAAATTAGGAAGAGAACTAGAAAAGGAAGCATCCTCATTAAAGCCAACAAAGGAAAGAGGTGGAGTAGGAAGGCTCATCAAAGAGTGAAATACGAGCAAGGATGAGAAAAATCAAGGCTGGCGACGGCCAGAGGACTTGGAGATGTGGATGCCGTGGGTGAGGACAAAGCAAGGCTACAAATCCAGGGCACGCTGGGCGGTAAAGACACGCGGCCCAGGTTAGGGTTAGCCTGCTGAGAATGGCAGGGTGTGAGAGACAGGGAAAAAGTTATAGAACAAAATGAAGGATTTTTTTTTTAATGAGGAAGAAGATCTAAGTTTATTGGGATAGAAAATGGAAACAGAACATGAAGAAGGAGAGACTGAAACTGGTGAAAACGTAAGTGCAGGAGTTAATGGAGGAGAAGTGAGAAGTCATGGGGCACGCCTTATACCATTGATCCTTCCTCTGATTGGCCACACTCACTGCACACCTGAACAACCATTTTTATCAGTGACCTAGAACTATTTTAGCAGTGACCGTGTTCGTAGTAAATCCACCGTGAGTCACAGTATATTAAAATATTATATTGTAAGAAGGTGTAAACCTGAACAGGTATACCTTTATTGGATTTTTCTCAAGTTTCCTGTAAGTTCAAAGTATCAACCCAAAGAATACATATTTATTGAGGTGCACAGCAGAGCACTTTGATAGTGCTTGAAATGATAAACAATATCCTTTTGAACATGTAGTTTTAATCAGAAAACCACAGAGGGAGGAAAAATAAAACACTTGTGACACACACTCATAGTCACTTTGAGAACTGCTATCTGTGAATAGCCACTTCAATATGAATGATGTAACTTTGGGTTATTCCTAAAAAAAAAAAAAAAAATCACAGGGGCCATAGCTCCCAAGCATCAGAAGTCTAAAAAGAATGTCCAATTGTTATAAATTATGAAGCTAAATACAGGACATTTGTTTGTGTCCAGTAGCCAGTGAGGAAGAACTGTAACTGGGTCATATTATGATTCATTTATTTCCCAGGGGATGTTTTTTTTCCTAGGTACATGGGAAGGAATAGCTTTGAGATTTTCTATAACCCTCTCCTTGATCTCAGTGAATTCACAGCTAACCACATCTCTCCTCTCTAACACGTGCAAGTAAAGCCATCCAAATCACTTAAGATCACCCTGGGACTACATTAAAAAAAAAAGTCTACAAGCTATCATTTCTTGATCTACAGAATTCAGAATTCTCCTAACCTCTTCTTTGCCTTTTTCATAGCTTTTACTCTTAGATTTCCAATTTTACCAATCCAAACACATTTCAGCTCCAATTTCAGTTGAGTTCCTTGAATTGACAACTGTGATTTTGACCTAACATTCCCAGCTGACTTGGGCATGTCTTTAGGTCATAAACTCAAGGTCTACCTTTATCCTTTATAGGACACGACATTAGGTACAAGGTACAAATGGGAAAGTGGAAATGACCAGTTTGGCCCAAGCTACAGTCACCCGACATCTAATAAGAGAAGAGGACCAAACAAATTATAAATCAGGACTTAATTCTCAGATCTGTCCACTTACCTGGTATCACTTGAAATCTGTTTTTCAAGGAGATCGTGAGTCATTTGGTGACAATGTTTTACTCCAAAAAGAACCAAATCCAAATCAAAATATAAGATATAAATATGGGCAGGAGAGCCTGAGTAACTGAGTTACTTTTCTGCAACATTTCCACTATTGCGGTAAGAACAACATACATACGTATATACGAGCTACAAGTATGTAATTTTGGAGATTCTGCATAGGATTAAATGCTCTTTTATTTGTTTTCAAAACTGGCATTGCAAAATATAAAGATGAATGTTAAAATTTATGCTAATAATTTAATTTTTTACTTAGAATGGTATTAAATGAAACATTGTTTTTAAACACAAGTTCAAATTGTGAGAGGGTCTGTGGAAGAAAAGAGAAAGCTTTACATTGTAGTACCTTCAAACATACTCTTTTCTTGCCTTTTGAACAAAGGGTACAAGTTTTTCACTGTGCCTCCCAAATTTGTAGCAGGCTCTGCTCTATGACACTGGAGGTGAGATCTCCATGACAAAATTTTTCAAAACTGAAAAGATCGGAGACGTCCATTTCAGGCATAAGGAAACATCAGTGCAAATGACTATAGATGGGAACAAGCCAATTGTGTTTGTGAAACAGAAAGAAAGCCAACGTCTCTGTAATAGCAAAGAAAGTGGTCCAAAATAAGGCCAGAGTTGTAGGCTGGGGCCAGATCACATAGGCCTTAAAAGATTTTCTCCTCTCTGTACTGGATAGTTTATTGAAAGTTTAACACAGAGGAGGTGCATGATTGATAGAGATCATAAAAAGATTATCTTGATACAACAAAATGGACTGAACTATTGCCAAAGGATCCACTCTTGTTACAAACACTTAGAAATGACATGTAATACGTAACAACAATCACCAACACTTAAAAACGTTGAGAGCTCAGGGTTTGAAATACTTTTGCTTCCATACAGAATAGAGAACAACTCACTGGCACAAGGAAGTGGAGAACAGGCTTGGAGTGACTCAAAGAAACCAAAATCTCCTACACAGATCGTTAAGATGAATCAGGACCCGATTAGTAAGACGTTGGGAGATTTGAACACCATATGCGAACTGGATGCAAGAGACATTTATTAGAATGTATGCCAAAAAGCGAATGCATATTAATTTCAAATGAAAACATGCATAAATATTCTTAAGTGACCCTGACAAAAAGCCAATGAAGTAACAGCATATAGCCACATAATCTGACAAAACAAACCCAACTAGACAGCTAATATATCCCATAGATTTTCAACCATGAAGCACAATTATAATAATTCACAGATCATATAAAACATGGAAATAATTAACTATTTAGAATCAAATGACTTTGAAGCACTACCCACCAAAATTTATAATATATCTAAAGTGGGATTAGAGAGAAATGTATGAAATTTGATGTAAGAAAAAAAAAAACTGGACATTTAAGAGAAAAGCGCTCACTTCAAGAGGTTAGAAAAATGACAAAGGAGGAAGAACAACGAAAGTAAAGTGAAGAAATATTAAGATAGAAGCAAAAATATAAAATCGAAAATAAATATATCATAAAAGATCGAAGAAACCAAGAATGGATTTTTTTTAAAAAGCTAATAAAATGGACAAACCTCTGACAAGACTGATCGAAGTTGCTAATAAAATTTTAATAACAGAAAGTGGGCAAAATTAAAGAAGGAGACAAACAAAAGTATCATCAAAGAATACTCAGAAGAACTTGACATCAATAAATTTGCAAACTTAGAAAACAGAAAAATTTCAGAAATGTTGTCACAGATTTTATCAAGTCTTCAAGGGACCAATCACTCTTTTGTTGCAGAAACATACTCAGAGAATATCTTTTTATGAGACTAGTTTATTTTTACAGAAAACTTCATTAATGAACATTATAAAAATAAAAATGGTTGCATGAATACGCATGCAAAAATGTTAAATACTGTATTAAAAACTGGTTTTAACCAAATATAAAAAGTACCACATGATCAAGTAGGGTCCACACTGCAAATGCAAGGATGAGTTAACATTAGAGAATCGTTTACTGTGATCTACCAAAGTATTAAGCGGGGGGAAAAAATACGATCATCTCAAAAATGTGTAGTAGAGCACTTAATTAAATTCAACATCCAGTCACATGTATCTATAAAATACACAAATCAAGCTAGGAATTGTGTTTCATTTTATTAACTCTAAAGGGTTTCCACTAAAATTCTATAAAACATCATTCAAATGATATTTAAATTACTCAGAAGTCCAATTACTCCATCACGCCTTCCTACTCAGCATTACAATGGAAGGTCCAGTCAGTAAGACTGGAGAAAGAAATATGGGCATAAAAAGTGGACGAAAGAAGAAAGAAGAATTTCTTCTTCTTTTAAGAAGAAATTTAAAAATATTGTTCAGTGATAATATGATTATTTGCATAGAAGTAGTGAGAATGTATACATAAGCTAGACAAAGACAAATAAGGATCCTGGATACCAGATACCTTTAAAGAAAATCAACAGCATTCCTCTATAACAGCAATACCAAATTAAATGGTGTTATTTTACTAACCCTAATCAAAACAGCACAAACCTTTAAAGTAATAGGTAATAAATCTAAAAGATGGTATGGTGCTTACATAATTACTATAAACTTGTATTGAGAGACACAAAAGGAGACCTAAATAAATGAGAAAAGAGGCCATGATTACGGATGAAAATATTTGAGAGTAAGACTGTCCACTGCCTACTAATTCATCTATAAAATGAGTTTAAGTTCTCCCCTAACATAGATTTTTTTGTTCTTACTTTTTTTTTTTAATTTAAAAATATATTTTGAGGACTAAGTCCGACAGGAATATATCTGGCTTTGAATGAGAGGAAAACAAATAACAGCTTCAAGCAAGCAAGACCAGAGGCTGACAGTCTAAGTCTGGTGCAACGGCTAGGGAAGGTCATTAAGGCAACTCCTACCGGCTCCATTACCCGGGGTGTGTGGCTTCTATCATGTTTAAGAGCGGCTCCTGTAACTCCAGGCAAGTGGTTGTGTTATACAACGGAAGAAGCGAGAAAGGGCAAAATAAGACAGATGGGGAAAAAAGCAAACAAACAAACCTTCAATCCTACACTTCATCTACAACTCTGACAAATGGCATCCCAAGAGCAAGAAATTCTGAGAAGAGAAATTTTTTAGGTTTCCAGTTCTCTATTACAGAGAAATTCAACAGAACGTGAGCTCTGTGAAGGCAAGGATCTTTGTTTTCTTTATAGATGCTTTCCAATTGCTGAGAAAAGCATCAGAAATATAGGAGACGATCAATAAATGACAAATTCAAGGCACATGGTCATTCTGAATGAATATAGGTAGCCAGTTTATTGTGTCTCCCTAACAGAGCAAAAGGCCAAGAAGAGTCAAGAGAATGGTGGAGAAAAGAATAATTTGATTGAGATTGGGGTGTGGGATTGCTCTTCGAGATGTAAAGATTTATAACACAGTTATACATCTTAAAGCAATTAAAAGAGTGCGGTAGTATATTTTATTACGTCAATGGACAAAATAGAGAAACTTAAAACAGACCCACACAAATATGGAAAATTGGTATATGACATGTAGCACTGTAGGGCAGCCAAACAGTGTTTGGACAATTAGCCATTCATGAGGGGAAAAAGTAAAGTAAGATGTTGACCTCACATTGTATATTTTAAAAAATCCACATGTATTAAGAACATCAATGACAGATTTAAAATTTTGAACTTTTAGAATAAAATCTAGAAAAACATCTTTGTTACCTTGAGATGATAAAATTATTAAGTAAGATTAATAAATTATACATCATAAAGGATAATATTGATAAATTCAACTATATTATAATTAAAATTTCTTATTTGAGAAAATACACGAAAACACACACAATTAAAAGACAAGCCACAAACTAGACGAAAATTTGTGACTTTAATACAGTTGACAAAGCAATACTACATATGGTTTATGTACACGTACGTATGTTATTAGCATACAACGAGATCAATAAGAAGAGTACATATGAAGATCAAAACACAGTGAGGAAAGATGAGTATTGAGAATAAAAAGAAATAAGAATTTTTTAAAGAGTCAACTTTTTTACATTATTTCATTCTCCACAAAGTAAAGCTACGAGGTTATTATAACAAAATGTTAATGCCTCTTGATTCTATGAGGTAGACATGGGGATTTTGTTGCATTATTTTCTGTACCTTCCTCTTTGTCAACATATTTCATTTTGAATTAATCCTCGTTTCCTACAGAACTGTCCTACCTGCTTTGTTGGGAAGGAATTGTAGGTGGCTGGCTCTGGAAGCAAGGGAATCGCCTGGGCTGCTGAGGCAAGAGTACAGAAAGGAAGACGTTGGGGATTTGGTTTGGGGTGGTATTTGTAGGAATGAATCTAGGATATGTTTGGACTTAGAGACTGACTGGCTAATTATTAGAAGGAAGTGTGGCCAAATAAATTTGATAAATGCAAAATAACCCACAGGTTTTGGTTTGAGGGACTGAGCAATGATAATGCCACTTCAGTGATGAGGAAGGCTGGAGGAGATGCAGGTGTGGGACAAAAACTTGACTGGGGGCGGCGCCTTTTTTAGTTACGTTTGCATGCCTGTTAAACATCCTTGTAGAGATACAGTTGGATGTACAGTTTACAGTTTAAGAGACAGGTCTAGGTTGACCTTGTAAATTGTGCTGTTATCTGCACTGAGATGGTTCCAGTCAAAAGCCTGGATGAAGTACCTAGGGAGAGAGTACAGATATGAGGGAAAAGAAAGGGCCCCGGCTCAGTATACTTCAATATTTAGAGGCTGGAAATAGAAAAAGGAGGAGGAATCAGAGGAGGACGAAGAGAGGAAGGGTGGGAACAGGAGAAAGAAGGAAGTAACATCGATACGGAGATACAGGGAGCAGGTGTCAGTAAAGACCCAAACTTCAAATGTGTAGGAATAATAAACCCTTTCCGAACTGACTGTTAACTGGGACATAAGTAACTAATGGATTCTGAGCCACAGGGAGTATAACCTTAAGAAGAAGTAGAGTGGTGAGAACGGAAGACATCTTAAAATTGCTACACTATGTTTTTACGCAGACAGGAATGGTCCATTGGAAAGGGAGATATTAAATATTTGGTGGATTGCCTGTTGGGTGTTTAACTGTTGGGTGAATTGCCTGAGAAAGCGAGAGTGGATATGATTCTGAGCAGAAAGGTCACTGTTCCTTCTATTCATTGTGAGAGATGTACAGATAGCACAGGTATAATTAATATTGGTAGCTGGTAGATGTCTATGAAAGGAATAGGGAAATTCCTCCTTGTGATATGAAAACAACATAGTTTTTATCCTAATTTCTAATTACTTTGCCATTGCATACAACTGGGTGACAAATATGGGGAGGTCAGATCCGGGGACAATGATGTTGGCATTATCTTTTATATACTGGAAGTGGACTGCAAAGCTTCTTCTAGGCCATGTTTTAAATTTACCCAGTTATGTTTTACTGAAGCCAACGTCCAGGTATTTCTCACACTATGAAATATTCTAATGACTTTTTATTGTTAAAGTTTGTCTATTTCATGTATACTTTTATAGAAACTGCTCCGATCAACTGCCTCAGATCCAATGTCAAATAATATGACGATACTGCCTTCAAGACCATTTGAAGCTAAGTACTCCCTGGGCCTGATGGCAGTGTAAAAATGTCTGAGCCCTAGGGAATATCTGAATGTTCAAAGTACACCATTCCCTTACCCCTTACTCAGCTCTCACTGAGTGAGAAATAAACAAACACTGTGCTACATATAATGAATTCTATGTGAAAGGATTTCTACATTTCTTAAAATAACGTATCATTTAAGTAGCAAACTGCTACAATTAGGTGAGCAATCAAGATGTATATTCCAACTCCCCCAACTGCTCCAACTGATTAGATTCATGTTTGAAAGGATACTAATCTTTCTTCTAACCGTTTTAAAGTGGTATTATTTTAGACCCAGAGACAAGAATCGTAGCTTTATTTACTGATGTAGAATTGTGGAATGTTAAAAGCTGGAGGGGATTTAGAGATTTAATCCAATTCCCTCTTTTTTCAAGTGAGGAAATTTAGGAATTTTAAGAAGTTCAGTAATTTGCCTGAGTTAGGAAAAGAGCTGAGATACAAATTCTTATTTCTTATTTAGGCAAGAATTTATTCCAGCTTACATTTATTAGGTCATTACAACATGGACTCCATGTTGTAAATATATTTGCTATTTATCACCTGCTGCTGAGTTTATAAACTGTCTGCACTGATGCTAGTTGATTTATGTTGATGCTTCTCAACCATTTCTAACGCAAATCTACTTCTGAAGAGGACACACCTCCTGGGAGTGGGGTTAACCTCCCCCATTTCTATCCCCAACTCTGCTGAGAATCACTGCTGCTTCTCTGACAGTGAGATTTTGAGGAATTGTATTTTCCAGCTTTTATTACAGAAATTGTTACAATACCAAGCATGTTTTTTTTTTCAAAGTACAAGTCTTTAACCTACTCTGATTGTTACACACAACCCCCCTTCACAACACACACACACACACACACACACACACACACACACACGCACTGAATCAGTGTCATCTCTGATTAAGATGAAAACTCCTAGAGGGTAAAATCTGATTATTTTAGCCAGTTTGTTAAAGGACCCAATGAAAATCCCTCTCTCAATTATGTCCTTAATAATAATGTTGAATATTTAACATTTGATGAAATTATTATCATCTAGTTGGCATTTTTCACAACTTGTATTTGAAGAGTTTTTAAAAGACGTCCAGCTCATCATATTTGTCTTAAAAATCAAATTTATTAATAAACTATCTAAAATCTAAGGAATATAATAATCCAATTACAGTAAACTAATGCTTTAGAATAATAAAATATTCTTTTATATCCTTAATTTTAAATGAAAATTAACCTTCATTACTAAACAAAAACAAGTTTTTTTAAATGAATGTTTACTTGAGAAAATTACAGATAAGTCTACTCGATATCACTCTCAATAGTTTTTTGGGAACTGCATGAAGTGTAACAGTTGTAGTTGGATAAATGAGTACCATGACATCCATTCAATGACCTGAATATTACAATTTCTAAGTATTAAATTTAAAGCTTCTTATCTTCTTTTAATTGTTCATGCATCAGTTTAACAGTTCAGCACACAATTTCCAATTTATCACTCACAAAATGAAACTAAATAGCTTAGTGGGGGTTGGAGAAAAATAAAATTCTCTAGGAAGAAACAGAGTAGTTTGTAAAGTCTTTAAAATTCATAATTGAATGGACTGAGTTATGATATTAACAGGATGTAGATGAAGTAAAAAATCATACAAGCAGAAAGATGAAATGAGCTTTGAACTCTCATTAAGTTCTTAAAAAATATACTGAAATCCTTTATTACCAGTCTCTTATTGTCAGTGTTATCGTCCACTTTACCAGTTATCCTAGCACCCACTTATAGAGTAAAGCTTTACTTCCTTGATTCCTTTACAACGAACTGTTCCGGTTTTAGTTCTCTATTTTCACCAAGTTTTGACTTTTTAAAAAGCATATTTTGTATTTACTACTTATGCACAAAGCAGTCTTTTTTCCTAGAAAATATGCCTTGAGGATAGGGTTTGTCACATATCTTTACACCAATTACACATTTTAACTAAATAATATATACAAATTTACGACCTTCAGAGGGTTTTCAATTTCCTTACCTAAATTATACCTGAATTCTAACACTCTGGTTTAAGTATTTCCTGTATGTAGAACTTGCTTCTGTACAATGCCCACATACTGAGGTTTCTTAATTCAACACCCTAATTAAGGAATAATAATAAATTAATTATAAATAACAACAATAACCATTTCTAAAGTACCATTGCCCAACAGAACTTTCTGCAGTGATGGGAATATTCTATATCTGCGTCATTCAATACCTCACCTGCCAGCTGCATGTAGCTACTGAGCACTTGGAATGTGCTTACTGTGACTGAATAACTAAAAGTTTAATTTAAATCTTTTTTTTTTTTTTTTTTTGCGGTACGCGGGCCTCTCACTGTTGTGGCCTCTCCCGCTGCGGAGCACAGGCTCTGGACGCGCAGGCTCAGTGGCCATGGCTCACGGGCCCGGCCGCTCCGCGGCATGTGGGATCTTCCCGGACCGGGAACGAACCCGTGTCCCCTGCATCGGCAGGAGGACTCTCAACCACTGCGCCACCAGGGAAGCCCATAAAAAATTTAATTTAAATCTTAACAGCCACATGTAATTTATGGCTACCATACTGGAGTACAAATTCCTCATCTTGGCTGGTTTTGATAGGTGCTTTGGAAAAAAATGGGGGCTCTATGGTCAATTTTTTTTTTTTTTTAATTTGTGTAATAATTCCTTTCTTAAGAATTTCCTGTTCACCTAGAGAGTTCTGAGGAGCCATATAGTAAAACCATATGTACGTATATAAATTATATATATGTAACATTATATAGATACACAAACAATGTGATGACACGAAGGTGTATATACATGTAAATATTTAATATATAGATTTAATTTATTTAGTTTTGCCCAACATAACTTGAGCATGAAAACTTCCACCCTACAATCAATCTCTTGGCATCCTGAGATTTCGTTTTGTTTTGTTTTTTTGGATGCCATTTGGTTTTCTTATTCTGGTTCTACTTTCTGCTTAGAAAGGCTACATTCTGATGTAGGGAGTAATGTAAAAACCCTTTAGCATGTCTTGAAGGCCACTAAAAAATAAAAGGCAAGCTCCCAATATCTGCCCCAGTGAGACAGTTTGTTTATTCTGCCTACTCTAAACATTCCCACGATCTCTCATTCTGAATATTTTCTGTGCTACTTTCTTTCTTCTATTTAACTAAGGTCTGTGCACTTCAACGTAGAAAGAATCTCTCTTTAAAAGACTAAGAACCTCCCTGTTCTTTAAAATCTAATAGCACTTGTTGCCTCTGTAAACTATTATAGCCATTAGAAACTTGTAAAGCTCCTTCTTCTAACACCATGCTTCTATTATTATCTCAGGCTCCATCTTAATCATTGTTATAGTTATTTGGATATTATCTCCCTTATTAGTCTACAGTGACCTTGAGTGAAGGGACCATATACTATATTTCATTTTTTTTTTTTTTTTGCCTAATGTGCATAGTCATTGAATGTGTGCAGTAAATATCTTTGATCTTATAAGATAGTCCTACTTTTCAATGACCTCAAAGAATACTCTCCAATATATCCTATTATTAAATGTATAGTCTTTTTTGTATCTACTCTAAATGCTTTGTGCTGAAAGGTTACTCTTCTCCTATTCTGAGGCAAAATAGGTGGGCCTGACTATTTTAAAATTAATTCTTAAATTTTATTCTTAAAAACCAATTCTCATATCCTTTTGTTATCATGAAAATTATCCTTTCCCTTCTCTTCTTTCAGCTCAATTATCCCAGTTTCTTTCTGCCTACTCATCAAGTCTTCACCTAGCTATGCAAAATTTTAGCCATAAAGGAAGACAGAAAATAACTTGTAGTAAGAAATAAGGGAGGGATATACCTCGGGTTGGGGCAAGGTGTTACTATCCTCAACAATCGACCCCCAATCGTAAAGCTAGTCCCTGTGCTGTTCATCCTAAAAGAACATCTAAAAAGAAAAGCAAATGAAATTCAGTTTCTTTCTTTTCGGCGAGAAAAGATTAAGTCAGTCTTGAAGGACGATTTGACACTTAGACCAAAGACCCCTTTGATGGAAATGGCAGCAAAATTGTTCGTTAAAAAGAAAAAAACAAATAGTTGATCTACAAAACGGAAGAGCCAACAGGTATTAGAAAATTTCTGGTCTACAGTTCCAAACATTTCTCGTTTCTGACATCTTCAGGAGATTCAGTAAACAACCCGAAGAGAGTAAGCACTGGTTTATTTCCTTTGCATAATTTATCTATATGTTATCATATTTACTTATTTATTGATAATCTCCTTATATATGCTCAGAACTGCTTTATTTGGAAGCAACTGAAAATATAAGCCAAGCTACGTTATGCAAAAAATAGGAATTCATGGGCTACTATAACTGAAATGGTGAGGAGAAGTAGTAGCTTGCTGGCAGCTTGAAGCAGGAGACCGAGCAGGACCTTGACTCTCTATCATGTTTCTCAACTCCGCTTCCTTGGAGTTGACACCACTGTCACTGAATGCCTCCACTCACACGTGAAAATGTTAGCAGCAGCTCTCACAGCGCAACTCCTCAACTCCAGGACAAACACCAAAATTTAGTACTCTTCCTTCAGTCTTAATCAAATCCCTGATAATGACTGAAATAAGTTAGGTTACATGCCTGCCCTGGAACCAATCACTATGGCTTAGGGATGAAATGCACTGATTGATGTAGGACACGCCCTACTGCTACAGTCTGAAGTGGTGACAATTTGACTCAAAACGAACGGACTGGCCATGTGAGAGGGATGGATCTTCAGAGTCAATTTAGGAGACTTTTATCATAGGACCAGGAGCAGATGGTAAACCACAGAACACTGTCAGCATTACGGAGGCAGAGCTCCTGTTTCTTTTCCTCCATCATGTCCCCGGTATCTAACATAGTGCCTGGACAAGAGGAAAACTAATGAAGTTGCAGAATCAATGATGCATGAATACATTCCCACTGCTTCTTCCATCTCTTACTTCTTCTCTTGCCCCAGCCCAGTTCATACATATTTCAATTCCTATAGGGTATGTCTATGTTGATGTTGTATCAACAGGTAAAGCAAAGTGGTGAGGCCCCTCTCCACACATTTCCTATTTCTGATTCCTCTCTGTCAATGGACTGCTTTCCTTAGAAATCATCGACCCACTTCCATCCTTGGCACACTTCCAACACATGACTTAATCATCAGTACTTGACACCCTAAAGAGTTAGAGAACCCCTGCCCGCGAGGTGCTGCCAACCACCCCTTATCCCGCTTCCGGGCTGAGATGCTCATTTCCCAGCTGCTGTGTGTTCCGGCTGTCATAGGTGAGAACTTCTAGGAGTTACCTTCAGGCAAAAAAAAAAAAGTGTAATAGTTTCATTATTTTTTTGGAAATGTCTAATTTTGTTTACTCTTATGAAAGATCAAAGCATTGCAAAAACAATCTCAGATGTTACCTATTCAAATCTTCCATTCAATGAAAAGATTTTAATATTTTGGAAAGGGGAAGATAGAAGAGTCAAAGTATCTCATAGGAAATGTGATGCTTCGTAAGTGTTCAAAGATGTGCAGTGAAAGATTTATCAGAAGAAAAGAAAGGAAAGAATATGAGCAAAGGGATGAAAGCAGGAAATGACATTTTTATCATTAGAAACAGAAGAAATTTACTAGAACCACAGAAAGGGTGTTTTGATATTTGGTAAGAAATGAGGATTCTTTTCGACTACATTAAAGGTCTTAGACTTTAACTCTTGGATAATTTGGAATCACTGAGGGCTTTGTAAAGACAAGAGTGACATAAGAAACATGATCAGATTTTATTTTAGAAACGCCTGTGTGTACATGATGCCATCAGTTCTAGGGAAATTAGAAAGGAACTAGGAAGGATTATCTGAACTACAATTAGGTGACAGTGTCTAAGTAGAGAAGGAAACAGATGTGAGGTGTTCACGTGCGGAAGTATCAAGTACCTATAAACTACTAATTGTGATACGAGATGATCAGGCAGAAGTGAAGATAACAAAACCTAAATACTTTGACATGTCTGTTCCTTAACCCCACTTTAAGTTATCTTAACGCCTCTAATCTTACACTGAAGATAAACTGGAAAAATACAGTCTTTATCTTTATGATCAAAAGCCCATATAAAATGCAGGTTAAGAAACAAGAAACTTTTAATAACGAATATTTTCGCATATGACATAGAGTGGGTTTCCCAGGATTCAGACTCTGAGGTTCCAGCATTTAAACGCAGGATATTTACTTAGGAGCTCTTTGGGGAGTAACACCGTGAGGAATGGGGAAGCCGGGCGGGGCAGAGAACTGCAGTCCAGCAATGCAGTGAGCAGGCATCGCACGATCCAACGGGGAGCTCTGCACTGGGACAGCTCTTTGGCCATGTCCCGACTTGAGGCCCCTGCGCATGCCTGTCCTTGGTTGCAGTGCACCCTGGGGAGGAGTGTGGCCTTGGATGTGGTGGCTCTTGCTGTGGGTTGAATTGTGTCCCCCCAAAAGGTTCATTAAATTCCTAACCACCTGTGCTTGCAAATGTAACTCTAGTTTAAAATGGGGTCTTGGCAGATGTAATCAAGTTAAGATGAAATCATGCAGGATTAAGGTGGGCCATAGTCCAAAGACTGATATCCTTATAAAATGAGTGAAACTTGGACACAGACAAGCAGGAAGAGCGCCAAGTGAAGATGAAAGCAGAGATTGCAGTGACACATCTTTAAGTCAAAAAATGCCGAGGATTGCTGGCAACTTCCAGAAGCTGGAAGAGGCAAGGAAGGAGCCTCCCCTAGAGCCTTCAGAAAGCATGGCCCTGACGATACCTTAATTTTAGACTTTCAATCCCCCAGAATGGTGAGACAGTAAGACAATACATTTCTGGCGGTTTAAGCCATCCAATCCGTGGTGGTTTGCTATGGCAGCAGTAGGAAACTATTACACTTTTTTTTTTGCCTGAAGATGATTCCTAGGAGTTCTCACCTATGACAGCCTGAACACATAGCAGCTGGGAAATGAGCATCTCAGCCCGGAAGCGGGATAAGGGATGGTCGGCAGCACCTCTCGGGCAGGGGTTCTCTAACTCTACAGGGTCAAGAGACCCCTTTACAGTCTTAGAAATTATTGAGGACCCCAAGAACTGTTGTTTATGTGCTTATTATTCTTAAACACAACAAATATTGTAAACACATTTTCTTTACTTTATAATACAATATTATGTTCTAAAATAATATTTTAGATTAAAGCTTTAAAATTTAGAGAAGTTTCGGAAAAGGGAAAGGGCAAAGTGTTCTTACTTGTGTTTCTAAGTATTTGTAAGGAAAACTTCAGTGTTTCAAAAATAAAGTCTTATTGGCTAGCGATGGCCAAACTACGGCCTATGGCCAAAAGCCTGCCTGCCTGCTTCAGGGATTCTCATGAGCTAAGGATGTTTTTTTTAAGCTTTTAAATAATTAAACAAAACACATCAAAACTAGAATAACTCATGACATATAAACATTGTATGACATACAAATTTCATCGTCCATAAATAAAGTTTAATTTGAACATAATCATGCTCTGTTTACTCATTGTCTAAGGCTGCTTTCTGGCTACAATGCAAAGTGGAATAGTTGTGGCAGATTCTATGACCCACACAGCCAAAAAAATTTACCATCTGGCCTTCTACAGAAAAAGTGTGCTAACCTTCGTACTACGCAAAAGTGAGGTTACAGCAAGTAAGAGTGAAATAGAAGTACTGGGAACAAATGGAGCTAATCTCTGAAAAAAACACATATTTACACCCAGTACCTTAGAACATTCTAGAAAATACAAGAGTACAAAAACACACATTTCATTAACCATCAGAGAGATATTATCACATATCATGATTCTTCTGGAAAACCCCACTGTATATTCAAAAGGGAATGAGAGTGAAACAGGGAAATAACGTTTTAGTATTGTTATTATACGAAAGGAGTTTTGATTGCACAGACCTCCCAGCAGGGTCTCAGGAATAGTATTTTCTAAGCTGCTATACTTAAAAAAAAAGAAGACAATGAACAGATAGTTTTTAATGTGCACATAATTTAAATAATATATAGTATATATAACATAGACATAATTTACGTATATAATATTACTACTGATCTCAAGTTTTAAAATGTCTAACATTATAGAATTTTTCACTTTTGAAAAATTCTAATTGTAAGAATTTACAATTAATTGTAAGTAACTGTAAGTAAGGCTTTAACTTTAAGTACAAAATATAGAGCTGGAGTAAATTTTATACAGGATTGAGTGAAATAAATGGAAGGTTAGAATTTAGAAATGAAAATCCTTTGTTTTACCACAAGCTTGATTGTGTAAAAGGCCATTTATGTCAGCCCTTATGTCCTCTCAAAATGGCTGATAAGACGGCAATTTGAGACTGAGGTACTTTACTTTTGAACTGAAGAGACTGCAGAAAAAAAAAAAACACAAGGCTTCTACTTTAGCACAGATAAGAGAAACAGAAACTGTAGATTCTTAAATCAAAACTATAAGAGGACAGAGGTCCAAGGATCCACGCAACAGGTAGTATTAATGAACAAAATCAGAGAAATGTCCCAGGACATACAGGTACCTATGAAAGAAATAACTCATTTAAACTGTGAGTGTACAGCAAAGGTGAATAAAAAGCCACCCTTCTGATTGGCATATCTAGCCAAGTAATCTTACCTCAGACCCTAAAGACTAGCTATATCAACCCAGTACAATGACATTTCCTGAAACAACGTATTTTCACCAAGCCTATTCCATTCCAGATTATTTTCCAAACACACTCCATCATGCCACCATATGCTTTACCCACGTATCCTCATGTGACAGGATGTTTCCGCAACCTTTCTATTTATAATATACTTCTCTGGCCCATCAATACACAAAGGTAAAAAGGAATACAGATAATGTATTTAGAACAAGAATGCAAATTTCTGTCTCACCGTCTCTCTTTTTTTGTGGGCTTAAGGAAGAGAAAGATAATTTTTAAAAACTGCTTCTCTTATTTTTTGAGACTCAATTCTTGGTATCATAACTGACAAATATATCCTCTTTCTAACTTATCAATACATAGTAGAACAAAGATGGGCTTAAAAATATGTGAGCAGCAAAAAGATACAATATAAAAACACGTTATTAGAATATTACTACTATAACTATTTTGTATTTATGCTATATCGTGAAAAATACATCTACTTCAAATGGATGGCTTACTCAAGATTTAATTTTTATTCTAATATATGAAAATAATTAACATCACTTATCTTAATAGATCTATATATTAACAATAGGTCAGATCATTTCAAAATATCACACAGTATTTTTCCTCCAATTCTGCAGCAACCCGTTCTTTTTTATATAAGGCTACATATACACAGTATTTTTAAAGCAAATGGTACTTTTTGAAAACCTAATCTATGAAATCTACATAAATTCAAAAAGTCTTTTTGCTTCTAAAAGGAACAAAATGAAAATTACATTTTCTCTTCGCTTAATGTGTAACGTGCTCCTGATCTCCTTCTGCCTGAGGGTTTATCAAATTGGAAGCTATTATATAGATCCATGAAGAAAAACACGTCTAAAACTAAGAATATGTAACCAATTAATGATAATAATGGGACATGATTCAACATCTGAAATGACTGTCTTTGATCAGATAGTTCATAATCGCCTTTGCCCTTTCTGTTTAAATCAGAGAAGTGAAACTTCTACTTAAAATGAACTGAAGGTACACATTTTGTAAAATCGAAACGACAGGTACTCAACATCGCAAGTCAATTCTGTGACTTGCATATAACCAATCTGCATCACTAAACCTTAGTAACTGCTCATTAAGGTCCATGAGCAGAGCTTCAGGGCCCTGAGTCCATATCAAAAGCTATACAACTGTTTGTAAAAATCAGCAGACAGAGGCTGACTTCCATGTTTTTACCACATTACGATACTTCAAGAAGTTCAGGATCCATTATATAAGCCACAATTCTATCTTGAAGGAAAAACAGACCTCTACCAGCCTTAATCAAAGAAGTTATAGTGCATTATCCGAGTCCTTTTTACAATATATGTCCTCATATTTATTATAATCTGAGTAATGTACCACGTTCAAGTGTTTTTTTTTTTCCCCCGCAAAGCAGAGTCTGAGCCAGTTTGATGATCCTGAGCCACTAATCAGAATTCTCGGATACTAGCTGCTGCTCCTCCACCTTTAAGGACGCACTAAGAAAGGGCCTTTTGAAATAACCTAACCTGTGACTTCACACAATGAAATCTGAAAAGCCTGCAAACTATGACTAATGGGAGAGATTCTGGCCCACGAAAATCTGGAAAGAAAGCACATTTATGTTTTATTTAATCATCGGATGACATAAAAAATGGGAATGAGGTAAGGCACCCCAAATAAGACCGTGTCTTGAATAGACATTTAGAACGGCAGAAGAAAAGGAAATTTCAAAGCCTGTTGTGCCGTAATAAATACAAGAAATGTCTACACACTTTATATAAAACGATTCTATGTTTTATCAAAGTGAAACTCTGAACGTCAAGCCCCAGAATTAATCAAAGTGGCTACAAAGCATTTGAGCAGAAGCAGAAGTCTGACAAAGATGAATTGTGCAAAGAGATGCTGCTTCCAATTTTAGAAGAAAAATATTATAGTCACCTTAATGAAGAAAGAGGTTTATGCATAGAAAACTCAGTAAGACTCCACACTCACAACTTGCTTGAAAATTCTGCTTACTGGAAACATGTGTATCTTAGTCCTCTATTCCACTTCATAATTGAGGTCTTTATGGGACTAGAGCTTCTATCAGCAAATTCTACAGTAACATGCTGTTGTGTCGCAAGTGCACCCCTGCACCTCGGCGGTTCATATGTTGAAGCCCTAACCTCCGGTGTGACTGTATTTGGAATAAGGAAATAATTTTAAGGTTAACCAAGGTCATAAGGATGGGGCCCTGACCCAGTAGCATTAGTGTTCTTCTAAGAAGAGACACCTGAAAGTCCTTTCTCTCTCTCTTTTCTCTTTTTCTCTCTCTCTCTGCACACACACACACACACAGGCCATGTGAGCACACAGAAAGAGAGTGGCCCCCTGCAACCCAAAGGGAGGGCTCTCATGAGACATCAACCTTGCTAGCTCCTGGATCTTGGAACTCCAGCCTCCAAAACTGTGAGAAAATAAAGTTCTGCTTTTTAAACCACCCAGTCTGTGATATTTTGCTGAGGCAGCCTAAGCAGACTAAGACATGCACATAGCACACATGTCAAACACACACAGACACACCCCCTCAGAGAACAGTAAAGAGAAATACTAATTATTGTGTGCAACGAAACCAGTAATAATCCTGTAAGTGGAAACTGAGGTGGAGACAGGACGATAAATACACAGCTACAGCACTCCGGCAACTGAGCGTGCAATGGAATGGAAACTAAGCAGAAAGAATCAAGGGCAGGTGAGACTGAGAGTGGACATCATGTCAGCACTCACACTACCAGCAGGACTTTGCCTTCCTTCCTTGCCATCCCTCCCCTACTTGCCACCTTCTGCAGCACTATTCTTAATTTTTGCTCAATAGTTCAGTCATAATTGTGTAAGTAATAAAACTAAGCATTTATAAATATGTTGAGCTTTATATAAATTATTTATTTTAACCAGCAGTTAATTAACTTACGTAAACTCTTATTAAAAATGCACAGGACAGTTTTTTCCCTATTAAAATAGGTGTAATATCTGTCAACTAATCAGCCATTCCAACAAGTTTTCATTCACCCATGTATTCAACATGGAGGGTCTATAATGTTAGACTCAAGCCCGGGCACGGGAGAGATCACCACGTATAAGGAACACTCTGTTTCTGAGGACATCACAGTGTAGGAAGACGTTGAAAGAGAAACCACAGTACAATATGATGTCATAACCAAAGTTGTGGTAAGTTCCGTGAGAGAGTTGAGAATAAATGCTGTGAGAGGCCCAAAGGGGTCACAAATCCTGTCTGCTAGAAGAGGGAGGACTTCACGGAGGAGGTGACACTGAAGTTTAGTCACGAATAGAGTCTCTCCACACGGAGACGGGGCTGGAGTAGGAGGATTCTAGGCAGAGAAAAGAACTGATAAAAAAAAATTAAGAAGCTGTTTAAGAAAATGGCACGTTTGTTCAATGGAGAGTGGTCTGCTGTGAATATATTTAAGTCCTAAAGCGGAGAGGCAAGAGGTGAGTTGGAAAGTGAACAGAGGGTCCTTGGGAAGAACACTAATGGACCAGCATAGGAGGGTGAATTTTCTAAGTGTGGACCCTGGAACTTCTGGCCAGGAAGTCACATGGCCAGATATACTTTACAGCAGCAAACCTCACGTCAGTAGAGGGGTAGAAACGTGCAAAATGTGATGAGCGTGGGGAGGCCACCTGCGGAGACGAACTGACTTTTGATAAAGTCAGAGGGGGTGAAGTTAAAATCCTGTATAAGAGCAGTAACAGAATCTTGGTATTTAGACATGAGAAACATTCAGAGGAAAAAAATATCTGTCGTTGATTCAACATTACAGGTAGTGAAGTAGCAAAAAAAAAAAAAAAGAAGGATGTTTTTATTCATTAGATCCATTTTTAGGAAAAAACAATAATATAAGATAAATTAATTTTTAATTTTTTAAAAAAATTTACAGATAGCCACCCAAAGGATGTAGTCTTCTGGGAAACAATTTGTGGAACATAATCATAAACTGATAATTTTCTCAAGATTCTGTCATGATTCTAATCCTACAACCAAGTTATAAACAAAGAGAAAGAAGAATACCTGCCTATAAGTGCCTCGTAAATATATTCAGTTGATACAGAATGAAGAAGAAATAAGCAAACTTTGTGGAAGAAAAAGCCACTTCTGTTTGCCCCCCACAGATTTCTCTACAATATACACTGCAAATGGAGAACCATGCTGAGGGGCGAAAAGGGGCATATGGACTAATTTATGATGGTTTCAGACTACAAGTAAGTACTATGAGAATAAATTATAGTTGGAACAGTATAAAATAGGGCTGGCCATGATCGTCTTTTTCAATTATGCACTGAAGATCTTAATATGCTATGTTGTGTTTTCTTAAAAAAAATTATTTTGTTTATTTGTTTATACAGCAGGTTCTTATTAGTTATCCATTTTATACATATTAGTGTATATATGTCAATCCCAATCTCCCAATTCATCCCACCACCACCCCTCCGCTATGTTCTTTTTACGGTGACTCATTTTTAGCAACCAAAAATTATTAGCAATATTATCCGGAGAATACATCTCACGATTTTTGCAGATCAGGATGTTTCACACGGTGACACACAGTAAATACCTATTAGAGAGAGTCTTCAGCATCTCCATGTGTATTTTAATAGGATTGGGAACTGTGTTAAACTCAAACTGCTTGTCTAGGGCAGACTGATATATTTTTATTTGTTTATTTACTGTAAATCCATGTTTGCCTAAATTCTGCTTATACATGTGCAGGATCATGAGGCATATTCGCTGTATGATCATTACTTTTGAACTGGGTTTATAACTGGGACGAGAGCCATGTCAGAATAAAAACAATCTTTGAATCAGGAGCTTGAAAACTGGCCTTTGATTAGAGGGCTGGAGATAAAACTCTTATTTCTTGGGAGCTTAACAGGGTTAATCATTTCTTTTTTCCTCCTCATTCTGCACTTTTAGTGATACTTGATATATTGAGACAGATTTGTTGCCTCAGCAGCCCTGATTTTAGCTACATAATAGTAATAACTATGATTAATTGAGCACTTGCTATTCATCAAGGACTGTGCATAGAATATATGTAATTCGTACATTTTTTAAACAACCCTGAAGGTAAGTATTTAGCCCCATTTCACACCTGACTAAACAGAAGCAAAGAAAAATTGTGTGAGTCCAGGTCATACAATGAGTGTGGGAATTTGGACTCAAACCCAAGCCTGATCAAAGCACAGCCCACTGTCCTCTTCCCACTCTGCCTGCTGTTTCTCTGCAATTTGAAGCTCAAGGGTGGGGAACTTAATACACCTATACAGACCCAGATGTTCTTCAAGGCCTACAGACTCTGAAATATGTCAGAAGGAAATCTGTGGCTTCCTCCCCTTGTTGAATACCTAATTTTTTTTTTTTTTAACTTTCTCAACCAAAGGTCTAAACTTATATTGCCTTCGCACTCAATGATGATGAATAGGAACAAATCATGTTGAGTGTTGAGGGGCTTGAGAGAGAGTCTAGTCTTTCTATTCTTCTGTTACCCCAATTTTTTCCAAGGACCGACTGAGGCCCAGAGAGAAAGTGGTTTATCCAGAGTTTTAGTGAATTTTAGTGGCAGAACTACAACTTGGACACTATCACTCCTTACTCTGGGTTCACTGTGTCCCCTTCCTACTAATATTTTTCAACATTACAGTTCATATGCAGACACCTAAACATTCAAGAAGCATTCACTGACCGTACAGTATGTGTTGTCAGGCGTGTGTATAGACAGGTAGAGATAGAAAAATCGTTTATTATATTCCCTCCCCTCGAGAATTTTATAGAGTATTGTAAAGACAGATGTGAGACAATGAATTTAAGCACAGTAGGAAAGTTGGTGTAATAGAAGAGTTTTGAACAGGGGAATAACAATAAAATGGTGTCAAGAAGGTTAAAGTAGGTATGGAGAGTAGAACGAATGGGATGGACAGCATCTGGAAATGGAGTTGTTAGAAGGCTATGGCAATTCTCTAGATGTGACCATAAGAACACATTTCACCCAGCAACTCTTCCAGCCCCCATCTGACAGGTGTTTTTGGTCTTATTTGGCAACTATCCATGTTGATTCACCCCACAACAGAAGTGCTTTTTTTCAAAATCCTGGATGTGCCATTGAAATTCTGAATCATTCATTCATTGATTCATACTTACTTTTGCTCAAGAAACACCCATTTCCTGCCTACGACGTGTCTGACAGTGTCTGACACTGGAGAAACAAGAGCAAATGAAAGAACATGGTATCTGAGTTCAAGAGGTTTACGAATCGCCATCCAGTTGAGGAAAACTTACGTGGGAAACAAAAAAAAAAAAGAAGAACACTGAGTGAATGGGAGTGACGGCAGGGAGAAGGGAAGAGAGAATGGACGTGACAGACACTTGATAATGAAAGGGAAAGCATCTGTTTCAGAAACTGTCTCTGATAAAAATTCTTTGAAAATAAAAGACAACTTACTACCAATGTAGTAGTATGTCAGCTTGAGAAAAGTCAACAAAAAGATAATTTTTCCTCTTTTCTCTGCCTCAGAATTTATCCCGTGTAACTCCCTCATCAAAGAAAAATGACTGCACCAATCCAGTGCATAACATCTGGCTTTAAGGTTACCCCAAGGGACAAAAAAGTAATATGCAAAGAGGCAGAGCCGTAAGCTCATATCTTGGGCTTTTGAAAAGCCATATGATTTCCCCTGACATAGAGCAGCTGAACATCAATGACAACAAAAGTAAACAATATTTCAATCCATTTATTCAAGTACCTGGATAGATGTAAATTAAATTTCTGCAAAAATAGAAAGATAAGGAATACCTCTTATAATCGGAGATGTTAAAAACCAGGCAACAAGACTGGATCTCCTATATGTTGTTTGAAATGAATATTCTATAGGCATTCCATTGCCTCTTTATACAATAAAACCTGTACTAAGTAACAGAGGCAGAATGGCTATACTTTCCCTTGATAATCCTTTTGTGACGTCTCATTACTCCCCAGGGATGAGCATCCCATGTCCCCACGCATAGCACACAGATGCCCAGCCCTGGTACCTTGATTCACGCTGGCGGTCTGTGTCCCGCTGCCCTCCCTCTTCCCACGGCTCCCTCCTGGAGTCCCCGTCCTGAACTTCTTCAGGTAGTGCGGAACCTGCCAACCATGGCGGTGGCTTGTAAAACACCATGCCCTCTGTGCAGCACCATGACACGCTGACATATTGAACTGTGTCATAAGAACGACGAGCAGAAAAGTATGGTTTTATTATATGTATCCAATATAGAATCACAACCACTAGCACGCATGTTCACACACACAAAACAAGCTGCTTGGCTGTTTCTGAGTTTTCTGTTAATATTCATTTGCTACTTGTTCATTCATTGTATCATCTGCCAGCTTTTGCTAGCAGGCAAGTAGGAGCCAGTGCCAAGGGCTTAAGGAAACTGTATAGAAAAAAAAAAAAAAAAAAAAAACAACTAAGGGAATTCTATGCATTTCCTTAATTTTATTTAAAAAGGGACGAAGGGAGAGCACTGCTTTTATGCCTGTAACAACTTAATGCAACTAACGGACCAAACTGGCAGAATTCAGAATTGGATGGCCGTTGCATTCATTACTAGTGCTATTAGCCCTAGGTTTTCTGGGGCTGGTTTCCCAAGTGAAAGTCTACATTGCTCACACTCTTCTCTAATTCATTTTCTTTTATACCATGTATTCAATATCTCAATAAAAAAGAGTAAATCTTGTGAATCTTGGCTTTAACAACAGCTTCAATTGGTTGAGACTAACCCTGACCATCAATAATATGATATAATTTGTAAATGTACCTGAATTTAATTAGCGCTATGAGGCTAGCGTGCAGGAATCTTCATTTATCTTGAGATTGAGCCCAACCCACAGCCTGGAATCTTTCACAAGAGCTTAGGTGCTCTCTTCTGGTCACTATCTACAAGTGACTCATTAAGATTCCACGGGGGAATCCCAGAAAGTTTCCAGGTATATTTCACTCTATTTTAAGGAAAGATATCTAAAATTGGTATTGGGATATTCAGGGATTTGGGAATGCTCTAAGGGCTCAGAGACTACACCTTGGGAATTTCAATGATCTTAATTCCTGTACTGTACTTGTTCCCTTTATCCCACACTCATGTGGTCTACAGCTCATTTATAAAATAGGGGGATTGGCAGGTGATAAAAACATAGAAGAAACTTATTAAATGCTGTATTGATTGTTGATGGAGAATTCAGTTTTTGAAAATATGTGTAACTTGCCCTATAACTTGCATTCTATTCATAAATACAGGCGCCAGGACTTTGCAGTGGTGTATTCCCTGCTCCCCAGTCTCATCATGATACTTAAATTACAATGAATTTTTTTTCTCTAGTAGTCAAAACAAAGCACAGACACTTTCGTATATGGTTTGTATGATCTTTATACACCACTTTGATGCTCCAGCTTTACTTTGGTAACTATTGCCAAGGATCAACAGAGATTTGCAAATGAAGGGCAATTTTCCCCAACTGTTCCTCCTGAATCACGTAAAATACATTTTTCCTCCATAGCCGTGGTCGTATGGTAATAAGATGATAATGCAACTCATAAAATACAATGCAGTAATCCAACTAAGTGCAAATAATTAGAATCAGTCCTAGCATTTGAATATGTCATGTTTGTCCACACTTAAATTCAAATCTTCTTTACTTAGAGACTAATTTGTTAATCAGTCAAGTCACCCAGGCTAGAGAACATATCTATGAGAGTAAAGTTCTTACGTTAAATGTAGACATATTTATTTTCTCTGCTGACTAATTCAATATTCATTATGGGTATAAAGGAAGATTTATGGAAAATAAATATTCTGGAATACAAGAGCAGTAATAAGGAAGAGAAAGAGAAGGGCTAACGTAGATTAAATGTTCTTGGCCAGCCGTTATGCTGAGCACATTAAGTGCTTTAGCCCTAGAACGCTACTAAATATTATAGACACTCTCTTACCTCCATTTTCATATGAGGGGATGGAGACACACACAAAGAGCTAACAAACGGTGGCAAATCTCAACTATCACGATTATTACCTCCCTAAAGAAACACAGAATTTTTCTACCACTTTCTTTAAAACAAAAGCATAGTATATTCCCAACAACAAACTAACTATTTCCTCCTGCGTTAAACCTAAGTCTCTCAGGCACACATTCACATTCATTTTCTGTTACTATTTTCAGTGATATTTTCAGCAGATGGTCATACCTGTGGAAGTTATTTTTATACACTTAAGTTTATATTCACTTATACCTTTCTTCTGAATCTTTCCCGAACCTACCATATTTCCTTCTTATCCTGAAGTCTATGATAGAATAATTATTAAGGATTTAATGAGAATTGTATATAATGGGCAATCCAATATTTCTATGTGTGTTATTATTACTGTGGTTATTATTGTGTCCTAGTAGCATTCTTCTGCCTTTGACTATGGTATTAGCTAATGACTCCGAATCCCTTTTTTATATTCTTTGCACTCCAAGACTATTTAAAAATGTTCCTATTACTTACCCTGTTGCAACCTGCACTGGACTTACTTGTATACTAGTATTTTATTTTCCTAAGACACCTCACTTACTGGATCTCATAGGATCTGCGCTCTGGAGTTCTGGGTTCTCTTATAGGATGGGACTTCTGGAGTGGGTTCAAAAACAAGCTCTTTCATTACAGGCCTTGAGGTCTTGGATAAGTAGGCAATTACTTAATGTCCATCTCTTGGTATTCTGTAAAATGAGGTTACTACTAGGACCCACCTCACACAGTCGCGGGGAGGGTTAAATATTCACGGCACTTAAAACAGCATCTGGCACAGAAACAGACCGGCCACTCCTGCTCTGCTACTACTACTGTACCATTTTCTGTATAAGCCATTTTAGCATTGCCCCTTTCTCAAGCCCCTGCCTTAGTCAGTTCAGGCGGCTGTAACAAAAATCCCACAGGCTGGGTAGCTTATGAACAATAGGAATCTAGCTGACAGTTCTGGGCGCTGGAAGTCCGAGGTTGGGCTGCCAAGCGTGGTCAGGTAAGAGCCCTCTTCCAGGCTGCACACCTCTCACTGTGTCCTCACATAGCAAAAGGGGCCTGAGAGCTCTGTGGGGCCTCTTGCATGAGAACATTAATCCAGGTCATGAAGGCTTCACTCTCATGACCTAATCAGCTCCCAAAGGCTCCACCACTTAGTACCATCACCCTGGGCATTAGGATTTCAATACGTGAATTTTGGGAGACACAAACATTACAGCCATAGCATCCCTTCAATTCTCATCTAATCCCTCTGTCTCAATAGATGACCCACCCATCTTCAGTTTTCCAGAAAAAATAGAGGCCAATGGGATAAAACTTTAACTTCTCACCACACTCCCCTCAAACTAAGGGACCTTATCTCCTCTTTCCTCCATCTTAGAGGAATGCCCTTCTATAACTTCCTTCACCTTTGCTCGTAAATCTTATCTTAAAAGGAAAGAAATAACAAACAAAAACAACTCTCCTGTAAATTACTGACTTCCTCCTCTTTACAGTCAGGATTCCTGGGTTTTTTGGGGTTTTTTTCACTTAAAAATGGTATCAGTGTCAGGTGTAACGCATTGTAGTTCAACAACTGTATACACTACAAAGTCACCACCACTGTAAGCCCAGTACCATCCATCACCATACAGCTGACCCCTTGCACCAATTTCAACCAGGCCCTCAGCCTCCTTACCCTCTGGTGACCCTATCTGCTCTGTGAATCTATGAGTTTGCTTTTGTTCAATTTGTTCATTTGTGTTACTTACTTTTAGATCCCACATATGAGTGAAATCACACAGTATTCGTCTTTCTCCATCTCTACAGTCAGGGGACTTGAAGGGGAATCTGCCCGAATACTTTCCCCCCCAACATCTTCGCTTCCATTCATCCTTCAGCCACTGGAGTCTGACGTTCCCTGGAAGCACCCTCCTGAAGCTGTCCATGAGCTGTCCAATGTCATATTTTCTGGACATTTCCTGTTCTTTATTAGAGCGAACCTCTTGGTATATGCAACATGGCTTGATCACATCCTTCTTCTTGTAATACTTGATTCTTGGTTTCCATGACGCCACGGCTGTCCTATCTGTGTTTTCACTTTCCATTTCTTTTACTGGACTCTTTCTCCCCAACTTTAAATACTGATATTTTCAACTTTCTCTCTTGCTTATTCTCTCTTCAATTGTATACATCCTCATGATGGTTTCAATTTATCTATAAGCTAACATTACAGATCTCTTTTCTAATTGTGGACCACATACTTAAAAACACACTGGACATCTCCACAGAGTCTTATGAAATCCACCTTCTAATCTCTCTCAGGCCCACTTTTGGTTCATCATCCCTACTATAGGAGGGAGAATAATACAGTGAAAGGAGCAAAGGACTGGGATCCAGGCTGACTATGATTCAAAACCATATGCCATCTATGCTGGTATACAATCTCGATGGAGACCCCCATCCTCTCCGGGCCTCGGTTTTGTCTGATTACTGTAATTGGACATAATGACACCAAAACCATAGGATGCTGGTGAGAATTTAACGAGTTAATGTTTGGAAGGGACCTAAAACAGTGTTCAGAACTTAGTAAGCAATCAGTAAGTATGTCTTCCTCTCACGTAGAATAGGCTTTTATAGATCGTCGTGTGGACTGACACGGTGGCTCCTCATCGGACGCTCTGGCTCTACTCTCGCCTCCCTTAAACCCCATCTTCACACTGTACCCGAGTCAGAGTTCTAAACCCAAATTTGATCAGCTCGCTTGCCTACATGAACGTTTCCGTCAACTCCACAGTGCCTAAAGCATGAGGTCGATTCTCCGAAGCTTCCAGCGCGGGCCCTCGTGACTCCTTCACCAGCACCTTTTCCTGCTAGACCACTGCACTCCCTGGTCCCTTAAGTCGCCTGCTGGTTGCTGAAAGCCCCGTGTTCCCTCAGGCTGCTGTTTTCTGCCACCTCTTCTTCGTCCTTCACTTCCCTCTGGTCGACCTGGTAAATTTCTAGTAATTTTTTTGTTAAGATTCATCTCACGTGCGTTAAGATTATCAGGACATTAAGATTCATCTCAAATGTCCTCTCTGACATTTGTCTTGAGATGGTAGGATTAGTCCTCCACTCCCATCCTACGTTACGCACCGCCTCGGGCTGAGTTCTTCTTTCACTGGATTGACATCATTCTTCTACCATCTCACCTCTCTTTCTCAGAGCTTTATCTTATCACACCTGTAGTCTCATCTTTGATAGAAAGTAGACACTCCCTAATCATTTGCTGAATTACTGAAAGAGTAAATGGTTCTATTCAGCCCATCATACGTTCACGACACACTTACCTTTGTATCCCCTGCATCACTTAACACTTGTAAGTATCTCAAAATACTGGCTAACACTTACTGATTTCTCATTGTGTACTAGGAATAGGTTTAAGCATCTTACTGCATTCATTTACTTTGCTCAATAACCTTCTAAGTGCGGTTCCAACTTAGAGAAGCTGATACGTTTTCTTAGGTGGAATAGCTTAGATTAGAAGCAGTCAGTTAACTCCAGAGCCTGGACTTTTAACCACTGTTCAGTATTTTGATGACTGTAGGAAGTATACAGTTTTTCAAAAAAAAAAAAAAGCAATTGTTTTAAAAGCTATGAGTATATATGCGTCATGATTTACCACAGAAATATTTTTTAAAAGAAAACATGTTCTTAGCTTCTAAGAAATTTTTTTCAGTTCCAAATTGAATAATTCAGGTTATCTCACCAACTTTAAATCCTTCCTTTTATATAGAGCCTCCAAGGAGTCAAATAGTTGGGAATATATTAACTGCAGGATTTAAATTACACGGCGTAGTTTAACACAAAGAAATTAATTGAAAAAGTTTTAAGAAAATCATGTTCTTCTCCAATAAATGTTGCTACCTGGGGGCAAAGAATAGCTAGAGGGTTTATTATACTTTTTTTCCTAAACTAATCTGGGATTTGCTGTAAATAATATATGCACCTACCATGCTACCCTTTCATTTTTTAAATTCTATATAAATAGAATTTTTTAATTCCATACAAATATAATGAGACTTCTGATTAAATTTCTCTGGAATAATACTCTCTCATGTTACCTTTAAAAAGACTTCCTCTTTTTTAAACCCTATAGGGGAATATATTTTCTTGATGCAAATTTATATGATATAGCAAGACCTTATTATAGTGAACTTAATCTTCTGTCACTTGTGAATAGCATTTATGTTGAAATAAATGGTATTTCAACACAGCTGTAAGTTTATTCTACAAGTCTCCAGAGAGAATTTTCTATATTAAGTATATTCCAAAAAGAAAACAAAACAAACGAAAAACGCTGTCCTCATTTACGGCAAAGTAAAATTTTTAAAATGCAACTCCATTCAATTAACAAAAGGAAAATAATCAAAATATCATACACAATATCTTACAGATATTTTCATAAGGAAAACAATTCCATGTACTTCTAACACTGCTGATAATGAATATCTCTTTCAGTATCTACATTTCTCTGTGGACATTTGGAAAACAATAAATTCTGAGCTTTTGATAGGCTGTTTTTTCTTCTAAATCTACTCGCTGTCAAGGCTGATAATATAAGGTGTGATAAATCTAAAATTTAACTCAGAAGTATCTTAATTCTGTCAACATTGTAGGAAAAGAAATGCTTCCGTCCTACACAATTTAAGAAACAATTCCTCATTCTAAACCATCATTTAAAATTGTTCATGTTTCCATTCATTTGCTTACTAAGCTTCCCAGAGGAAATATATTTGCTATGAACCTACTGGTGAAGAGCCTACAAACTGAATTTTTTTTAGAACTCAGGTAATCGACTTATTATTTAAAACAATGCTGCTCCCAGGACTGAGTCGGTGCATCATGACAGCAGTAAGCAATTCACTGGTTAGTCCATCGTAAGAAATGATTTTAAAGCACTACCTAAAGTCATACATTTACAGCACGATACACAACTTAAATACTACTAAATACCTTTTATGAGCCAAGAACTCTGACAAGGGCTGGGACAGAGAACCACGGGAAATTACATTTTAGAGGGAGAAGAAAGTCCCCTTTCAGTCATTCTCTCGTTTGAATCTAGACAAAGAAATCTAATAAAGAATGTAATTATAACATAAGTGCCTCTATTCAGATAGGTTAATGGATCCACTGGCTATCAAAACAAAGGGTGGTATATCATTAGGAGAAGAATCAATCCAGTAAATGCCTCTTTGGATCCTTCTCAGGATCCAGGACTCACACGTCTGCACTTGCTACAATTTGCTAAAGCAAGTTTGCTATCGCCGTGTTAGTGGCCAACAGCACAAGTGCCCGTTATTCAGTACCTTTAAACAAAAAGTCTGACATCTGTGTTAGACCTTCTACAGTAGTGAATGCTTTATTAATAACTGCAGCCATGTACCTTACACCAAGACGAGTAATAATTCAGATAAACTTAATCATCTTCGCAACAATGTCTAAACATGAACAAGTCGCCAGTTAAGGTAAGTTGGGATTTACACAACGTCTTCTTTTCTTGACTGAAACTTTCCCTGAGCTGCTAAGGCAGTGGCCCTGGGGTGTGCAGATATAAGCCACCTGGCGGTAACCGTCTCTCCACCTGCCACCAAAGAGCCATGTGTCCAACTCAGTGGACTGCACCCTGGCCCTGCTAGTGTTAACTATCGAAGCAGAGCCTCTGTCTGTTCAGCTCAAGTATCACCCTCAACTATCAACTAAACATGGAAGAAGGCCACTTCCACCTGAGGCTCCCTCGTTTCTTCTTAGTTAGGATGAGGGGCCTATGGACGCCAATGGTTGGGCACGGCCTCTGTGCCAGTCTGCACGCAACGTGCTACGGGAGAAGGATAGATGCGCACGCTACCTTCCAGCCTTCGGAAGCTTGTGAGCTTCACCCATGGGCTTGTACGTTCAGCAGCAGAAATGCTCCTTCCATAGTCTGAGGTAAGTTTACCAATCAATCTCTTATTTAATGTGCGTGCCAGATCAAGTGAGCAAACAAAAAGGAGCAGCAAGTCCTCGGTGAGAGTGGTATTTCCAGATGAGTATTTACTTGTATCAACAGAGAATGCTGAAAGTTTCTATTTATCACATTTATCCAATGTGGCAGCAGAAGAGGGCTCTTTGATGTGGGATTCTGAAAAGCTGAGATCTGTGCTTAACGTTTTCCTTCTATTTTCAATGTTAGGGCCAGTGTAATTTCTGGTCAAATGTGATTTAAGTCATTTTACTCTCCCTTTTAAAACTCTCCAATGGCTTCCGATCTCACTCAGACCCTACATGGCCTGACCCCCATTCCATATTGGACCCTAACCACACCGGTCTCACCAAGGCTGTTACCGCTACCTAGAAAGCTCTTCCCATAGACGTCCAGGTGGCTCAGTCCCTCATTTTCTTCCAGTATTATTCAAATGCTTCCAATTCCTTTTTCCTGCTTAATACTTCTCTATAGTGCTTCTCACCACTTAATATAACACCCATTTTATTTCTTTTCTATTTTCTCCTCCTCTACAGAATACAAGCCCCATGCAAGCAGAGATTTGTCTCTTGTCCACCGATGCAGCCAAGTACATGGAAAGTATTAGAGTATTTGTGCAATGAATGAATACATAATTTAACTTACTACAGAATAATTCACTCTTGGCTAGCCCTCAGTCTGCACCTGCCACTGACACTACCTCTGTCTTCCTTAGTATGAGGATTCTCTTCATGGCTTCAACTTGGGTGCTTTCCTTCCAGGAAATGCATCTATATTCCAGGAATGAATACAACCATGGACTGGAACAGAAGCAAGGAAACCATGGACAAGACTTGCAATAACCTGCTAGAGAGATGGTAGACGCTTAACACATGTGCTGTAGCAATGGACACGGTAAGTACTGGTGAGACTCTGGGTGAATGTTCAGTATACAGCAAAAGAATATTGTGGTGGATCATAACGGGAGTGTGAAGAAAGAGGGAAATTGAGGCTGATTCCAAGACCACTGGCTGAGGAAATGGAAGAATGAAGCTGTAACTTACTGAGGACTCTTAGGGAGCAAGTTGTGACCACAAAGTTGCATATTTTAGACATGTAAGTGTGAGCTGTCTGTTAGGATATGAAAGTCTAGAATTAAGGCAAGAGGCCTGAGTTGGGGATACACATTTGGAAGCATAAACATATTGACAGCATTTAAAATCAAGAGGCTAGAGTGAATGTAACAGGAAAGAGAAGCCCAAACAGAGCCTGAGCACGTCACTATTTAGGGGACAGGAAGCTGAGAGAAACCAGCAAAGCATTCTGAAATGGAGCAGCTACTGTAGTTCCAACTTTGTGACCTGGAAGCCAAATGAAAATGTCTCAAGAAGCAGGGGAGTGAACAGCTCTGTCAAAGCTGCTGTCTCAAATTAAAATGACTGAACAACAGGGATGTCAGCGATGATCTTGAACAAGCATTTACATCAGGTGATGGGGGCAATAAAAAACAAAAAAGGATTGCAGTGGGCTCAAGAGAGAAGGAAAGGAGAAGAAATGGAAACCTCTCTCACGGACAACTCTTGAAGTCTGACAGTAAAGAAAGAGAGCGAAGTGTGCCTGGATGTAGAAGTAAGGATAACAGAAGCTTTAACGTTTTTCCTTTGCTTTTTTAAGATGGAAAAAATAACAAATTTATAATCTGATGGAAAGATCCAATCGAGTGGGAACTACAAATATATTCATAGAAGCATATGATAAAAAAATGTCAGAAATAGAGCAAATATAAGTGAATGCATAATAACAGATTACTGCTTAAGTCAAATACAGTGAGCCCAGATAATGGAAATCTGTGAAGCTATCTAACATGGTGTAGTAACAGAACATGTGCTGACTTGGAAATATACTGGTAAATAAACAAAAGCAGGTTATAAATAACATGCATAGCATAGGGCCTATGATATCCAAAGCACGAAGCCTTTATTTGATGTTTAAAATGTGTACGTGTGTTTGATGAACCAAAAATAGCATAAAAGATGTATATTAAAGAGTGTCGTATGCATGGTGGGATTATAGGTAAATTTTACAGGTAAGTTTTCTTCTCTATTTTTTATTGTTTACCTATTATTTTCAAAACTTCTGTAGTAATCGCACAACATGTAACATTTAGAAAATGCTTAAATTGATACATCTGTGTGTGCATGTGTCTGTGTATAATTTTTGTTGATTTTTTCCCCTGCACACTACACTCCAACTTGTTGCTTTAATCAGATTGAGTTAGTATTTTTGAGAAAAATCAAATGATGCATATACTCCTTTCTCTATTATTTATGTATACAGTACGATATACACAAAAATTGTTAGTCATGCCATGGTATCACCTTAAAATGCTTTCAAAGAGCTTTCCAGTATAATCTAGCAATGGTATTAATTTTTATTTTTAACCACCACTTGATCGAGGACTCTTGGGGAACTGCCAAAATTAAATTTTAAAAATTAATGGTATATTTCCAGGTTCTTTCAGCATCATAATTTTGAAATCTTTTATGCCACAGCATCACCATTTACTTGCTCAGAGGCTCTATCAAGCAGTAGTCATGAGCTATGGAGCAGCAGTCAGACAGCCATTCACAAACATTCATGCAAACCACGTATACTTCTCCTACTTTAATAAGGAAGCGAAATATTAGGATGATTTGGGTAAGAAAACATGGGTTTTCAGGGTATGATCTGAATCATATTTTTTATAATAAAGGAAAACAATTATGTGAAGATTTATTGTGCCATATTTTCAACTGGGGTTTCACACGGCTCAGAAAACTCCCACACAAGATACTTCCTGCCAAAGATAAATGAGTGCTTTATGACCTGTATGTGAACCCCAATATTGGACGTACGTTCAGAAAAGATGGTGCTAGTATTTTTATCCCTAACATTTTACTTAAAATTGAAAGAAACTTCCATTCCAAGTGGAATGTGTAATTGAAAATCCTAGGCAACACCACACTTGTCTGATTCTGAGATAACTAAACTCTATACTTGCACATTATATCTACACGCATATTTAATTGCACAGACCCCACTGGCATTAGAGAACTAAATACAACTTTTATACTTTCATTTGAAAGAGGGATTTTTAAAGCTGAAGCAAGTAAAACTCAAGACGATTTGGAAAATGTTCAAAGTTATACAGCTTTTTACTGTCCATGTATGGTCCAAAACCCAAGTCTCCTGATGCAGAGTCTTGCGATTTTCACTTGTTTTTAACTGCCTGAGCTAAATGTAGAATTTATCTTATTTACTGCAAAGAAAGAACACGAGTACCCACTGAAATATGAGCATGTACGTGACTCTGGTCTCATCTTATGGCTTATTCTAGGTTGCCTGATCTCTGTTAACAACAAAAGAATAAGACCGTAGAATGGAACCTCTATGAATTGCTGATTTCTTGACCTTCACTGAAAAATGCTATCGATAAAAACACAATACACGACATTTTGGACCAAAAATCCTAGATCTGTTTTTCAGATCAATCATCAAGAATATAGGCACTCGAGTCACAAAACTAACAATTTTAGACAATGTGTATTTAAAGATACTTTAATGACCTTCATTTGAACAATCTGTAAGCTACAGACATGCAGTATCTTAAAATGTGATCCATTCACTCCGATACCAATTATCCAGGTAAATGAGGACATGCAGACAGCGTTTCCAGTTTAAAACCCTCTAATCTATATTCCACACAGTCACTCGAGTGATCTTCCTAGAAAAGCAGATCTAAATATTTCACTCTTCTCTTTATAACGTTCTGGGGTTGTCCGATTACCCGTTGGATAGAATCTACAATCATTAGCATGAAATGCCAGGCTCTTCCTGACCCTGCTCTTCACCTGCACTGCTGGACACAGCTTTTTCCCACCCTGTCCTCCTTCCCTTGAATGCCCCATACAATTCAGCAGCACTGCATTTCTGGAAGACCTGTCAGGTGTTTTCCCACAGTAGTCTGTGGTGATTACAGCCATACCACAAAATTATCGTGTTCTGGTTACTCCCTTGCCTCTGACACTAGACTCCAGGTTCCCTATTGGCAAGGACCAAGTGGCATTTGTCTACGTATCTCCAGGGCTTTGCACAGTAATTGGAACTCAAGGAATATATACTGAAAAAGTAAAATAAAATAAAAGTAAATTGGGACTAGAAAAAATTTCACTGATTCATTTGAATATCTCATTTTGTCAAGTAGATTTGTGTTGGGAACACAAATTCCCAGTCCCTTGGCATGTTAAAGCATGTCCACACTTGCAACTCCATTTAAACAAGGAACTAGATAAGATACAGACCGCAGTTTCCTGTTCCAAGTTTCATTATAAGAAAGAACCCTCATCGATGTTTCCTGCTAAAATGCAAATCTCCCCCATCCCATCCCAAGATTACAATGCAGTCACTCTGTGGTGTAAGAGTCATGAAGAAAAAAGAAAGAAAGAAATAAAACATATAAAGAGATCTCTTATCATGTTTTCTGTGATATCCTATATTCTGGCAATTCAAATATTTCCCTGCCAGGCACCTAGGTGTTAGATAGATGAAGATTTACTGTTGTTTTATGCATTTAAAAGCCATTTAGTCAAACTACGCTCGTCAGTGCAGTTAAATGCTGTCTGCCAACACGCAGGAAAAAGAGTCAGCAATTTTCTTTTTTTTTTCTTCCCAGCATTGCTAGACGGCTTTGATACTTTCTTCATGCCATCATCTACCAATGTCATTCACCAGTTAAAGTGATCAAAGGAAGCCGTGCATACGAAGAGAACCACTGTCAGCTGATCCACGTTCACACTGCGTCAATGAGCATGTGCTACCGGTGTTTGGCTAATTGTCCTGTTTCTTTCAGAAATGCAGAATGAACAACTGTGCAGGAGGAGCTGAATAAACATATATTACTCCACTAGCATCTTTTTCCTTCCTTCTTTCAATTTTGTTAATATATATTTGTGATTGCAAATTACTCAAGCCGTTCAGGTTATGAAACAGTGGGTCCAGCTGACTTAAAAATATAGAACTATACCACGCAGACTCTTCGAGGAAGCTCTTTAAAAGCTTCTATTATCTGCCGAAGAACTAATGCACTCCCTTAATTGTGCCTGTTGGGTGATCCAGCACAAGCGCTGAGGAATTCAGGCCACAGAAAAATGCAAGGCGGCAAAAAGGACATTCGCTCAGCAAGAAAGGTTGCAGAAGCCCTATGACAACTGAGACAAAGCAAGTCAAGTAATAATAGAAGAGCTTTTTGAACATTTTCAGTAATTTGGTTATCACTAATTCTAGAGTGCATTAGCAGAAGATTCTTAATCAGACCCTACTTCTCCATTACAGAGACTAATTACAGCGTGTCTTTTATTGGTAGATTTATTTTTCCTCCATAAAAAAAGCTTAGCAAATATAAACTAATTTGTCTGAATTTCCCTTAGCCCAGACCTCTGTTTTCTGAGCGACCTGATGCTGTCACATCACAGACTGCACACACAGAGGGCACTGTTCACTACATAATCTCCGTTCTGTTGGCAACCGATTAAACCAAATCCACATTAATGTGAGATCAACTCCCATCCCTCAAATGTAGTGTCTGTTGTAAAATCTTGTTTTCACAAGTCTGGTTGAATTCTGCTATCTTAATTCCATTTCTTTTTGAAAAATTACTTTCAATCTGAGTGATTTATTTTCCTCTTGCTGAATCTATCTGTTGTTCGGCCAGTGATCTGCTTAAAAAGGCTTCGAACTTGCCAGGCTGCCTGCGAGAAGGGGTGTTCGTCTCATGCCTGGGTGACTAGGATCACACTTAATCCAATGTAATACATTTGTGAGACGTGTTCTTCATAAGAGGCAGAGTAACCCCTGCCTTGCAGGTATGATCTTGAAGACATAACTTGTAGAGAAAGAAAAAAAAATTAGGAAGATGCTTGAGTTCTGTTTTATTAACAGTCAGTTTCACTCGCTTTTTTTCAATAACGCAGTATTAATGGGTTTCCAGTTGTATATGAGTCACTAATGGAAGAACCATGCTGAAGTCCAGAACCAGTTAAAATGAGAACAAAGAGCTGTGGGTATAACAGCCTATTAAGCAAACTAGGCAATGAAGGTTGAAAGTATCTGCATTACTTCACCCATGGTTACTGCAAAATTCAAGTAAGATTTTTCTCAATAAATATTTAGCAAACATATCATATGTATTATGTGCTGAAGACACAGTGACAAACAAGACAGTCTTGGATCCAAGATTTTTGTAGCCGACATTAAAAATAAAGTGTGATGAAAGTTATGGATTTTCTAAAAGCTTTGAAAACGTTTAGAATTACATAAAATTATTTTTTATGTATTTTTGGTTTCTCAGTCAAAAAAAGTCAAACATCAGCAAACTCACACGTTTTGGTCTAACTGCAAAATGTAGCTAACCACTGTGAAAACATTTTGCAACAACTGAGTATCTTGTAAGCTGTAAACTGCTTGATACAACTTCGCTATTATTACTGTGGCGTTAAAATAACTTTTAAACTTTTATCTTGATAGTGACAATAATAAAATCTTATCATGACACACTCTATTTGAAAAGTCAAGAAAATATATTCTTCGCTATTTTTTTCATTATTTGTACATTTGAGAAATTTTAGGAAGACATCAGTTATGTTCTCCTTATCCTATTGTATCTCTTTCTGTGTTTGCTGCTTCCAGATGTTTTGCATTCCTGATATTGCTACTTATGATTTTGTAATTTAATACAGAAATATTTCCCTTTCTGCCCTATATGTTTGTTTTCCATTTAGTGATACACTGCAGAACAATTTTTTTTTTTTTTACTGAAGGTAAAGTTTTATATCTAAGATATCCAGTCTAAATTATTGTCAGAATATAATAATTATACTTTATTGAGCATCTGTTACGTGTCACCCTTTAACAGTTATATAAGTGTTTTTTATATATATATATATATATATATATATATATTTAAGAGTTATATATCTAACTCTTGGAACACAACTTGATAGGTCTATTAGCTTAATATCCATATATGAAAATGACAGAATTCAGTCTCTTTCACTTAGGTGTGTATGGAGGTAAATATACATATATACACACACACACACACACATATATATATATATATATATATATTCTTCTATACCGCATTTTTACACTCAGTCATTCAGTAAATATTTTTTGAGCACCCAGGTTAAATAGTGAGGATACAACAGTGAACAAAACAGACAAAATACTTGTCCTCATTTAAATGTGCATTTTAGTGGGAGCTGACTTCACGAAAGAATTTAAGCAGTACAGAGTTACGTAAACTCTAACCAGAGTATTAATTAATAATAGCATAAAGAAAACCCTGGATTTACCAAGGAGCCAGAAATAGCACTAAATGTAATTTCCTCCCAACCGGCACTGTTTTTCGAGGGTTTTGTGAAGAATTAAATAAAATTATGCCGTAAGTCTTGTACGATGCCTAGTATTTGACAGATGTTTAACATGTATTGGTCATACTGATGGAGATTTTACTTATTAATATTATTAGTGGTGTTAGTATATATGGAACCTACATCTGGCTTTGGACTTTAAAATAGTCAATACAAAGAGGTAAATGTAGAAAGTCAAACGTTTGAAAAATTTCCTAGAATAAAATCAACAATTATTCCAGATAAGCACCCAAAGTTATTTCTGGTCCTAAGACTTCACTGAAATCTCTCCCATTGATCAAAGGAAAGAAGGCAGTGTTTGATTAAAACCCTGACATCTTTCTTATGTTAGAGTCTGTACTGATGACATGTTTTTCCTATTACTCCTCAAAAAATACTGGAAGATACCAAGTGACTATAATCAAATGGGAGGATGAAATAAAATGAGTTCTGTTACTCAGCTCCCTAAGTTAAGAAGTAGTTTTCTATAATATATTATAGATACGGACTACATGTCCTTTAAGAAAAACCTCTTAAAAATATTGCTCCTAACTCAGAGATAATATACGAGAATTTAAGATTACGCTGAATAAGAATACCTGGATTACACTGCTTTTTGCTGCCAGTTGAGTAGTGATCCATGTGATTTAATAGATAAGTTAGCCAGAGACTTGGCCAACCTTTCCTTAGAAAGACGTGTTATCCAAAAATGTCCATGACTAAAGAGAGAAGACCTCTGCATACAACTGATGTTGTCTCTTTAAAGTGCCACTTTAAAATCCGTAAGTAACAAATAATGAAATCTGAACTTCAACCCAGGTCTACCTGATGCCCACAGCAAATCTTTTTATCTTTCACACCAATATATAGAAATCTGTGTTAGACTATCAAATGTCAAAATCAGTTTTATTGTGTTTAGTAAGTATTAGTATGCTCAATAGTTACAAGCATACTTTTTGTATTTTTATTCACAATATAATTTCTAAACATTAAAAATTATTTCCACAAGAGAATAAATGAGTCGACAAGAGACAGAATTAAGCTGCTGTTACGCTGAGGAAATGTTGAAGAATAAAATAAAACAGTATTTGACTCAACTGAACCATGCTAGCATCAATCTACATCTAGAGTACTTGAAGTTAAAACTGGTTGCAAATGAAATTTTTTCTGATACAAACATGTATTAAATAGAAATGATTTTTACTTCTATAAAGTATTATTTACTAATATACAACTAGCCCCTCTATCTTTGTAAGTAAACACAGGAAGCACTTTTCCATAATTAGTAAGATAGAATATGTTCAGTAATGAACATGTGAACTATTTATTACTTTTATTGAAGGCTATGGGGATGGTTAATTTTATGGGTCAACTTGGCTGTGCAACTGTGCCCAGATATTTGGGCAAATATTATTCTGGATGTTTCTATGAAAGTGTTTTTTGGATGAGATAAGCATTTAAATCAGAGGACTCTGAGTAAAGAAGATTATCCTTCATAACATGGATGGGCCTCATCCAGTCAGTTGAAAACCTTAGTAGGACAAAGGCTGACTCCTTGGGCAGGAAGGAATTCTGCCAGCAGATGGCCTTCAGGCTTGAAGTGCAGCTCTTCTCTGGGTCACCAGCTTCCCAGTCTAGCCTGCAGATTTTGGATTTACCAAAAGCTTCTACAACTGTGGGAGCCAATTCCTTAAAATAAATCTGTATCTTTGTCTCTGTTTCTCTCTCTTTCTGCACAGACATACGCATACACACCCACACCCCCCTCGTTGGCCTGTTTCTCTAGAGAAACCCAACTAAGTACGAACATAAACATAATTTGCACATGAGTCCAAATTCATCAGTTTCTAGAACCTAGAAAATCTAAACACATACTGTATAATTCTTTGGATAATCTGGTAAATTGTTATTTTAAACGAATATAAATATGAACTGAATATAAATTAAATACAAGTGTATTGGGGATAGTTTAACTAAAGAGATACAAGAATAATCATTACACATCAATATAAATCAAGAGCAGAGGGTCTAGAGTGGACTAACTGGATGAATGAATGAATGAAAAATTAACTGATACTAAGCTATCACATGTGACCAGTAGAAAAAAACAAGTAATAATGAAACTACATTGAGCACAGAATGGCTCTTAACATTGAGACAAAAAAAAAAAAAAAAAAAAACGGTGAAGAATGAAATGAAAATATTTCCACAGAAAAGTTTTATTAAATGAAAATTTTAAAAGGAAACTAGTCAATTTTCTATAGGAGTTTTTATAACTGACCATCATAAAACCTGCAAAAACATTTTCCTAAAGACTAAGTTTGGCTGCATTACTGAGTGTCTAGTGTGTGGCTATAATAACTGAGCGCACACTACAACCCTATGAGGGAGGAATTACGTCTCCATTTTACAAACTGGGTAACCTGCCCACGATTACGTAACTAGAGAGCGCTGCAGAGGACATTCAAGCTCAGTCTGCCCAGCCCCATCCTCCTAACACAGTATGGTGAGAAAGACATACTGTGTTAGGAGGATTGGATTCTTAACCTTGAGTGATTTTCAAGTAAGTCAACAATGACTGTCTATCCTATTTTAGCTTAGCCCTCTCTACTATGAGTGTAAGAAACAGCTAATTTCCTGAGATCTTTTCCAGGTTTACTCTTGTATATTTGTTTCTGAAGTAATTAGTTTCTGTAATTTAACTAACCTCTAAGATATTGCAAAAATGAATCTTGTTTTCTGGGTAAACGTGCTCAGGATATTTAAACTGGCAACCAAAAGTGATCAAGACTACACTGCTGGGCTTTGAGGAAAAAAAGTAATTTTGTTTGGAAAGAATCTTTGTGCCACACACAGTACACGGTTTATTTCTTGCATACATGTTCCCTCCATAATCATGAAACCACATTTAGGTCTCACTTCTCTGGGGAACACTCTGATTTTGAAAATAGAACTGCCTTTGTCCCCCTCTTCATGCACTTAATTGTCACTAATAGCTATGTAATAATAAACAAATGTGGGCCACAGTTTTATACCCTGAAGTAATTATTGATGCCACAGAGATACTTTTAAAAGGGTTTATTCCACTTGTCGTTAAGCGTCAACACAGATCCGAACAACTGCGTGAAGCAGTACAGGAACAGTACATGCGTGAAAGGGGTAAGTTTATTTTTGTATGTAGCCATGTCTGTGCCTGCACACAGTCTTGATTTTATCACACACAAGGGCAGATTCTGAATATTTTTATTTTTAAAAATATGTTTTTGACACAGTGTGTTTAAATATAGTTTGTCAAACTATCTCAATGTTTTGTTTTATATTAAATCAACACATTTATTTCTCCAAAACTAAATCAGTTGTTTTGCAGAGAGTCAGGGCAACAGCAGATGTCAACACCAGTTTTTGTAGAATTCCTATTTTTTCCATCATAGTACCATCAGATAATGTGACACATGTAAAGGTTAGGGGAAAAAAAAGGCGGTGAGGCATTGTCTCTAGAACTGCTTGTATGGCCAAAAAACTTGGATGTCATCCTCCTACATATCAACAGAAGCAGGCAGAATTTGTTGAGAAGAAAGTACCTAATTTTCAACATTTATAACATGAAACACTTATGGGGTTATCAGACTTCAGTTGAGAGTTTGGAGTCAGATAATATATTAAGCTGAATTCTATGACTTTCTTGATATTTAACCATTTGATCTACAAAATGGTAATTCCACAGGTTTTAACGTACAGGTAGATTTTAGAGGAATCAGTACATAATCATGATATAGCTTAGAAAGCCCTGGTAAAATGGTCAAAGAGAAACTCAGGGGAAGGTGAACTCATTTATGAAGCTCCAGTTAGCATCACCCTTACGTGTGGTTGTGCACAGACCTTCCTTGGTTTAGGTTTTTATCACTGATTAATAATCAAACTGGAAATTGAATTAAAAATGATTTCTTCTCTAGTGATAAGCTGCCACTGGGTCACAGAAGTGGACAGAGAAGAATGAACATAGTTTTTCATTATGTCTCACTGCTCTGGAAAGGCAAGAGTCAGTGAGATAGTAAAACATCTAAACAGGAGAACTTTGGTTTATCTCTGGGCCAAGGAGAAGGAAAGGTGACAAGTTATTATGGGTACTTATAGCTTTTGAAGCTCAGCTCTCCTTCTGCCACCAGTATCCTCAGAACCACTCTCTCTTCCATAGTCTCAGAACAGGTCCTTAGGATGGAGCATATGCTTTTTCTTGCTCCTGTTGCCAAGTGAGAATTGCGTGAATCTGGCTACAGCTATTGCTTGAGAAATGCGTGTGACCCAATTTAGGCCAACGTGAGTCACGTTCAAGTCTTTGGTGGAAACCCTTGGGAAAGAGTTACTACTCTACTAGACTTGAACCTGGGAGGATGCAGGTCTGTAGATGCTAAAGGCTGCAACGTAGGGAAGCACACCCTGAGAGTGAGGCCAACATGGAGGAGAGAAGAAGCAAGAAATGGAGGGAAACTGGGACTTCTGGTATTTGTTTAAATCTCTAATTCCAACGAAGAAGTTTCTTTTCAGTTACACGGGCATACATTCCCTTTGGTTTAAGCAAGTTTCAAGCAGAGTTTCTGAACTTTCCTCTTAAGAAAGTCCTGAGTAATACAACGAAAGGATGAGATGGGCAGAGGAAAGTGAGAAGCTCCTTCTGGATATACTCTCGGAGATAATGCTCCTTGTGGGGAGCGGGGTGAGTCTCAGCATTTGGGGATACCACTAGCCTGCTTTAGCTATTCACAATGCATTGTGCACAGGCTTACAAGTGTTGCCCTTCAGAATCAAAAAGAAAAAAACATTATGAAATCCTAGATCCCTTTGGACCATTTCTCAAACTGTACCTATATAAGTATTATAATGGAGGTAAATGCAACTTCTATTGCATTCACAGACCCCTATCTTTTTTCAGAACCTCTTACTGAAAAACTCTATTCCTACCTATACATTTGTAAAATGTATTCAAAACTTTCTTCAATTTGAAAATCTTTGTCAGAAAATAAATCATTCTTATAGCTCATGCTTTCAATCATTCTGTTTTCTGAAAAGTTCTTTTACTCACTTTTTCCCATAAAAGATCTTTCTTCCTTTAAGCTCAGATCAAATACCACCATCTCAGTGAGACCTTGAGTATCAGCTTTCTCTTTCAACCTACATCATAAAACACGTATTCATTCACTTGTTTTTTCTGTCTACAAATATTAATTAAATACTTATTAATGTGTTGGATGCTTTGTTCATTACTAAGGATTAAAAAAAAAATTCTAGAATATATCTCTGCCCTAAAAGACCTTACAGTCTAGGGGGAATTACAAATAAGTACATTAACAATTTACTAACCTCTGAAAAGAGCTTCCCAATATATAATTACAAGTGAGAAAATCAGAAGGAAACAGGAGGTGCATGAGGTGATGAGGGAGGAGGTGACAGCTGATAAGGAGAGATTCTACCGAAGCAGGAAGTAGGTATCAGGTCATGAAGATGCCTCTCTGCCCTTCGTGTATCATGAAGGGACGTAGAATGGAAAACCACTGGATGATTTTAAGTAAGAGAGCAACGTAGCCAGGTTGTGTTTTAAATGTTCACTGTGGCATTAGGATGGAGGATGAATAGGACAATCTTTAGCACTGATTTGCCTGGTAGAGACTTGGTATGTGCTTGTGGTTTTGGTGTAATTATGAATTGCCTCCCTTCATTCTCAATAATGTCCTGTCTTGGACAGTAAATTCTGTGGTCACCTTAAGAGTGAATTAAGAGACCTTGAAGATGGAGGAGGAGTAAGACGCAGAGATCACCTTCCTCCCCACAGATACACCAGAAATACATCTACACGTGGAACAACTCCTACAGAACACCTACTGGATGCTGGCAGAAGACCTCAGACCTCCCAAAAGGCAAGAAACTCTCCACGTACCTGGATATATATTTTTTTTTTTCCTTTTTCTCTTTCTGCGAGTGTATATGTGTGCGTTTCTTTGTGCGATTCTGTCTGTATAGCTTTGCTTTTACCATTTGTCCTAGAGTTCTGTCTGTCCTTTTTTTTTTTTCTTTCTATTTTTTAGTATAGTTTTTAGTGCTTGTTATCATTGGTAGACTTGTTTTTTTTGGTTTGGTTGCTCTCTATTTATTTTTTTAATTACTTTTAAATTTTTAATATTTTTTAAATTTTTATTATTTATTTATTTTTGCAGTACGCGGGCCTCTCACTGTTGTGGCCTCTCCCGTTGCAGAGCACAGGCTCCGGACGCGCAGGCTCAGCGGCCACGGCTCACGGGCCCAGCCGCTCCGCGGCATGTGGGATCTTCCCGGACCGGGGCACGAACCCGTGTCCCCTGCATCGGCAGGTGGACTCTCAACCACTGCGCCACCAGGGAAGCCCTAATTTTTATTTTAATTATTTTATTTCATTTTTTTCTTTCTTTCTTTCTTTTTTTCTCCCTTTTCTTCTGAGCCGTGTGGCTGACAGGGTCTTGGTGCTCTAGCCGGGTGTCAGGCCTGTGCCTCTGAGGTAGGAGAGCCGAGTTCAGGACACTGGTCCACCAGAGACCTCCCAGCTTCACATAATATCAAACAGCGAAAATCTCCCAGAGATCTCCACCTCAAGGCTAAGACCCAGCTCCACTCAACGACCAGCAAGCTACAGTGCTGGACACCCTATGCCAAACAACTAGCAAGACAGAACACAACCCCACCCATTAGCAGAGAGGCTGCCTAAAATCATAATAAGGTCACAGACACTCCAAAACACACCACTGGACGCAGTTCTGCCCACCAGAAAGACAAGATCCAGCCTCATCCACCAGAACACAGGCACCACTCCCCTCCACCACGAAGCCTACACAACCCACTGTACCCACCTCAGCCACTGGGGGCAGACACCAAAAACAACGGGAACTATGAACATGCAGCCTGAAGAAACGAGACCACAAACACAGAAAGTTAAGCAAAATGAGAAGACAGAGAGACACACAGCAGATGAAGGAGCAAGGTAAAAACACACCAGAACAAATGAAGAGGAAATAGGCAGTCTACCTGAAAAAGAATTCAGAATAATGATAGTAAAGATGATCCAAAATCTTGGAAATAGAATAGAGAAAATACAAGAAACATTTAACAAGGACCTAGAAGAACTAAAGAGCAAACAAACAATGATGAACAACACAGTAAATGAAATTTAAAATTCTCCAGAAGGAATCAACAGCAGAATAACTGAGGCAGAAGAACACATAAAAGACCTGGAAGATAAAATAGTGGAAATAACTACCACAGAGCAGAATAAATAAAAAAGAATGAAAAGAATTGAGGACAGTCTCAGAGACCTCTGGGACAACATTAAACGCAGCAACATTCAAATTATAGGGGCCTCAGAAGAAGAAGAGAAAAAGAAAGGGACTGAGAAAATATTTGAAGAGATTATAGTTGAAAACTTCCCTAATATGGGAAAGGAAATAGTCAATCAATTCCAGGAAGCGCAGAGAGTCCCATAAAGGATAAATCCAAGGAGAAACACACCAAGACACATATTAATCAAACTATCAACAATTAAATACAAAGTAAAAATATTAAAAGCAGCAAGGGAAAAACAACAAATAACACACAAGGGAATCCCCCATAAGGTTAACAGCTGATCTTTCAGGAGAAACTGCAAGCCAGAAAGGAGGGGCAGGACATATTTAAAGTGATGAAAGGGAAAAACCTACAGCCAAGATTACTCTACCCGGCAAGGATCTCATTGAGATTCAACAGAGAAATTAAAACCTTTACAGACAAGCAAAAACTAAGAGAATTCAGCACCACCAAACCAGCTTTACAACAAGTGCTAAAGGAACTTCTCTAGGCAAGAAACACAGAGAGGAAAAGTCCTACGATAACAAACCCAAAACAATTAAGAAAATGGTAATAGGAACATACATATTGATAACTACCTTAAGAGTAAATGGATTAAATGCTCCAACCAAAAGACACAGACTGTCTGAATGTATAAAAATCAAGACCCGTATATATGCTGTCTACAAGAGACCCACTTCAGACCTAGGGATACATACAGACTGAAAGTGAGGGGAGGGAATAAGAGTGAATTATACTGGAAGATAATTAAAATGCAACAAACGAGAAAGGCCAGTTGGAAGTCTGCTGCATGAACACTGCCTAGAGAGAAAGGCACCTAAACTAAGTTAGTGGCCAGGGAGATGAAGAAAAACAAGAAGCATTTTCTTTCTACTAGAGCCAATTACTTGTACCTTGATCTAGCACTTAATGCATTTTGTTTTGTGTTAAGATTCATTGTTTATATGCTTATTTTCCCCAATCAATCTTAAATTCCTTGAGGGCAAGAACTACATCCTCCAGTTCTGCTTTCCTTCAGAGATTAGCGCAATGCCTTGAACAGACTGCTTACTGAACAAGTATTGATTTGAATTAATACAATTTTACCAGCATATTTTACAAAGAGAAATATAAATGACTAAAGGCCTTTGCAGAGTTCTTTACCATTCATGGGGAGCAGAATTTTATCGTCATGAGTCAACAGCATGTAACATGTACAGCGTATAATTTTAAGTCCTTCCCCTTAGTTCTACTGAAAGACTTCATCATATTGGGCCATCAAATGAGGTCTCTGCTACTTCACATTAACTCAGACTCTTGATATGAAGAGAAGGGGTGTCTACCACCAACTGACGGCAGAGGGTCTTTGGGCTTGGTAAATAGCAGGGTCTGGACAAAAATTTTTTGAATGAATGAATAAATTCTCCATTAGTATAGTTGGCACAGATAAGCCTCTGTCCCTTCTTATTCTATGCTTCCATACTATCTTACACATCACATTCTTTTCTACATGGCTTATAACATTCTATTAAAATTACTTGGATATATGTCCTTGAGCTCCTCAGGGTAAGACCTATACTTAATGCATCATTATATTCCTATTGCCTGGAAAAAATGCCTGGTACTCAACCCGGGTTTATTCCTCTGGAAGCATCAACATTTAAGTGTTGACCTTTGTAGAAATGGTGCCTTAAACAAAACCATCCAAATAACAATCATTCATCTAAACCACTATCAAAGTAAAGAGGGTAATATTCAGAATGGTAAATCTGCTAGTACACGCAAAAACAAGGGAGTATCACGTAAGGCTGTCTATCCACCTAGTGTTCATGATATAGTAAGTAGAACTCCATGAACTACTATAATAAACATACAATATCAACTTACAGTGTTCAGTTTAAGCTTTCTTCTCAAATTAAATCGTTTTAGGGTTTCCTGGGGAATTTCTGTCTACAGTCTATCAGCAGGATAACTACGATTCCATACATGGAATCTTGCATTAAGTAGCAAGACTGCTTGTTACTTGTTGCTACAGGGTCCAACCATTTTCGTCTTCTTTCAGTACTACAGTTTCTCTCACCCCGAAACAGACATGATTCAATACTGTGTATGCTCAGTCATATTTAATTTGTCATGCTAAGAGCATAATTGCTTGGCAGACATCTTCCACATGAATCATGCTGACACCCACTCTTTACATTTCATGACCATTTATTCTCTGTCTCATTTTTCCAGAACTCAATAAAAATTATTTACGCCAAAAACTTCTTGATAGATCTGTAACTCCCTCATATTTTGACCTACTTTTCCCCAGCAAGCCCAAAAGGTCTTGACCTCTATTATCAAAATCTCAATGCAGATGGAAGCTCTGATGAGATTCTAATTAAGTGAAAACCTTTCTGTAATTATACATGCTCACTATTTAATGAGAATCTTTCTATAATTAGAAATTTATTTGGCCATTTTAAAATTTCAGAGGCTGTTTCTGGAGTGTCCTAATTCAAGCATTTCTCATTCATGAAGGGGCAAAGTTCTCTTCCCCACAAATGTATCACTGCCAAGGGAGATTTCTCCTTTAATTAAGTGTACTCTATTGTTGAATGATGACCCTGCAAAACTTATTTTCACTCTTCTTTTCCTCTTCTTAACACTTGGTCAAAGTTGGTGCCCTATGAGGTGTAACACTTTGGGTTAAGAATAAAGTGTTTAATGGCGGCCAAATAAACTTATAATTATTGTTTTAAAAATACTATGCAAATTTTACCTTGGAAAGAGCCACAAAAGCCTTTGAGTTGGGGGTAACGGGGACAGTGGCAAAAAAAGAGAAATAAGGGGAGGGAACATAGACGAATATCCTCTCTGGAGAATGACTGGACCTGGCCGGAGGCAGAGAAAGCCTGAGACACGCCATTCACAGTGGTGACGCTTCCCCCAGAGCTGTTTTCTTCTAGCCTCCTTTCCACACCTTGGATCATTTCGTGTTAAATCAGTTTTTCTTAAACAGTTTGTCCTTGTTCCTTCCTCCTCAATACTCTAGAGAAATCACACTCCTCCCAGACTCACGCATCCACAGGAAACCAAGTTTTACTCACAAGTAGAAGTTTCCACACTGTGAACCAGAGACTAATGAAGGACTAAACCCAGGGCTGGGAATGAAGCCGCTGCACGATCCCGACCAAGCAACGGGGCTGGGTCTGAGGAAACCTTTTCTATGCTTTCAAAAATCTATTAAGGCCTTTCGTTCGTTGGCCTGCCCTGGTTTAACGTCAATTCTCCCCTTTCCAGCTGGGAGGATGCCAACACTCTTTCGGTTCATTTAGAGAATCGTAACATTCCCCATCGCTTAGAATAAACTTGAGTAGCTTTGGTGCAACAGCTGAGGAAAGGAAGACACTGAGAGAAATAATTTGCTCCAAATCTCAAAGCTCCTAGGTCCGTAGGACCAAAGTACCCCAAATCCCGCTTTGCGGTGCAGGGGAATCCAAGCAGCATTAAGGAAAAGATTCAAGAGAGTCAATAAGTAAACGAAATATGCAACCTCTTTTATGACACAGTGTCAAACAAGACAAAATGGAGTGATTGTTGGTAATGCTTATAAACATAAATCCTTATCTGTGTGTCAGGTTTTCTGGGGGTTTTTTTGGTATTTAGGCATTGGTACTACACTTTACTTCTGATTTGCTGTGAATCTTGAAAAACTTGTTTCATGTGTGTGTTTAAAATTAGATTTTTAAGTAAGTAATTTGAGAATAAGGATGTGTTTTCTTGGCTGATATCCTCCACGGAGCCAAGGACTGACAGGGTGACGGGAGTAGATACCTCCTCCACGCTGAACGTTAGCAGAGTAAGTTAAAAGTGCCCCTTTTCTCCTGGGATAAATGGAAAAGAATACTTTAAAAAAAGAATGTATATATGTGTAAAGCTGAGTCATTGTGTTGTACAGCAGAGACCGGTACAACATTGTATATCAACTATGCTTCAATTTAAAAAAATGAATGAATGAATGAATGAATAAATAAATAAATAAAGTTCCCCTTTTCGATGCAGAAACTCAACCGTGTGAAAATATAAATGGCTTTCCAGTAAAAGCACATATTTTTCAATGCATCAAAGATTTCTTATGTTTAGAAGATATGCAGATGATCTGACTATTCTAAATGTAAATCAATGCTGCCCTATATTGGAGCTTTCAAAAATTTTCAAACAGAAGTAGTATACCTATTATCTACCCTGGAGTGTTTACACAGACTATTTAAATTCCTTACCTTTCAATTTCTTTGCCTCAGTGACTATTATTTACTCCAAGAGAAAGTTCAAGTTTATGGATAACATCACTTATTTGTGACAGAATAAATCTTTTAAATCTGATAAAAATTACAAGGTTATAAAGTATATTAAGTCCTCTAACAGATGACTTAACTTCTACACTTTGACATTTTCTGCAATAACATTTTATTTTAAATGTCAACCATACATAAATTCAATCTCGTCACAGACACTGAGATGTTCTGAAGTTCTCAATTTTAGACAGGAAGATGAGGGGCGATGGGGAATCAGGCCAGAGAGACAGAGAAAGAATAACTTTAAAATCCTGTATCTGAAAAAGCCTTAAAATGTTCATCTCTTCTGTAAGTTAAAAAAAAAAAATGCCAGCCTGAAATGTGGCAATAAATTATGCAATGCATCATAAATTTTGAATTGCCCATTGTAACTGTGGCACAATGTTTCAGAAAAATGTCACAGAGAAGGAAACATTAAATACCACTTCTTCCTGTGTTTGCAATATAATTTCTTTATATATATTTATGGAAAAATAATAGCACACATTTAAATTAAAGCAATCAATATTTTAGAAGTGAGATAGTTCCAAAGATGCTCAAAGAAGCACATTGACTTCTGATCTCATAAGTTTTAGAGGCCAAAAATTAATTTGTTTTATGGGCTATGAGTTTATATCTAGTTCTGATATGTAACAGAACTGGAAGAGTTTTGTGATTTTTAATTACTATGAAACACTGATGATATTTGGGGCATAAATTTTAACTATGAGCTACTTGACATTCATTTTAAATACTGTCTATATAAAAGGATTTTAAGATTCTTTTCTTAAAAAAGCAGATGTTTATTAAAAATAGCACTAACTCAATAGCTAGTGACATTACACATTTTTAAGATTATTTCTTGTCAATGTGTACAGTTTCTCATACTCATATTCATTAACTTATAGATGAATTGCTAGAATAGAGCTCTATTTCTATTCTCCTTTATCCCTGCTGGGGGCAATGTCCCTCCATTGCTACTTAGGAAATGACTAGAAACTACTCATAGAGAAACAGAATGTTCTTTTAAGCAACAGTCTCTGTCAATAAAGTTAAAGGGAGGCAGCATGCCAAATATACGTCCTAATGAAACATTTTAACAATTGCAAACATGTAAAGTTTACGCTTATTGCTACAACCTGCACAGTAAAACATTTAATAAATGATGCAATAATGAATAAAAATGAATTCTTTTTTTCCCACCTGTGTGATAATTTTACATAGAAAGCTGCTTATTACTAAAATCTGTAGAGTCCCTAAAACTACCTATACATTTCCTTCTTGATACATCTTATAGTTCAGTAAGTTGAAGGGATGCGAGACAAGAAACGAGTAACAGATTGGAAAGGATACTCTTACTTAGCTACAAAGAAAAGTATGCCCATCTATGTGGTTGCATTCTTATTTCATGTATTGAAATTAGTATTTTATAGTTAAATTTGATTGTATTCCTTTAAAATTCATTTTGCAACACTGATAATTATTTAAGAATAATGCATAGTGATAAAGGTACAATTTAATTTTTTAAAATCCTATGCTAAAAATTATGAAACATCATGATGAAATGCATTTCTTATTTGATATACGGCAACTATTTTAACATTGTTTCTTTATACAAAGTTAAATGCAAACAAACACCCCAGTCTTATTAAAAAATCTTTAAATACACACTCACACACACATACTCCCAATCAAACACAGAGAAAAGTGTTAAAACGCTATGTCTTACAATTTTTAAAAGCTTGATTAACCAGAATTCAAACAGCAAGAAGAATATTATTCCCCCTTTATCGATTAGGTCTTCTCTGATAATTTTCGGCTGGGGTGCTCTCTCTCCTTTTTGATCCACTAAAACTACCGTTTTTTCTGGAATCATTTAAATGTACAATTAGAGTCCACACTGTATTTCCTTTCACTGTGTTCACATTTGTCTTTTACTTACAGGGACTCCTCACACACAACAACTGCGATATATTTAATTCATTTTTCTTCCTTTTACCCATGATTTCTCCAATGCTTGCAGATATGATAGTATATGTATAACACATTTTTAAAATGTTTTTCCACAAAAAGATATGAAACAAGGTCGGAACAAATCTGACAGTTTTCTCTTAAGTTTTAGGTAAGCGTGCTCTTCATTTAATAAGAATGAATGAACACTCCAAAAGGTTAGCAATTTATTTTATAAGCATTTAGGACTTGATATCAGTGCCTAGTTTTTCTCAGTACTTGAACAGTCTCTGGTTAGGAGAAGGATGTGACTATCAGTACTCTCCTAGCCACGGAAATAAGGAAAATTAAGTTATCTTCTCAGAATCAAATCCCTCTCGCGTGCGCGCACGCGCGCACCCACACTGCCTAGATCATAAATTTGCAAAATACAGCTACAGGTAGAATGAATAGCAGGAAAGAATAAGAATTGACAATACGAAAATACCTATTGCTACTAATAATGGTGAAAATAACAGTCAGGAATGTGTTGGGCACGTTAGTCTCCGTGACACAGGGGGAAAAAAGCAAGAATCAAAGTGGACGCCTGCGAAGGTCTCTGGCTGTACTGTGAGTCGCTGTTCATGATGAAGCGTATAGTTGCCTAACATGGCTGGTCTAGGTTGTTCCCCTATAAATTAGATTATTGGTTAAATGGGAGAAATTTCTTAGATAAAGGTGAGCTATTCAGTTAATGGAATATGAGGAAACATAGCCTTACTGCTGGAACCTGCAAATAAACAGTCAAGATTTGAATGCGAGGGTGCGCGAGAAACAGTTTCACAATTTTCCTCCCAAAACTCTCAAGGGAAATACGTCTGTCCTAGCAAATGAACTTAAGCACTTAGGACACTGTGACAATCCTACTGCACTGTAGAGATGAAAATGAACTTATTGAACTTTGGGTCACCTGGTAGCTCTCCTTGCTTCAAAACCATGCTGAACAAGCAACTACCTGATTTAAAAAAAAAAAAAAAGTTTTTTCATGTCATTTGGCCCAAACGGAAGATATGTATTTTTTCATACAGATAGGAGCATTCTGGTATGCATGACAGTGGTCAATTAATACCAATAATTATGCTAGCTTATATATCAATCTCTCATAAGCTTTAGATAATGAGAATCCAGATTTGAGTGCTGGGACTTATCTCACCGTGTGGATATAATCAAGATTTTCAGCCTCTAAAAATGAGCAACAGACCTCTTGGTAAACTAGAGTTTTACTCAATTTGGCAACCAGTAAATACTCATTCACCAAAGATGAGGGCTGTAATTCATTGTTTTTTATTTTATGTGTGTACATATGTATATATGCATGCCTGTATGTATATGCTTATGACAGAGTCATTAGTAAGTCCTACCAATTATATATAGATTTATTTAATCCTGGAGATAAGGATCGGCTGAAAACTGTAACTGATTGCTTCTCTAGTCATAATATAATTCTTTATTTCCAGTTTACTATAAGAGTTCTCTTAAACATTCCATCAGCAGCTCTATTTCAACATGGTTAACAGAAATCAAAATATTCCATTTGAAACCTGGCATTCCCTCTAATTGTTAATTACATGATCATCTTGCTAATTACTCAGGCTTAAAATCAGAGTCATCTTTTAGCCCTTTCCTCAACAGATCATGAGCTTTGGGAGACAGACATAACTGGCTTCTGGGACTACAGGCAATCTATTTCACATCTCTCATCCTCCATTTCTTGTGTATAAAATGGGGCTAATGATATAGTACTTGCAGTATTGTTCTAAGGGGGGAAAAATGTGATGATGTCTGCATAAAGCTGAGCACAGTTGTGGCTCAAAAGGAAAGCTCAGTAAACGCTTGGCCAAAGACATTGCAGGTATATTATAATCTTGATGTAACCAGAAGCAGTACATGCCACAGTTATGCCAGGAAGACAGCTGGCTTTTTTCTTTACCAAACCACAAAACTATGAGATTTTTGTGGAATGGTGCCTGTGAAAAACAGGCAGGAGAATTCTGAGTGTAACAGTGGTATTAAGTTAGGTATAAATCTTTTTTCTTCTTCTTTTTTTTTTTTTTTGGCTGTACGCGGGCCTCTCACTATCGTGGCCTCTCCCGTTGCGGGGCACAGGCTCCGGACACGCAGGCTCAGCGGCCATGGTTCACGGGCCCAGCCGCTCCGCAGCATGTGGGATCTTCCCGGACCGGGGCACGAACCCGTGTCCCCTGCATCGGCAGGCGGACTCTCAACCACTGCGCCACCAGGGAAGCCCAGGTATAAACCTTTACAGACACTGCAAACAACTGGCTGGGTATGTATTTCTGCACAATGGAAAACACGATTCAAACTGTCACCGTTTTTAAAGAATAAGTCTCCACGTACAAAACAACTTTGAGCTTTGGTGTATGGTAGGCTGGTAACCTCAAAGCTGTTTTAGACATACTGAAACAGTCTCATAACTTGTGCGAGCAGAATGGAATCTTAGATGCCATCCAAATTTCTTCTTTTGCAGTTGAGGCTAACGAGAATTAGAGCAGTCAGGCTCTGTTTGCAAGGTCACCCTATTGGGTGATGACAGTGTGTAAACTGGAACTCACGCTCTTTCCTCCTAAGCCTATGGTCTTTCTCTTCACTGCATCACTCCGTCCCCTAAACCTGACTTTGAAGGTCAATGACCATGTTTCTTACAGGTCTCCCTACTAAATTTTATTCTAGGGTCCACTGGCATTTTCTTAACTCTAAATGCAGTGCAACAATATTATATATCTTTAAGGTACAAAGGATCAAACATGGAATTCTTGTCAAACATGTTCAAGTAATAACTTTCACATCCTCATGGTCTGTTTTCTTCATCTGTAACAAAATTATTATTATTTTTTTTTAACTCAGGTCTACTCAGTAAAGTGTTGGTTGTATATTTTTAATATTGATTTGATTTGTATGAAACATACATCATGTAATGTCACATACAATATTTTTAAATGAATATTGTATATACTGTATATTCAAATACTGGAGAATAGGATTTGTTTGAGTGGGTGTAGGCAAATTTGGTAACAAGCGATTTAACTTCATGCTATCTTCCCTTATATCGCTACTAAAATTATGACATTAGAAATCTTGTATGTGTATGAAGATTTTTCCCTTCCACACAGAAAACAACAGTGTTGAATTAAACACAAAATTAAAGAAAGCAACTTTTAGTAGGAAAAGAATAGCATGTGGACTAGAAAAGAAATATTCATATAAATATTATTCACAATTTCTCCCATATTTATTGCTTATTTACTTAAACGTATGTTAATGTCTTTATATCTTCTGTCTTGAGGCAATTTTGTATTTCTTAGTTCTTGCCATTCAGATAAACATTTGAATCAAACATTATGATCTGTAGTAAATAAAATCATCCCAATGTCTTTTCTTTATACACATGGCATATCATGTAATCTGTCAGAGATTTCTGAGATTAAGTAAACTTCCATGACATAACAGCGAGACATTCTAATTTTCCACACGAGGAAGCTGAGACCCAGAGGGTTAAGTTAATTAGTGGCAGAGTTAGGGGCTATAATTTAGGTCTACTGACAAGTGTAGCATTCTTTGGATAATTTTAATCTCTCTATGCATTGCTGGAGAGGTTTTATTCATTATTTTATTTCTTTACTTCCTTTTGTTCACCGTAAATCACTTTTCATGAGGCAACCCTTGAGAAGGAAAAGAGAAAAATCTCCTAAACAAATCTACCAGTAGCAACCACAGCAAAACTCTATTATGACGAATTTGAAAGGAGGCAATCTCAAGAGTGCTGTTAGCTCAGCGGGCCTGACTGCTAGCAGCACCCGAAGCACATCTCCATGATTCTGTTCGCTCCGTCCTCTCCGCTTAGAAAGCCTTTCCTCCAGTGCGCAGTCCATTTCTCCCTCTTCTTTGAGACCAAGACCAAATATTGTCTTCTCAGTTCAGCTCGCCTCGGTTTTGTAGTAAGAAATTATCACTTCTAAATTTTCATAGCACACTTCTCTTTACCCAGATGGGCCTACCACACAGTGTGGCATTTTGGTTGAATAAACATGGCTTTTCCCACTTCAGCTGAAGTTTTCACTCAGTAAGAGCAGGAATTAAACCATATATCCCCCCTCCCGGCCATCCAACACTCAGTGAAATATCTTCTGAACAAAAGAAGCCGCTCTCATGTTTAAAGGGGGAAGAAAACCCAATACTATAAATTCTAAGTATAACAGATTTGTTTCAGCTAACTTACAGAAAATAATTATGGTGAACTGGCACATCCTTCTGTGGTATCAAAGTAAGTAATCTAAATGATTCCTTCAAAAATTATAAGGCCTGCACATCTCAAACCCAGATACACCTTAACTGAACCTGCTAAAAGATAGAATGCATGCCCCCAAAAAGGTAGAAAGGACAAACAAGAGACATGATGGGGAACTAACTTAAACGAGAAAGATCCTGAGAACATTTTTTCCTAGAACCTGTGTTTGGGGCAGGTGGAGGCAGCCAGCCAGCCAGCCAGGGGTTTAAAGATGTGTGTATCCGCACATTGCCAGGGCCCTGCCCGTAACCCCTCAGAAACCCCCTTTACAAGACAAAGACAGCTGACTGAGAACACTTACCAGGCTGCCCCCAGTTGTTTTTCTGTTCTGGTGGCCGAAGCGAAGTCAGCCCTGCCAGAACATTAACGCCACTGGAAGCAGCCTCAGTCAATGACACACGTGGAGTGGGTGCAAAATTCTCCAATGGTTTTCGCTTGTTTAGAATAAATCTCCAAGGTGCGTTCTACCTCCCAGCATTCCTCATCCAGGCAGAGTTCAGTCGTCCACAATCACAACTCGCCTGGTAACCGCCTTGGACGCCTTCCCTTCCCTGTCTTACCTCCCGCTCCTATGCTGGTCATGCCTGGGGTCACGGGTCACCTGCCACATAAATTACTTAGACTTACATTCTTATCTCAGTGTCTTCTCCTCAGGAAAACACAAAACAAAACACAGTATCTTTTGCTTACGATGTGTTTCAGATGAAAATTTGCTGGTTATTTCTATTTAAACTGTTGCCTTTAAAAATAACTCTCTTTCTGGTATTATGAATCTTCTTTAGACTTTTACAGTCCATAAAATCCTTCATGGTCTAACATGTTTCTTATCTAAGCTAGAGCCCAAAGTTGGCTGTTGCCTTTTTTATAGATGACCCCACAGAATATTTTCCTCCCATGGCCTTCCAATTATAGGTACTGGGAACTTGAAAATCTGGCAATGTCATGGTTTAAATCAGAAATCTAACAAGATGAAATATGATATATAAAATAAACTATGACTGCAAAACATGACTCATAAAGAGAAAGTTATTGACCCTGGTCACCAGGATACTGAAACTACTTTTTTACGGATGTCAAAAATCTGGGTTGGAAAAACGTTTCAAAGCGCTATCATGCTACACGTTAGGTATCACTACATCTAATTCAAGAAAAACTGTAGCAGACAACTGCAAATTGGAGTTAATCAGACTAGTGTGAATGATGTTTTAGTGTATAATCTTTTAAATTTTATGAATACGCTAGTTGAACACTGGCTTTCTAATTGAAAAAAATAAATACATGCCCCACCATACCATCAGAGTAAATTATTTTCATTTGTAAACAATAGATGCATGTCTTTTTTCATTCATTCATTCATTCATTTATTCATCCAAAAACATCAGTTCGGTCCTACCTAATATCTCTGGTATTCTGCTTATGGGGAAAAGAGAGATGGTTTGTGTTACTGTTTTACTCTCTAGTGGGTTTTTAATTGAATTTCATATCACACTTAAATGCTGAGCAAATACAAATAAATTCTACTTTAGTTATCTAAGAGATTTTATTGGAAAAACGTATGAAACTTGAATAAATATAGCTTTCAGGTAAAAATCTGGAATGCTACTGAGACAGTTGTTTATAGATTTATAAGAGATTGTGCCATTAGAAACAGAGTTATAACAAGTATTTTTATACTTTGGGTATGTATTAAAAGAATAAGAGATCTTTATTTTTATTTTATCCTGAAACATAATTGCAACAGATTTATGAATGACCCAGTTCTGTATCAAGTTTTAGCAATAAAAACTTTATTACAACACTTGTTATGAGAAATGTGACATAAAATTTTAAAAAGCAATTCTCAAATATTGTGTTTATTGCCTTGGCCTTCAAAGCTATTTTTCCCCATGATTAGAATGCCTCTGTAATTTTAAGTGCTTCACTGGTTTATTGTATGTTTAATAATTTAGGTAAGCATGAAAGCCAAGATAAGAGTTCAGATAAAATATCTATTCCCTCTACTCCACTCAAAGATCCATGAATCTATTAAAATAAATGTTTATACTCTTCACCATCCCAGAGTTCATTTACAGTATGTTAAATCACTAAATTTTATAATGTATAGAGCTTTGGGTCTTCAGAAATGGTAGTTGCTTTCTTAAATTCACTAAAGATAGGGAATAATGTCTTTTGTTTTTTTATAGGTATTTCTTAACTTTCAAAAAATCTAATGTGACCTAAATTAGAAAACACAAAAATCCCACCTGCTGCTACACTATCTGGAAAAAGTAAGATGAAATATAATGCCTAAACGTTAAATAATTCACTAAACTTATCTGATCAAATTTATTGGGGAAAAAATAAAACATAATTTAATGGAAATGCTGATTATTTTAAGGATTAAATGAGACAGTGCATATGATGGTTTGCAAAATGTGTACCACATAGGAAGTGTCTAATAAATATTCTCTTCTGTCAAAAAAAAATAAAATAATTCTTAAGTATTTAAACATTTATATTAGTGTACAGAATCTTTTAAATATAACAAGAAAAGTCTAAGTAGGTTCTAAATAGATACAAATAATGCAATATATAAATAAAGTTAGCAGAATACAATTTCTCTAAAGGTAGAAATACTGCATATTTTCTTTGTTTCTCCAGAGTCTCTTTTTCAGGAGGTGACCATAGTAGATGTTACTCAATCAACATTAGTTAAGAGAACTTCTACATAAGAGCTGGTAGCTAATGGAAAGGAAATAAACTTATGTAAAATGCCCCATAAATAAAAATATTTCATCTATTTGAAGCTTTATCCAATAAGAAGCATATATGTCACTCTTGATATGACAGAGTCATAAAATAAATGTGGTTTTACTGTATCTACTCACAATAGATTGTAGGTAACCTTTATAATCTTTTTTTTCATAAACCTAATATACTTTATGCATTTACTCATTTAGAGGAGGTCTGGATTCCTGATTTATAAATCTAGATGTCTGTGTATGTTTTTAGGTCTTTGCCCTATGTTGAATTGGTAGGACAAAAGACAGAAGAACTAGAGAAAAAAAAAAAAAAAAGTTTAAATCCACTATTTTTACTTGTACAGGAGGAGGAGTCAAGGCAATACCTAAAGGGAAAAGGAGGAAGAGTCAAGGCAATACCTAAAGGGAAAAATGGATTGATTGGTGTCTGTTGTTACTCTATACGGCTCACTACAACCATCTTAAGTTTATACCTTTACAGCTGGAAAAACACTTTCTATAAACCATTTCAGCTTCCTCCCTACTGGGTGTGATAGATACAAATGTTTCTCCAGACCCAGAAACGGACACAGAGAGAAAAAGCATCTTGCTGACTTTCGTAAAGCCGGCAAGTCGGGGAGACAAGACTCTGAACTCACTTTTCCCCACTGGATATCAGGTACGGCGTGTCAATAAAGCAGGCGTATACATAGAAATAAACACCTGTGTTTGAGCCTGTGTGTGTGTGTGAGCGTGTGCACATGCATGTGTGCAGATCAATTACTTTATTTTTTGAATTTCTAAGTCTCATAGTGGCTGCAGGTGGCACAAGTCAGGGTAGGAAGTTGAGATGAAAAAACACTGACTACAGACAAAGAGGTAAGTGGAAAAGAAGGATCCTTCTCTGTTTATTTTGTAAATTGATCCTATCTCTGAGCTTCAAATTATATCAAGTCTCAAATCGGTACCAATGGACCTGATGCCATCTTCAGTTCTCTATTCCCAAGTGTTAACAAGCTATTTTCATCTTGATGCTTTTGCTGTCATTTCATAGCATTTTTGAAACATCTCCCATCTGTTTTCTTTGTCCTTGAAAGGACTTCACTCCAACTTACCCAGGTCCTCTGACTACTTCACCAGGCAATCAACCAACTTCGGTATTTAAGCTATTAAACATTCCTTTGAAAACTTCGACAATTCATCCTTTTCTCTCCATTTTCTCTTCTATTGCCTTAGACTTGCTACTAAGTAAAACAAATTTGTATCCTTTTCCCTATTCTCTTCCCTTCCTCATCTAATCCATTTTAAAGAGCCTAAAGATTTTACAGAAACGTCAAGTTGACTTTTTTGTTCTCTTCCTCCTTTCTTTTCTCCTCTAGCTCTTTCTCCTTCTTTTATATCTTTTGCTTCTTCTCCTTCTTCCTCTCTGAAGTCGTCATCATTATTACCATCATCATTATTTTCATTTTCATCACCTTCATCAATATTTATTGATCTTGTATGCTCATTGCTCTACTGAAAGTTTTACATATAAGACCTTATTTAAGTCTCACAACTATTATGTAGGTCAAAATTAAAACCCTGATGTTGAGATGAATGGTTCACTTATTTTTACAGACAAATACAGGCAATGTGATTCCACTGACAGGTCATCACTGCTCCCCAACAAAACCTTCTAAAAATGTCTGATGTGGAAACAGAACTTTCTTCATGGGAAAATATCATTCAATGGCCCATTAAACCTTCTTCCTCCAGACAGTGTTATCAGAATTCTTCTTCCAGCTGGTCTACTTCTACCTGTTCTGAATATCCTTTCTTGTAAACAGGTGAACCCCCTACAGAGTAGAGACTATTATCTAAACTTCCATCTACCCCTGGGTGCCAAGAGGAGGGCTTTTTCATGGCAGGCACTCAATTCACACCTGTTGGATGGACCAGTAGGCTTTGCACAATCCCCAAATTCAATCATTGCACAACAACCAGCTTAATAATAATGATCCTTTTCATCAAAGTCTTTCTCCATAGTTTTTCCATCATCTGGAGGAATATCTGTGTTTCTTTACCACCAGTACGTGTCAATAGTTTCTCTTAAATGCAGATAAAAAATTCTCTCAGGGGAACTTTTCCTTGAGAAATTTACTTTATACTAACATATTCTTCATTCTGTGTTCAAAATGATGTTTCATACTTTTCTTCCCCTTTCCTCTCTATGTACCTTGCCTATCAGCAATACTGCAATTTTTATGAAAAAATCTCTTAAAAAATACCAATTTTTTGGTGTCTTCTACATGCTCACTAAATTCTTTATAAAAATAAATATCTTCAGAATCTTTATTCTTAGCTATAAGAAAAGAATGAATAATACAGAGCCCTGAAAAGTATAAATTTTATTGCTCATGAGAAATTTGAATCTCTTTGCAATAAAACATGCAATACTGTGTCTCTTACCTTCTGACAACATGAATGGCTTTCTTTATTGTCCTTTTTTCTCTTTATCATGACAAACTTCAATTAAGGATCTGCTATATGCAAAGAGCAGTGTTTTTCTGTGGAATGATGATAATAGTAGAACTTGTCCTACAGAAATATGTGCTCTCTCGTGAAGTATAAAACCAGCACATGGATTAGTGGAAGCACAGAAAACAAAACAAACAAACAAAACCCAGCAACGAGTGCGAGTGCCGACAAGAGCGTTAGGATGGTATAGCATGCTGTGTGTGTGTTGTGACGTTAGAAACGCACAGCAAGAAGGTTTCACCTGGGGGGCCTGGAAGGGTTCTTAAAGCTGTATAAATTCTGGTAATGCACTTTAAAGTGGACAGATGAAGGAAGTCAAACGCTGAATAATTTGTTTTCAATCTGAATCTGGATTTCTGACAGCCACACAACTTTAATCTAGAGTTTTTAATAATTCTGTATATATTTAATCTCATTTTTATAAAATGTTTTATATGGTTCTAGATTTGTTTCACATGTGTAACAGACAGATGATAAATAAGTCTGTAAGTATCCTAATGGCTGGACCCAGACCATACACTTCTTTGATGTCCCTCAAAATACCAAGTAGGATGCTAAGCACAAAAGCACTTTTCCTCAAAGTGTAATTTACAAACCACCCGCATCAGGATCATCTGATATGTTGTTCAGCGCTTAGGTGACTAAGCCTCATTCTAGACCACGTGAATCAGAAGGAATTAGAATTCCTAATAAGAACCCCAAGTGATTCCTAGAGCACATTAAGGCTTAACAGTCACTAATACAATGGGTGCTAAGTACACGCTTAGCGACTGACGCAACACAGTCATATTGATTGAACTTTCAAAGCCGCTGTCTTGACAATCTAATTGGCATGTGTTTCAGACTGAGCGTTTGCAAGAGCATTTCTATTTTGAAGGCTTTGCAAAATCATGCTGGAAAGGGTGCCTCAAAATTTAAACTAAATACTTCACAATTCAGGCAAAGAGGCTGGAGTGCAGAGGATAAAGGGAAGACGAGTAAATAAACCAAAAATTCTGATTTTATGTGCTATACTACAACTCCCAACTAGTTCCCCTATCCCTGTCCCCAGCCCTAGCCCAGAACACAGTATGCAGGAACACAGATGAATTCATAAAACCCTAAGAATTTTCATTAAAACTTTTCTCTTCAATTTGGAGAGATGTGGTCTAAAGAATAAGCATGCAGCCTTAGGAAAGTCTGGAAAAAAAAACAATCTGAGCATGGAAATATTTAACTACCTCACTAGGACTTCAGCACAGATATGAAAAATGACCAAAGTTTCCCAATACACTATGTGACATTAGGTTATGTGTGTGGAGGGGAAGAGAAAAGGCCAAAACCAAGCACAGAGGGACACACTCTTGAGCAGAGCTGACTGCATGAGGTGACTGATACTGTTGAGAAAACAAGAGTCCAAATCTCTACTCAGCTCCAGTGCAGAACATCTTCACCAAATGTATATGCCCACAGGTCGGAAAAATGGATAGAAAACAGTCCTCAGATTTCAAACAGGAACTACAGTTAGGAAACAAGTCATTCTTTAAAATTAAGTCTCCGTTGAAAACATTTATTATATATTATATCAAATAGAAGGTCAGATAAATCTGCCCTTATTAAATAAGCATAAGCAAGAAAGGGCATGACAGATCTAGCACAGCACAGTACAAACAAAAGAGGAAGTGCTAGGGTTGGAAGAACTGAAGGAAGAAACAATAGAGAAGAGAGAAGGGGGAGGGAAGAGACAAAGAATCAGGCACATTCCTATTCTAGAATTAAAAGCAAAAAGCTAAAGAACAGAAATAGACTATCTAGGTAAGCTTCAAGCTCTGAAAGAGTTTAATAGGAATATAACCTTAATAATAAGATGGTGTTAAAAGATAAGAAGACAAAACAACAGGAGATGAAAAGGGAGATTGCAATGCCCACATGAAAACCAAACTAAAATCTCTGTGTATCTAAATTGATTAAAATAGTGGATTTCACTGGGACTACCTCAGAAGCTTTAGAAATACCAGCATCTTGGTTGCCTCAATATTTATTGACCTAATAGTTCTGAGGTGCAGCCTGGGCCTTGAGATTTTTTATAATCTTTACAGGTGATTTTAACGTAAAAATCAACGTTTTTGATTTTAACGTAAGATTTAGAATCACTGAATTACTGACATCAAAATATGATAGCGATGTATCGAAACTGAAATAATGGAAATAAGAGCTTAAAATTCAAGTAAATGAAGAGGAAAGCCAAAGAATTGAACCAGAAAATGTATAATAGAATAGAGGACAAAGAAGCTCTAACATAAGGATAACTGGTGTCCCTGAAGCAGATGCTAAAAGAGGTTAGAAAGTGATAATCAAAAGTATAATTAGTGAACATTTTCAAGAATTCAAGAAAAAAGTCAATATGAAAATCAAAAATACACATTACATCAGGAAACTTTTATATAGAACAAGCAGCATGAAGAAATTTATGAAGTAAATTATTCAACTCTAAGGATTAATAAACAAATACATTTGAGGCATTCTTGCAGAGAAAAGTCACTCAAAAAGGATAGGGAGGGGGCCAGGGACGAAGAAGCAAGGTAATATCAGGATTCAACATAGCATTTTTGTTGGTAAGTGTAATGCAGTAATAGCCAACTAAAATTAGCAGGAACAGCAATAAGGTTTTCTCAAATGTAAAAAGAAAGAAATAGCAAGGAAACACAACACCAATAAACCATGCTTGAAAAACCCAGCCATGCGTAAAATCAAGACCACCTGCCAAGCCTCAAGACTAGCTGTGAACATCAAGTGCATTTGTATAGAAAGCTAAGACTAAAGAACTGAACAAAGTATGGATGTAGAAAATTATGTTTCATTTTTATTTGATCAATAAAAATATGAAGTAAAAGCAATATAACATCTCATTGCTCAAAATTCCCAGATCCCCGAGTATTCCGGTCACTTTCTTTTTTTTTTTTTTTTTTTTTACTTTCTAAAAGAGGGGTTGACAAACATATTCTGTAAAGGACCAGACAAGTAAACATTTTAGGGTTTGTGGTCCTTACGGTTCCTGCCAAAACTCAAATCTGTTGTGACCCAAAGCAGACACAGCATCCATGTGGCTATGTTAAAATACAACTTTATTTCTACACACTGATATTTGTATTTACATACTTTTGTGTGTCATAAATATGATTAATTTTTATTCAACCATTTAAATATTATAAAACCACTGTTAGCTCATGGGTCACATCAAAACAGGAGGTGGATCAGATCTGACCTATGAGCTGTAGTTTGCCAACCTCTGTTCTGGACCAAAGTTTCTCATCTTCAGCACAATTTACATTTGTGGCTGGATAATCCATTGTTGTGGAAAAGCACCCAATGCATTGCCGTCTGTTTAGCATCAGCTCTGGCCTGTACTCACTAGATGTGCATAGTATCCATTAGACACTGAAATGTCTTCTGGTTGAGAACCACTGTTTCAGACATTAAGCCAGTATGTACTGAGCACAGATAATTCCAAGTGTAAACTTTATTAACAGAGTTCAGAGGGACTTTTCCCTCCATCTGAACACTAACTTCATGAGGGCATATTAAAATTACCTGGGCTGCCTTTACGAAATTTATATAAATTAAGACAACTAAGCTACACCCCCGCCCCACATTTTTCCTTCACTTGAACCACTGTAAAGTCAATCCTTCAACCTATACTGTTCTCTAAGAAATTCCATTCACACTGGCTTTCTAGGCACACTGATATAAATTAAAATTGAACAAGTAGCATCATTTAAAACATGAAAGCAAAGGGTAGAGGTGACTATTTAGCAAAACCACACACAACGTCTCTATTTTAAGTAGATGAATTCCTATAAATATTAGTTTAAGGTGCGAAACTACAAAGGACAAAATGGTTTAGGCATTATCAGGTCTAAATTTTAGTGGTTTTCTGATCTATTCAGCAAACATGATTTTCAGTAGGACCTCATCTATTTGGTGCAATCAAGAAATGTAAATATGTGAAAAGGATTCAACTGTTCAATGAGATAATTTAAGTAAAAATACTTGGTGAAATGTAAAGTTATGCAAGCAACAGGTATGTCATTTGCATGTGTGCACTTGTGTGCATTGGTATTTGCATGAGTGAATTTGTGTGTGTGTTCAACTGGCTTCTGGGCCAGAAAGTCAGCACTAAGTAAACGCTTACTGACTGGCATAACATATAGTGCAATATCAACAATGCAGCTGATTTTTCCCTTTCCTGTTGCTTCTGTCATTACTTACAAATAACATTTTAAATGGGCTTCACATTTCCAGTGTGACTCTAGTTCAATCTCGCATGCATAGATTAAATGATTTTATCCATGTGTTCACTTAGTATTAATTGAGAAGCAACTATGTTCTGGGCATTGTGCCCAATCTTGGTGACCACGGAAAAGAATACATAAAAATATATCAGAATTTACAGTCTTGCGGTAGGGATAATCACTGTGATGTCACCATAAAAGTCTCCAATTTAAGATCAGTAGCAATGTTTGCTTAAGGATGACAGTCACTTTCTCTTCTGTGTCTTGTCCTTTACTGTCCCTTTCCAATTTTACTCCATGTACCAAAATAAAATGTTCCAATTTTTCCTTTCCTTGCTTCCCTAGCTACTGTAGATGCATTAGCTCCTATGTTGGGTCATCAAGGGATGAGCAGTGTTTACAGCTACCTGAGGTTCTACATGTCCTATCAATGAGAACAGCAGTATGAACATAATAAAATCCATGAGAAAAAAAAAATCTAGTGAGCATTATATGCCAAATTCAGAACAGAAAATAAACATATTTCCTTTTTTATATAGTCCTCATAATGTCAATTTGACCTCTGGAAACTGTTCTGAGGAGGCTTCCTTCCCAGGGTCAGCCAGAGTCCATTTGTATATTTTATATATAACTTACAGAATCCAAGAGTATACCTCAGCAGGTCTCCAGAATTTGGGGGTAATTGAGATCAACATGGAATCTGCTGGATGAGGGAACCTACCCACAACCAGGAAAACGCAATGGAAAATAAGTTTTAAAACATGGCTCAATAAAGGCTTTTCACTGCTCAGAAGTCAAGTTCACCTGCTAATGGTTTGCTAACTTGGCAGCTTTTCTACACTGGTACGTCTTTCGGTGTTAATTATAATCACCTGCTATCATCCATCCATGAGGCTACTCCACTCTCGTTGCCTTAGTGGATAAGAGACACCAGTATTCAAACAACTACTAAATTTCAAGGATTTTTTTTTTTTTTCGGTAGTGGCGTTTCTGTAAAGTCATCACATTCAGCTTGGGGAAAACTATTCAGGAAATAACTTTTCAATACATGTTTTGATAATCTTAATGCACCCAATTCCTTCAATCATTAGCTGTTTTCCGAATATTTTCACATACTATTCTCTCCTGTCAATATTTAAAGATAATATCTCTTCTAATCTTCATTTTCTGGAATGACTTGCCATATTTCTCCTCAAAAGACATGTGGTGTAGGCTAGAATCTTTACTTCAAATTATGCCAGTGATTATTACACAATTTTTTTAAAAAATAAGAGATGGCCCAGCTATAATATTATACCAGGGTAAGTTTTGTAAACGTTCTGATAGAAGAAATTTATTTGATAAGGATTGATAAGAAAAGCAGATGAAGTGAGATTATAAACTGTTCAGAGTCCCTATCTCTTTTGGCATATCAACTCTTAAGAACAATACTGTCTGGAACAGAATGGTGAGGAAAGGATTGCTAAGATGTTTAGTACATTTCAGAAAATTCTGCTTGTAATCCTTGAAGATTCCTCATCACAAACTTCTTAGCAATCCAGAATTTCCTCCTAATATTGGACTCTGAAATTATCATTCAATAGACACAGGAGTAGGGGATGTTATCTGCTTCTCATGCCATGACATAGTCCTTAGGAGGAAGGCCTAGGGTTATGCTTATCTTCCACTGAGAAATACTTGTAAGCACTATGGATGAGAGCTTCCCAGCTCTTGGTTTTAGATATGAAGGTGCTATTATTACAACACCGCTAAAAGAGCATCCTCAGGGAAGTAGCTTGGGACGAAGTGTCATGATCCACTTTTTAAGTTAATAAAACTCCAGCTTCATGGAGCATATCCACCAAGAATTCTCTGGAGCCTTTATTGCCCCAGGGTCTCAGTATCAGTCTGGTATGCAGTGCTTCATCCACAGTAAACTTGAGAGAATAACTGAATTCAGAATCAAGGTATTTTTTCTCTCATATGTTACTGAACAGTGACATCTGTTATGATTTTCATTTATGATGTGTAAGCACTCAAAGATAATTAAATCAAGGAGCTAAATATTATTTGTATTCTTTCTTCATTCATATTTTTATAGAATAATTTTGGAATTACAATCTTAAAGAATAACCAGAATTTTTTATTTTGTCCAATTTTCCAAAATTTCTGTTTTTTTTTAAAGGGGAAGCATATAATAATAGATAACTATATAGCATTTAGAATTTTTTTCATAATATTCACCAAACATTTATCGACTGCCTAAAATGTGTTGGAATTATAGATATATCTGTTTAAAAATGTGACTTGCCATTCTGTAGCCTATGATCTATTTAAGAAAAGATGAGGAGTACATACAGGACCACAGGGCAACTTCTCAATCAGTAACTCAGATGATTAAACACAATGTCAAACAATGGTGTGCTCACCATGCATCTAGAAGGTCTTTTTGTTCCCTGAGGAATTCAGGCTGGAGACTAGTGTTTAGACTAATAGATGGTTGAAGGACACTCCACATACTAGAAACATTAATGAGATATTTTCGCAGTACTTAGCATCTACAATAGAAATGGAAACCCAAAATAGCTCAGTAAGCTTCTAAACATTTCCTCATTTCATCAAGAGCCAACAGTTTCATTACCCAAGTAAGTCTGTGAAAGCTTTGGCTTATCCCGGGTCTCTGCTATTAAATTTCATAATCTGAAAATTCCAATCAGTGATCACTTTCCTGGGAAAAAAATATTCATTCGAATGAAAGAAAAAACTAGTTATGATGAACAGAGTTCATTATAATGAATGAGAGTTCCCATTAGAAACACATACAGAATTCAGATGTCAAGAAGTGGGAAAGGCCTGAGACTTTACTGTACTTGCCGGCTAAGAAGTTAGTGTGCCACGGTGTAATGGATGCTGTCAGAAGACAGGCCATTTTAGGTCAGAAACAAGGGACAGGTTATTACCCACATGAATAACAGAAGCTAATGTAGCAGCATTTGGAAGCCCCGTTCCCACAGGGTCACACATAGAGGGCCAGATGATACTTGCTCGTGCAGTGGGCTTTGTTACGGAGAGGAACCCTGAGGTTAGGGAGCCTGACTCTTTCATAACAGGCAATAAGCAAACCTCACTTCTGCTCCAGACAAAGACATTATCTCTGCTTTCCAAAGCCATTCACTCTATGAACTTCCTGGAGAATACAACCTACAACAAAGGCAGGTGGTATCTCTGCTGATAAGACAAAGACATGATCAACCCATGAAGAACTGCCTCTAAAATTCACATTAATAGCCAATATTTATATCTAAAGTCTCCTTACAAGTCTTTCGTATACATTAGCAGAATACGAACAACTAGCCTCTGAGGTTAAGACTTTGGGTGGAAAAGTGCAGCAAAGAGAAACGAGCAACTGTCCCAAGGTGGAACAACTTTTTATTGTGAAACTGAACTGAGAGCCTGTCTTCACCACCATGAACTACATCTAATGAACTGTACATTGTCCTCCTCTGCTACAGACTGTCACTAGCGACTCACAGAATTCATACACATTAAGCTAGAAGACGGAGCAGTTAAGTCTCTACTTGAACACGGAACAGGATTACCTAACGTTTTACATTCAGATGTGCCTCTACAACGTTTCAATTCTGAAAACATGATGCATGTTCAAGGTTTCAGGGATTCCAGCACAGTATTATCTTTAGTTCCCTTTGCAATAGGCAATCGTGGCATAAGACTGGATCAACCATTAGGAAACCCGGGTTCTAGACTAACTGTAACATCACAGGGAAACAATGTTCTCCCCGTTGCTTCTGAGATTCCTTATATGTAAAACAAAGTGATGCTCTCTAAAGTTGTTCTAACTCTACATTAAAGATGATTTTGTGTCCCTCCTGATTCCAGTATTTAATATAATTCTGTATCTCTAACAATGTTAGATACTTGGAAAGCTACAGAAAATATTTACTGTATACCTAAGGAATAAAACCTTCAGAATGAAAGAGACATCCCCTGCTCATCCTAATTGACCATGATGCCCTCCAGCTAAACTTAGCTCCCATACAGAGAGTTCTTTCTCAATGGAGAGTTCCAGGCAGCTGCTCAATATTGATTAGAACTGGTCTGTGAGAGAAAAGCACTTTCTCTCCTTTTCGGAGAATACTGAAGATCAACACTTTGGAATTACTGAGCTTAACAGAATGGCAGTGAAGAAACTGAACCCTTTCACCATTTATTTATTTAAAAATGGGGGAGATCCAGTGATGAATAAGACTGCTGCTCTCCTGAGGGAATTTAAAGTCAAGTATGGAAGAGGACACGTAAATAATTACGTGTGATAAAGTGTGTTAAATGCTATGCTATAGATATTTATAATTAGCAGGATGATCAAAAGAAGAGAGAGATCAAATATTCTTAGAAGACTGCAGAGAAATAAAATGAGACATGAAAAAGTTTATTAACTGGACATAAGGAAGAGAGTATTGCAAACCTGGAAAATACATGAATGTAAAGCATCAAAGTGGCTAATGTGGTGTGGCTAGTATGGAGGTGACAAAGAATGTGAGGGTCAAAAGTGATGCCAAGACTCCTATGCCATCAAGGGAATATTTACTCTCTCCTATAGAAAATCACATGTAAATGGACATTTTTAGAGGCAGAGGGGCTAACATGATCACATTTTAACTTAGAAAATTTATTCTGGCTGGAAATATGATGAAAGCTAGTTTCAAAGGGCATAAGAACAGAAGCTGGTAGCTACTTACAGGTTATTGTAACGGTCTAGGGAAGAGATATGCAGAGTCTGATCTCGGGCAGAAATAGGAGGGATGAAGAGGCAAGGAATGGCTTGAGAAGCATCTAATTAACCTGGATACCTAGTGGACACTGGGCATGGGAGGAAGAGAGGCATCTGGGGTGACAAGTTTCTGTCATGAGGAACTGAGTGGTCAGAAAAATAATTAACCAGGGAAGGATGACACAGAAGGATAAAATCTGAGATCCAGAATGAAGAGGAGAAGCATGACAAGGGCAGTGTTGGACGCGACAATTTTAAGATACTGAGAACCATCCTGGAAAGACAGCAAATGGAAAAACTGATTTACAGACCTGGATTCTGGTAGCAGTGCTGTGCCACAGAATTGTTTAGGAAAAGCAGTAATTTTAAGGTTAAGAAAAGAACCAGGAACTATATTGCCAAAAATTCCAACGCAAAGTAATACAGTATTTCAAGAAGCAAGGAGTATTAAAGAGGAAATCCATCTTCTTCTATTAAAGAAGAAGGAAAGAGTCTCTCTGGAACTTGGTAAAAATGCACCGGTGACCTTGGCCAGAGCTGTTTCTTTGGGAGTTCTTTCAGCTATGGCTGGAGCAGGCAGAGGACTGAATAAGAGGAGGAAGAGGTGGTCTGCGGGAGACAGGTGCAAATTAGGGTGCTTTGTGATGACGGCAACAGAACCCAACTCCAAATAGCTTTTGTACGAGCAGACTTATGATTTTACCTAACAGGAATTCGAAGGTTACGCAGGCTTCCGGGTTACTTAATTCAGCATTTCAGTGTAGTCAGGGCATTTCTCTTTGATCCCTGCCATCTTCAGCAGGCCTCATCCTAAAACTGGTTCTTCCATGGCTTGAAGATAGATTGCAGGTACAAGTTTCTCTATTTACATTCCAGGAAGAGATAGATGGAAGTGCACACACTATCATGGACTAAAAGACAGGTCTTTTCAGTTTTGTTAGGCAAACTTAGGAAACATGTCTACCATGGGCCAATAACAATAAGAAGGGAAAATCCAGGTGCTGCTCAACAAAATCCATATCTGGGGATGAGTCTGGTGGAGAGCTGAACAAAATGAAGGTTCTAACAGAAAAAAACTGGGGAGGGGGGAGCAATATGGTAGGTAGGCAACCAAGAGTGTCCACAGTAGGTAGGCTGTATATATACAGTGAAGAAAGAACATTCCCACAGGCCACCAGCTAATGGGGAAAGGCATACGAGCAACTTTATAAGTTGTGCTTCTGTTTTTCGTTCTTTTTCCTATTGTTTTTCTGAGATTTGAGCATGTTTCTATGCTGAAGGCATGTGTTGGGGAGGAAGAAGTTGATAGGAGAGACAGTGAGATCTATGGAATGGAGCCTCAGGAGGGACAGGAGTCGCGGGGATTAATAGCCCTTGATGGAGAGATCACTGGTGAAGAGGAGGAATTGGTGGACACGTGTGCTTAGGGTCTGCAGGGATGCTGGGGTGAAGCTGAAAGCATCCTGACTCCAGGGGGCCTTTATTTTTCCTGTAGAGTAGGAGACCGCAGGTCATCAGGTTAGAGTGATGGAAACGGAGTTGCTAAACGAGTCTGTAAGAAAAGTTCCCTTTCTTGCTGCTGCTTGCAATCCTTGCTCCAGCCCTAAGTCAGAGCGTCCGTGTGGTGCCCTCGACCTTCGGGAGGTGCGCTTGGGCCCACCCTGTCTCACAGCCGTGCTCTCTGGACATTCTGGCACCATCAGTTTTAATCCCCTGCCCCTGCCTGTCTGCTCTCATGCCTCCTGGCGCCCCCACGCCCTGCCCTTTGCCTCCCTTGCTCTCCCTCTGGTGCTTTCTGCTCACGTCCGTATTTCTCCAGGGTCTTCTGTCGAGACCTTCCACTCCACTGTCTCAGAGAAAGCTAAAGGCTCCGTTTGAAAAGGATGAAAATAATCTTATTTTATCCAAAATAGCTTTTACTACAAGAGAAGAGAGTTGGGGGGCGGGGAGGCTGATACTAAGAAAATATAGCCCCAAATTCCATAAGAATAACTTTTCTAATTTTCTGTCATGAATATATTATTATTTAGCACTTGAGAAACAGTATATTTATACTAAAGAATGGTAAGATATTAATTAAAATATAAAGATGAAAATGAAACTTCATTTCAAATAAAGTATTTAGGATTTAAAGCATTAGGTAGTTATCTAATGTTTTTACTTTCCTCCTCACTGCGTAAGTTTGATTTATTCAAAATTAATGACAATCCATACCAGAAACTTTCTCATTTGCCTAAAAGGTTTGTCATTAGAATAGTAACATACTTGGCTATTTCATGTAGGTTTTTCATTGGTGCAAATACTACTACGCAATATAAACAGCGAGATTTTTCAGTTACATAAAGTGTTTCAGAAATAGACAAAAGACTAAATTTTGGAGTGGGCCAAGTTTGCTTTCTCTTTTATGGGAAATGTACATAGACCTATTCTCCTTTCAGTGGCAGCATGACTATATAAATTGTGTGTAGCTGTGATTTTCTTATTTTCCTCAAGTTAGAGGGAGAAATAGCCCCTCCCTCACTGCCCTCCTGCTGCCACGAAAGGGAAAGAAATGATCACAGGAGCTCTGAATACAATTTTTGTTGAGCTTGTTTTTTTTTTTTTTTCTCACCTTAGGTGACTAGATCGATAGACAGTCCGGCAGCCGAGAAAAAAAAAAAATCAGATGACTGGAATACTGCCAGAGGCAGTTTCTCTAGTGCAGCAGGAGTCCATTCTGATATTACAAAATTTAAAATAAACGGTATCTAAGGAGACACTCACTTCTCAATAAATTTACAAAGGGAAATGCAGATATTAAAATTACTCATAATAATACTAATGTCAGAATCGCTCCTCCAAAAGATCTTACATAATGAAACAGACTTTCCAAGGCCATGAGTGGTTTCCCACCATTACAAGGTGTATGTCTTCCGGGAGACTAACTAGTGTATGAGAAGCAACCATGGGGTGCATGCTCCTCTACTGCACTTCAGGCCAAGAGGGTGGTGCACAAGCCCAGCCTTTTCACAGTGAGCAGCTTGGGTGCCTGGGAAACAAAATGCAACGTCCAGCCTGAACACCAGCTGTCAGCTGGACTGCAGACGCAGTCTTCCCTCCCTGTCTGCACAAGGCATGCAGCTCCTGAAACTCAGCTCGCTCAGAAAGGATGAGGACACTCGTGCGTCCAGCCCTCCTCTCCACTCTGGGAAATGTACTCATCCACTCAGGCAGCCACTTATTCAAGAGCATTTACTGAGCTCCTATGGTTGGAAAGGTATCATAGGAGTCAGCACATCACAAAAATTTCGGGGAGGTGGGGGCTTGCTCCTGGGCCCAAGATATGCTTCTACATCTTATTCACCAGACTTTCACCAGTTTAAAAAATTCAACCAAGTTCTTATCTTTTCTTGGAAGTCTTGACATCACTTCCTTGTCCGCCAAAAATCCTGAGAGGTATCATCTTTCTTATATTTCTTTATGCTCTATTTTCTACTATAATTTGTAAGGTAAATGACAGTGTGAATAATCAACATGTACTGTTTGCCCTGTGTAAGGTGTGGCACTAAGGGATGTATCTGCACAATTTCATTTAACTCTTGCAGCGACCGTCCTCACCCACACTGAGAGTGCCTCTTCTTGGCTACGACACTATCCTCCGTGGATGCGGGAGGTCTGCGGGCTCACGGCGCTCCTGAGACAGGCCCCTCCTCAGCTGCCTCGACACCACCCAATGCCCCAGGACTGGCAGCTTCATCACAGACACGGGGTCCTGCCTTCGGTGACCACCAAAACCTTCAGGGAAAGTTAGTGGCCCAGCTTTCTCACACTTTGCAACTTGAACTGATGATCTATCTTCCTGTGAATCCAAGGGTCCCTCAGAATCATGCCATCTTCCCTTATGTGCTTGTTTAGTTCAGTTACTTCAAAAAAAACCTCCCAATTTTTTCAACTATTTTGATAAGTCTTTCTATTATCATCACTCTACCACTTGAGAGCACCGAGGAAGAAACTATGAGACACTGAATATGTACTACACATACTGAATTATGTAATATTCATAGTCACCACCATGAAATACATGCTAATATCCTCATTTCATACAAGAGGAAACTGAGGCTCAGTGGGCAAAAGACTCCATTTAGTTTTCACAGTAGTAAGTGGCTCTGACCAGGATTCACACCAGGACCATCTGACTCCACAGCCTTTGCTCCCTTCAGCTTTACTGTGCGTCCCTCCGCATTCCAGCTCTACAAAGCTCAGAGTAGATTTAAATGTGTTTATACAGTGAATTTAAGTTGTATGCCCCGTGCAGACTCACCATCTAAAGTAGAAGTTCCCTGCAGACAGAGAACAGTCCTGTGACTCAGTGATCTATACCTAGAGCTCTGCAGGCGGGGTTAGTCCCTGCATATCAATGACTCCCTAATATTTGTAACAGTTTTTGTCCAATTTGCATTGATTTATTTGGACAAAAAGCTCTTCAGGAAAAAAGTGTCTTTTCCCAGAAATTCTTCAAGAATGTTAATTCCAGTAACCTCCATATATCATTAATAGTCTGCTTTTATGGATTCAAATTTGAAAATAATTGAGCATTTGATAAAAAGTGTAGGATAGTAAATTCAAAGGCCTAATTTCACAAGCACTGGAAACGATACGCCTGTACTTCCTATAATGAGAAATACACTGTTTGCTCGGATGTGCTATAAAGATATGGCGAATTAACACTGCATAAGCACTTGTATACAAAACATGACTTGATATCTCCCTGAACAGAAAAGGAATTTATTTTCTAAATTTGCATGTATTTAATACTGAAAGTGCTACGCTACACCTGCATATGTGCCTAATGTGTACAGATATACTCTCCATAGCATGTGCACACTTACACATGTACACAGTAATGATAAATGGGACTATTCCAAAGGATATGCCTATTTGAAATTTACATCTAATGTTTTTTTAATGATCTTAAGTGGACAGTTATAGCATTTTTTTGCTGCTATGAAAAATGATTTTAAGAATATTTCCACGATGTGCATTCATCAGACAGCTTAAAATGTTGTTAATAAGCAATTAAACTATCATTGGTATTCAGATGCTGAATCCATTTGCTGAAGATACCCCCATCTTAATGTGTTAGAATGTGCATTATATTTCCCTCATTCTTATTCTAGGAACTATGCCAAAATTCTTTCTCCAAAGGGGAAAAATGTAAGAGGCATAAATATTGTCTTGAAACAGAATAAAACCTTTGCCGAGGCACAAAAACAATTCTGTAAAAATTGAGGCTAACTTTTTAATCTTTAGCAATTTGAACATCTACATTTAATCTTATTAAAATCATAATTACTTGTATTATAGTGAGATAGGATTTTTTGATAAAAGAAAAAATATGGAATTTTTGGTTTAAAAAAACCTACAATGGACACAGATATAAATAAGCAGTACTAGATTTTCATCACATAAATTATTTGAAAAATTCACATTCTCAGAAAATTTCTTCTATTTAAGTGTTATTCTCAATTGAATGTTCTACAATTATTCTTGTAATGGGAACATTTCATAGTATTATCATTTTCAGGGAGGAAAATCCCCACAAAATTCGGGTTTGAATGACTTAAAACGTAGTGTTAAATATTTGTCCATTTTAATCGTATCATAAAAAAGTCAGTCCCAGTATAATGAACCACTATTATTTATTTATTTCAAATGCAATTTATTAAAAATGCAGTCACTGGCTGAAGGCCTTTCGGAAAACACATGAAAACACAAAAGTACATGAATTAAATATATCAACAGCCCAACTCCTCATTAAAAACAATGGGTTGAAACAATGACACACCACAAAGCTATATTCTGTGTTTTATGTATATATAATTTAATGATGGTAGGTTGTTCACTATATGATCTCTACTGAGATTGATACAAGGATTTAGTTGGGTTCTGACTTCTCAATTTTTCTGACTTCTAAATTTTTCTTTTTTTAATTCTTAAAATTTTTAAGAATTTATATCTATTCAAGTAATGAAGTGACCGTTAGCTATGGAAAAGCTACTATGGGGCTTTTCTGGTACACAGAAAGGTCTTTTGGAACTTTATACGGGGCCAGATCCTGATCATTTAACAGTTCCCTTGGCTATTAACTAGTGTAATACTTGCTCTTCTTAACTGACTTTGAGTTCACTGTGCATTCTAACAGGATGAAAATACATGGCATCTACAGAAAGGGCCTAGTTTGTTAGTAAACAGTGTACGTTGAAGCCTCTTTGCTTTTCACTTAAGGCTTCATAGGACCCCATCTGCCCCAAATATCTTCTCTGCTGATTATGTATGACACTTTAATTGCCAAGTGTCGGCCTAAAAAAGTAAACACAGGGGAAACTGAAATAGGTGACTATGGATTGTAAATATCACACAGGACAGGAGGGAAGATGGTGGGCGAGCCTTTTCCATTAGCAAAAGCGTTCAGATGAATTCATCAAATTTATCAGACTGTCTGGCTTTCACACTGGAAAGCAACAATTAACATCCTGAGGGAGCTGAATAGGCAGATTTGAGCTGGAATGACACGCAGGTGAGGGAAGAACCTTTAGCACTGTGTTGGGGGCTTCTAGCAGAAAACAGTGGGAATAAAGGAAAAGCAAAAGGAAAGAAAAGTGTTCAAGAGTATCTCTTCCTGCTTCCCAGTTTTGCTCAAGGCTAGCTCGGATCTGTTGCCAGATTGGTCTACTCCCATAATATTTTTTACTTTCTTTAGGTAAGTAATGTCACGTTGGGACTTTCCTGGTGGTGCAGTGGATAAGAATCCGCCTGCCAATGCAGGGGACACAGGTTCAATCCCCGGTCCAGGAAGATCCCACGTGCCGTGGAGCAACAAAGCCTGTGCACCACAACTACTGAGCCTGTGCTCTAGAGCCCGCGAGCCACAACTACTGAAGACCCTGCGCCTAGAGCCCGTGCTCCGCAACAAGAGAAGGCACCACAGTGAGAAGCCCGCACACCGCAACGAAGAGTAGCCCCTGCTCGCCACAGCTAGAGAAAGTCCACGCGCAGCAACGAGGACCCAACGCAGGCAAAAAAAAAAAAATTAAATTTAAAAAGTCACATTATTATTCTTAAGAAACACTAATATTAACATATCTTTAAAACAATTTTGATGGCACCTGACAATTATTATCCAGTGATTATAGGTCACAAAAGCATTGTACTCAGACCGGCTGGGTCTATAAAGAGAAGCTGCTTCTATCTGAAAGGAGCAAAGAAAACTTAGTACTGGGCTGGCCAAAAGCTTCGTTCGGGGTCTTCCATTAAGACGTTACTGAAAACCCTGAACGAACCTTTTGGCCAACTGGATATTACTCCGAATGTTGCTTGTGATAAAGGGGATAACGAAATTGGATCCTGATTGAGAATAACAGAGCTCTCATTTAGAATCTCACCCCTCTCCAGGACCAGGCTCCCAGCTACTCTCCAATGGTACCTTTGACCGCTTGCCTCCTGGCTTACTCTGATATTCAACACCAAGACACCAACCTTGCTGTTCCCCAAACACAGCAAGCCTCAGGGCCTTTGCACGTGTTCATCCTCTTCATCTACTCTCCTCTCTGTGTGACTGGCTCCCTCCTTTCCTTCAGATCTCCATTCAAATGCCATTTATTAGTGACGCCCTCCTGGACCACTCCGGCACTCTCATCCCACTTATCCTGTTTTATTTTCTTCCAGAGCACACATTGGTACCTGTCATACTCTATATTTAATGTTTTATTTCCTTACTTCATGACTTTTTGTGCCAATTGATGATCATATTCCCAATGTTTATACAGTTACAAGTGCATAGACACTGTTTAGTAAAGATGTATTGAACCAAAGAATGGAAGATACCACCACCCTATTGTACAAGTCAGAAACCCGGGTGCATTTCACCTTTTATCCTCTTTTAAATGCCCATATTGAATCAATAACAAAGTCCCAATGACTGTACTTCTGAAAGAGTACTTTGCCTCTCTCCACTGTCACTTCCTAGATCAAAGCCCCATCACATCCTGACTGGATTAATATGACGGCTTTTAACTGGCAGTAACAGCTTCTAACTACCTACTTGAGGTCTGGCTTCAGTGCATTTGCTTTAATAATGCAGTTAAGTGATATCCCTAGAATACAAATCTGACCATCTAGTTCTTTGCTTAAAATTTTGCATTGTTTCTCATTTCCTTCAGATAAGACCCAAACACTTAACACGCTTGATTTTTTTTTTTTTTTTTTAATCTTCAGCCTCATCCTTCTCTGACCTCTTTGCTCATTCCAAGTATCTGATTAGAGACACTTCCTCCAAGAAGTCTTTACCAGTCTCCCTAAACTGCATTAGGTGCCCTAGCTAGGGATCATTCTAAACTACGTTTTCTTTCATGTTGAACTTATCATACTGTATTCTATTTGCTTGTTTAATTACACCATTGCTACTAATTTGGGCCATGAAGTCAAAGAGCATATGTGTCTTTTTCGTTACTGGGCCTCCAGGGCCTGCATCTCAGATGTCACCTTAATCTTGCATTGGACATTTTGGTGTAGTTACAAAAGTAAGGTTTGTTTGCCTGGGGTGTCTTGAATTGGTCAGCAGCGGTCTTGAAGTAGTTGATGACATCTGGATAATAAAATTATGTAGCTGTACATAGACTAGGCAAGCATGAACTCCTTCAGCAATTCTGTACTGAGGACTAACTACCTGCCAAGCACTCTTTTAGGTGCTGGAGAGAGTGGTGAACAAGATAGGTAAGGTCCCTGGTCTCCCAGATTACAGTAGTTAGGGAGACAGACAATGAACAAGTACATATATCAATAAACATGGTCATTTATGACAGCAAGAACTGTTATAAAGATACTAAAACAGGATGTGGTGGTACAGAGTACCTGAGAGGGGAGTGTTTTTACATAGAATAGACAAGAAAGGCTTTTCCTCTGCAATGCAAGAATGAATTTTGATGTGAGTAACAATATGGACCCACATATGCAAGGAAGAAGAGGTTTCCTGGAAAAGGCCCTTTGGTGGCGTAATTTTGGAGTGTTTCAGGGACAGAAAAAGTGGTGTGATTGGAATGTCGAGACTTGAGGCAAGGGGCCAGATTATATGCACCTCTAGAGCCATTGTGAGTGAGGGTAATCTTATTTTAAGTTGAATGGGAAACCATTAGAGCATAGCCACCACTTACAAGACCGAAGTTCATCTACACAGAGCCCGGTGTATCTCAAAACCAACACAGGGATTCACGCAGCACGCATACTTCACACTACTTCGGTTCAGGTAACTCACAAATCACTATAATCAGGAGGCTAGTGAAAACACTGCACTCTCCACCTCCCTTCTCTTCCTTTCTTTCTTTTTACTGGTAAGCTCCAAAATAACTAGCCCTGGGGGGAGATAAAGTGATGAATGACCTCATTCAGCTCAAAGAAACAACAACAACAAAAAATCCCCAACTGAATGGTTCACTGCAAACAAGCAAAATGGTCATTGTTTAGTGGATGAGGCTTCCTCTCTTTAGTATCCAGGCAATGACTGATGATTTTCCTGAAAAGCTCCCACTTTTAAAAGAATGAATAAGCCCCAAAGGCCTCAGAGAGATAAGTATTACTTTCCTCCTGGTAGCTCAGCTAGTGACTGAGAGGGAAAAAGAAACTGGACAATATTTCAAAGCCAAGACCTCTATAGGTAATAGTAGATACCGCACTTCTATATTTCTAAATTGTTTGATACCCAAACATGATTTTTGTTTGTTTGTTTTTTACGGCATTCTACGTATTTTCTGCCTTATCGCAAACTCACTCATCTGAAGTGGGTTTCCCTGAGTATGTTTCTGGGTGCCCTCACATGAGCGTAACTGGATTTCCTGTGCTTCAGAGAGGAAAGCCATCTCCGGGACCCGGCACAATGCTCAGACTCCTGGGAAACTGGATGATCAGTGGTCCTACTGCACAAATAGGTGTTGTACCATACTTAGTATTTATTTGCATAGTTTTATTTTCTAGGGACAACTTTCAAACAACAGTAACAACAACAAACTACTCCAAAATAATTGCTTGCCTTTTTGAAGCAAAATAGCCCACTGATGGCTAATGGAAGGTTCAATGCATTCCTTTCATTCTCTCCTCTCTATAAGGAAAAATGTCAGGGGTTAATATATTTGTGCCCCACTGGGAATTAAAGAGGAAACACAGTACTTAGCGTTTGTAATGAGGCCACACATTAATGTAGGAAGGTCATGCCAGGTCACATATAATAGATGTGGCAACATCATTTTCCAAGTAGCCAAAGGGGACTCAACTCAGTGATGGCATGGCTTTGAGAAATATTTACTTTTGATGTGAAAGGCAACAGAGCTAGAGCATTCTGGTTGATGGAAGCCATAAATAAGATTTTCCCACAAAGGAGCAGAAAGCGAAAATGCTCTTCTCACAAACTGTCACCTCGAAGTTCAAGGACTGGGGTGAAGGGATGGCAGGGTTTTGTGATGGCGGCGGAATACAATGCCGAGGTTTCACGCACTGAAATCGGTTTTAGTTCGTGCGAGAAATTATCAGATAAAATGACCCAAACATTGGTACTAGAGATATTTTTTTTTAAGTTATAGAGAGGCAAAATACCTAAATGGAGCATACTTCCACATATTTTAATTAATCAGCTAAAAATTAACATGGGCTATTTATAATATTAATCTTGTTAACAACCTCAGTTCTTATGGATTCCAAATATATTTTGGAAAAAAACAACTTGATTTGAAATTTTTAAAGGTAACAGATGTAAATAAGCACCTTCAACACTCAGGATAAAAACTGAATATATTGCATTTAAAGAAATAACCATTAATATAAATTAGAATTTGTACGCGAATCTTTACGGTGTTTCACACCTTGCAAAAACCCTTTACTACACACACTGTATTATAAGATGAAAATCCTAGCAAATAAATATAGCATATTAACTATTTAAAGAAAGTAGGGCTAACCTAAAAAGGTAATTCACAAAAGAAGACGTAAATGGCCACTAAATATACACAACAGGTTAAATACCCTCAGTGAGCAAAGAAATGGGGGAAGGAATTGTATCAAGCCTTTTTCTTTTTAATAATAAATTGTAAAGATTAAGAAGAACCACTCGCTGTTATACTGACGTTGCCAGGAATCTAAAAATTTCTCAGGAGTGTGATAATTTACAACACTGCTTATGGGCATTTGCATTATTAATTGCCTTTCTGGAGGGAAATTTGCCAATATATACTAAGTAATTAATCTTAAAGAAATAACTATAAAGAAATGCAAAACATTGGCACAAAGATATAGCAAAATACTGTTTTTAGTAGTGAACTTTTGGAAACAAAGTATCCCACAAGAAAGGATTAATTTAGATACTGATGTTATATTTGTAGTAACAAAATACAACACAGCCATTAAATGCAATACTATATTTTGATGGACGTGGGTGTAAACATTTTCATTCTCAATCCCAATGTTTCCCTCCAGGAAATTTAGTTAGCTGACACTCCTGATTCCTCTTCATCTTGTCACATTTCCTTATCATCAAGAAACAGCTGACTTTGATCAATAGGAAAAGGGTATAAAGAATGCTGCCTTTTCCCCTTGGGAATGAGTTTTCCTGCAGGTAGCATTAGCTCTCCTTTACTCCTCTAGTATTTAAAATTGTCTGGACAGGAGTGTTGCAGAGGAAGACCTACATCAGATCAGGACCATCTGTTCCTGGATGGATAAGCTGCTTAACTTGGGGTTCAGTATTAATATGGCCCTTTGACGGCATTTATAAGTCACATTTGCCAACCTAGTCTTCATCATACTAAAGATGAAATTCTGGCCCCATTCCACCCACACTTTTGTCTTACATCACAGATGGTTAGAACTCTGGCAAGAAAGAGAATTGCCCTCACCCCACCCCTGTCAACACAAGAGGATAACAGAAGGATGTTTTAACTCATACAAGTGTTCACAATGCACTAAGTTAAAAAAAAAAAAAAAAAAAGATACAAAAAACATAGAATAAAAGGCTTTAGGCAAAACTTTTTTTAACATCTTTATTGGAGTATAATTGCTTTACAGTGTTGTGTTAGTTTCTGCTTTATAACAAAGTGAACCAGCTATACATATACATATATCACCATATCTCTTCCCTCTTGCATCTCCCTCCCTCCCACCCCTCTAGGTGGTCACAAAGCACCGAGCTGATCTCCCTATGCTATGCGGCTGCTTCCCACTAGCTATCTATTTTACATTTGGTAGTGTATATATGTCCATGCCACTCTCTCACTTTGTCACAGCTTACCCTTCCCCCTCCCCATATACTCAAGTACATGCTCTAGTAGGTCTGTATCTTTATTCCTGTCTTACCCCTAAGCTCTTCATGACTTTTTTTTTTTTTTTTTAGATTCCATATATATGTGTTAGCATACAGTATTTGTCTTTCTCTTTCTGACTAACTTCACTCTGTATGACAGGCTCTAGGTCCATCCACCTCACTACAAATAACTCAATTCCATTTCTTTTTATGGCTGAGTAATATTCCATTGTATATATGTGCCACATCTTCTTTATCCATTTATCTGTCAATGGACACTTAGGTTGCTTCCATCTCCTGGCTATTGTACATAGAGCTGCAATGAACATTGTGGTACATGTCTCTTTTTGAATTATGGTTTTCTCAGGGTATGTGCCCAGTAGTGGGATTGCTGGGTCCTATGGTAATTCTATTTGTAGTTTTTTAAGAAACCTCCATACTGTTCTCCATAGTGGCTGTACCAATTTACATTCCCACCAGCAGTGCAAGAGGGTTCCCTTTTCTCCACACCCTCTCCAGCATTTATTGTTTGCAGATTTTTTGATGATGGGTCAGAATAGGCAAAATATTTTAACAATACTTTTCTCTGCTTATAGATTGATGAGTGCTTCACATTTAACTTCCTGTATTTTAGTTTGTAGTTTTTTCCAAGTTTTCTGCAATTTGTTTGTGTTATTTTTCTATTTAGATTCAAAATGTTACTTTGGTGAGTTTTTGCAGAATTCAGGAATCTCCTTCTCAAGAGGTTATTACACATGAGAAGAGAAACTTGTTTTTGTGAGATGACAGCCCTGATTCTATATGAAGACAAGGTAACAAGTTACACGAACTCTCTAGTCCATCCATCCCAGAACTAGGACCAGTCACCACATATTTGATGACCTGTTGGTGAGAAGGATATCATTACTGGATTTTTATTTATTTTTTTATTTATTTTTGGCTACATTGGGTCTTTGTTGCTGTGCACAGCCTTTCTCTAGTTGTGGCGAGCAGGGGCTACTCTTCGTTGCTGTGCGTGGGATTCTCATTGCAGTGGCCCCTCTTGTTGCGAAGTACAGGCTCTAGGCGCACGGGCTTCAACAGTTGTGGCTCATGGGCTCAGCAGTTGTGGCTCGCGGGCTCTAGAGCGCAGGCTCAGTAGTTGTGGCTCACGGGCTTAGTTGCTCCACAGCAGTTAGGATCTTCCCGGACCAGGGCTTGAACCGTGTCCCCTGCATTGGCAGGCGGATTCTTAACCACTGCCAGGGATGTCCACATTACTGGATTTTTAAATTGCTTTCCCTGACAATTTTACCACAGGAAAACTGAACACCTATGTGAACTTTTAATTTTTTAATCTATTCAATATCTGACCAGAACTGTGGGATACGATGGCTTTGTGGCCAGATTTATCCAAGGTCTCTTCCCTTTGCATATTTAACTATTCAGAAGTTCAGTGGAATTCTTCAGATTTGTGTTAAAAGGCAGACATTCCTCTCCAAAAAGCGATTCTTTAGAAATACATTTTGTTCATTAGTGACTTGACAAGACTGAATTTTAGCATATTTTCTTTCATGAATGTATCTGTGAAACTTTATGGCCTGGTCATAACTCCATAGTAGAAAATCCTAAGCAACTCCCCATGAAGAGTTTTTCCCTATTCTGCTCAAGCTAGCCCAGTTCTGTCTGGTAATAAACTCTCGGAAATTTGTAAATGTGCACAGAACAAATTTAAATTTCAGTAACCCCGGGTACACACATGTCAAAAACAAATTATAAGCATGTAAGAGCATAATTAGCAAAGTTTAAAAACAACACACGTAAAATGCTTTACGCTTTCAAACAACTGCCATAGTTTATGATGTAGTCAAACCAATTACACAATTTGTCGAAGACGTTTTCCACTTGCTGCTGCATGATTTCAGAAATGACGTTCGTAATCCTAGTCCTATGCTCTTCCCACATGTTTAGCTGTGAGGAATGAAGAGCAATTTAACGTGCTTGTTCGCATAATATTCTTGTCCATAGAAATTGGGATTTAAACTTTAAAAGACTTAAATATATTGAGTGGTAATGTTTACAACTGAAATAGACTCTTAGGAGGCTTCTTCTTGGAATCATAGAGTTTTATATTTGTAGCCGGTATCTGGTCTCTTAACATGCTCCTGACGGAGAGATGATACCTTTTTGGCCTATGTTATATACGAGCACTACCAATGCATAGGCACGCAGATGTACATTTACTAAGAAACTTTGGCAATTAGATGAGTCTCTCTCCCTTCAACAAAGTAGGTTTCTGAGCTAAAGCACTGAGCATAGAACAGCTCCAGAGCACAAGTCCAGGGGGACCCACTGACAAACTATGAGGTGGATGGTATCCCCACAGCATCATTCCTGTCTCTTCTCTAGGTCTACCAGATGTCAGACGTAGCCCCAAAGGGCAGAAAGCTTATAGTTCAAAACTAGCACAGCCCAAGGCCAGAAGAGCAAACTATGGTGGTAAAGGGAATCGTATATATCTTAAGGGGTCTTGGTATATTAAAGAGTGATTGAAAGTCCCACCCTTCCTGACAGCATTATAAGCTCAGATCTAATTTGAAATAGAATTATCAGTAGACGTGCACAGCATTAAATAATGCACATGGTCAGAAGAAGCGAAGACAAGAGGGAAAAAGAGAACTGAGCGCGTTACTCTAGTTGATTACGGTTTCAGGCAGTGTACACTTTGTTCTTCTAACAACAGCCTTATGGCAACTTTATATAAATAAAGGTTTTGTGGCTTAAGTACAATGGAAATAGCAAAGTTATCAAGTAATGTAAAGAAAGAAAATGTGAAGGAGGGAAGGGAGGGAGGAAGGGGACAACAAATGGAGTAAAACAAATTCTATCCCTATGCCAGCAAGCCGGTAGGTTTACCTGGCATTAATGTGAGCCCAGGTTGGCTGAAGGAGTTAAGTCCTGTCTTTTCCTTATTCTTTTCAATTCCAGGAACTGAAAAAAATTGGAACTTCCCAAAATGATGCAAATGATGCTTCCTGCTAATGGGAATATGCTCATTTGTTTAATTTTCCTTTGTTGAAATACTCTTAAGACATTTATTTCAATATACAATTAATAGCAGATAGCAAGGGAAGAAACAGTAACTCTCACTTTATTTTTGCATTAGATTTTGCCATGGGGCTTGACGTTTGAGGTTAAAAGAGCAATAAAAGACAAGGACTATCATTCATTCCTGCTGAAAACAAGGCTAGTTGGGGATCAAAGTCTGGAAAATGAAAAAGACTGCGTGATTAATTTATATATTAGGCTCAGTATTTTCTAAAGGGCATTAAAGTGCTCAGCACCTTCACAGTATCTCCCTTTTTTATATCTAAATCCATGCAGGTAGATTTTTCTTAAGAAAATTTAGCTCCCCGAGAAACAGATGGAGATGGTGTAATTCCCTCTATCTGCACTTTCCCCAGGTTGTTAATGACAAATGCATTATATTTATTTATTACAAACAGATTAAAGGTGTTGGTATGGTTCAATTCACAGCAATCTCATACTTTTAACATGTACTGGGAACTGGGCTTCTTCCCAGTGCTGACAATGCACACGACTGCTTTCAGGGAGGCTATATCCCTCAAGAACACTTTTCTTTATGTTTATGACTTTAAAGAGTGAACGTACCATCTGCTCTTTGCTCATGGTTGTTTAAATTGTTTGGAACCTGAGGTCATGATGAGAATAACTATGGCGTACTTCCACACAGTTAATTCCATCTGTAAATAATTAGCTCTGCAGCTCTTTCTTTTAGCCTTGCAATGGATAACAATGAACCCAAAATGACCTGTAGAAGCAACACATTTCCCAGGACAGACCTCTCCAAGTGGTCTGCTGTAGCAACAGAAAAGCAGTTTTTCTTTTATACCTCAGTGTCATAAATACACATACACCACACAAATAAAATATGATTAATTTATAGCACATAATGTTAGATAAATACTTGCATTTACAGACATTCTATTTAATCTTTCTTCTGAAACAGTTTAAGACAGGGGACAGACACAGGTCAAAAGGTACATTATGCAGACATGATAATAATTAGTCTATGGCTGCAGATTCATTCCATAAACAATAAAACTATTTAAAATATAGTTTCATAGGAGCTATGCAGGCTGTAACATTCTCCTTAATAGCTAAACAATGGAAATGGGCAATAACAGAAACAGAGAAATATGCAGAATATCAAAAACTAAATGCACTGTAATTGGTTTTAACCTAAGGTCTATAAATATCCTGAAATTATATGCCACAATGTGGGATTTCCATGTATTTGTACATTTTCTGAGAAAGGATCCATCTGTTCGTTTTATCAGCTTGCCAAAGGTCTAGGATCTCTAAGAGTGTATAAATTATTTCATCACCATGTATTTTAATAAAATATTGTATTTAATTATTCAATTCTTTTAAAGTTTGTTTAAAATGAAACACTGTTTAAATACACCAGGTACATGGAGACTAGATTCAGAAAACATCTGTCTTTTTTAAAAAGGATGGTAAACTGCAGGGGAACGCAGGGAATTTAATAAAGAGAGATTGTTTTAAGTGTTCAAACTGTTAGAAAAATAGACTAAATGAAGCCAAAGCTGAACGTTTGTTCTGCTTGAGAAATGGGCATCGACTTCATAACTACGGTGCAGTAGAATTTCATTCATTCATTCATTCATTCATTCATTCATTCATTTATTTATTTATTTATTTAAAAGAACAACAGGTTTGATTATATCATGTTGCTTTTGAAGCATTCCTGCACAGGTATTAGGTTGACAACTCTATTTGGCATCATCGTATATACAAATTACTGCACAAGTTAAGAGGTTGAAATGGAGTGGCTTATCTCCCCTTGTTTCCAACACTTTGTTTTTGTGGATGTTAAGCTTACTTCAGGCCCATCAGTGAAATGAGTGTGTTGCCATGTTCATATTCCTGATATTTTCACATTTGACAAGTTCTCTTTGTATTAACAGGGAGAAAACTATACCATATCTCTGGACTCAGAGGGGAGATGTTTCTTATATAACCATAACTATATTTTAAGAGAAACAGATTTAAGCATTTGTAGACAACAAACTTACCTGAGGGCTTAATGGGGGAACAGGATGAGGGTGGGGTATTGTATAACTGTTATGGCTTCACGCTTCCTGACAAATATAAAAACAAATACCTTGCCTGTATTCAAGGTAACTGTATCAGATGTTTCAGTGAGAAAAACTGTTAACAGAGAACAGTTTCGGTATCCACCTTAAGAAACACATTCTTGCCTGGCTCTGAGGCCCTCCTGTTTGCCAGCTCAGACACGGGGAGGCCTTGCTTCTTCGTTGAAGCACCTAAGACATTTTAGTGTAATTATAGGACTCTTTTCTCTCCTTTAATATTGTCTGTCCCAGTAAATCTTATTTAAGGAAGTAATTTGAGCACTTTAACCCAGCTGGCTTTTCTATATAGTCTAATACAGAAGTGACTTGGAACTTGCTCACAATGACCTAAGAAGCAGCAGTCTGAGGATAGGATGAACCCCAAATTTAAAAGAGAATGTTTTCACACAGAGATTTAAGTAGACATCTGTATCACAAAATAATATGGACCTTAAGTTTATTCTATTCTAATTCTTGTTCACAATGTTATTTCATACCACGTGTGACTTTGGGCAACCGACAGTTACATTGCGTAGAATTGCGTAGAGTCTAGTGGTTACTTTAAATTTCTTGAGTTTGAGGGTTTTCCAGAACATGTTTCATGTACAATGCCCCACAGGCCTGGGCTGGGCAGTGGAATATAAAATGAAGAAAACAGGTCACAAGCAGAAAGGATATCGCTCTGTCTTATATATTAGTCTTCCCTGTAAGCTTCCCCTCGATTAAAGAGTTTCACAACTGTAATTTTCTTTTAAACATTGCTTTGTTCCAATTCTTTATATAGATGAGGGCTAAAGAGGCCACATAATATGCCCAAACTCATATTACTAGGTAATGGAGAACTTTTTCCCCATTCCAAATCAGTTACCATTGAGTTCAATGTCCTAATTTATCTTTTTGGCACTGAAAAGTTTTGTAAGTTCAAATTTATTCACTACTTAACTAAAATACTGGATAAGGAATTAACATCTTGTAATTCTAGTAACCTGTATCTATTACTGTACTCGTCAAGTACAAACTTTTTTTTAATGTTTGTCAAAAATTGTTTTATACATTTTATAACTTTATAATTGGTTACTGGAAAGTTAAAATAAAATTAAGTAAATTAACCAAGCAACATAGTGAACCAGGAGGGAAGGGAGCAGGGCACAACCTTTAAAAGAATGACATAGCCCAAGGACACGACATAAACTGATTAGAACCAAATGGGTCCAAGATGGCAGGCAAGTCTGACTTCCACTAGACCCTGAGCCTCAGTATACGCTCATTTAAACACATCAGCAAGCCAAATGACATGCCCACCGGCGCCAGGACAGTTCCAAGGCCAAGCACAAAGGTCAAAACGCAGGTGGTAGCCCAATTCCTGGAAATCACCACTCCTTCCCCAAAATAGCTGGAATACTCTTCCCACTCATTAGCCTATAAAATTACCCAGCCCTATAAAAGCTGACAACCCCATACCCTGCGGCGGCTCTCGCCTTCTGAGATGGCCCACACTCTGTCTGTGGGGTGTGTTTCTCTCTAAATAAATCCATTTCTTACCCATCACTTTGTCTCTCACGGAATTCTTTCTGTGACAAGGCATCAAGAACCTGAGCTTCATTATTCATTAAGTCCTGAGACCAGGTGTGTGATCTCAGTTAAAAGAACGTGGGTTCGAGTCCCAGCCTGAGTTACACAGTTTCAATGACGCATGGGTCACTTTCACGCATGGGTTAACATCAACTTACTAGTTATTACACGATCAATTTCAGCACAATCGAATGGCTCCAACACTCAGCACAATGACAAAGACTCTCTCCCTGACCAAACTTTAGTCAGGGTCCTCTTAACCCTGAAGGGTTAATCCTCAACTAGGCCTCAACTTTTGAACTTCCAGGTCTGTCTTTGCGTGACCTAATTTTAGCAAAAAATCTGCTAAATTAGTATAGACAGAATCCCCTACTCTAGATGATATCTGATCACATTTCGCACCCCTCACTATCTCTCAGGTGACGCCTGGTCACCCTTGACCTGCCTTCAGCAAGAATCCTATCAAATCGATTTAATCAGAATATACCCTTGATGTTTCTCCCTGGCTATAAATCCCCACCTGTGCTTGTTGAGCATGAGTCTATGCTGTCTTTATTCCCCTACAGCAGCAGTTCCTGCATAAAAAAATCTGGTTTTGCCCCTTTACTGCCAAGCTCTGGGTTTCTTTAACATGCATCGTTACCAGACGAGGTTTTCTGTTGTTGTTGTTTTTTTTTTACCTCTTACGTATGTAGGATTAATGAATAAAGATATTATTTTTGTGGTTTGCTTTTGAAAGTTTCATATATGTGGTACCAGGACATATGTATCATTAGACCCTCTTACAGAACTTGTCATTTTCCTTCAGAGAATTTACAACATTTTGTAAATATACTTACTTAAGTACTTATTTGATGAACGTGACCAGAGTAAAAGATTTTTGAAAGCAGTGACCATATGTATTTTGCTCATCAATTATTACATATCGAAGGTATTCTGACTAAAAGGACTGCTTCAGAATAGAATGAGACATGGATCACTTGAACTCAAACTCAGAAAAGCTTCATAGTAATATTTGGGAAAAAAATATTTTTTAAGATCGTGGCATTTTTCCTTCAAAGCATTCATTTATCACCCATCCTGTGCACTGACATTTTATTAAGTCATACGGAGGCCAAACTAAAAGACACGTTTTTCTGCTTTCAAGTAGATAGAACTTTCCAAGAACATTTGGAAATTCTTCTTAGAAACCAACATATTTAGCAGACTTCACTTCAAAAGTAATGTCCTCAGGTACTATAGGCTCAAGGATATATTGTGCAACATGGGGAATATAGCCAATATTTTGTAATAACTAAATGGGAAGTAATCTTTAAAAATTTCATAAAAATTTAAAAAATAATAAAAATCAATAAATTTTTTAAAATCTCTACCAGAAGCAATAGCTCACTGTGTAACCTTAGGCAAATTACTTAATTATATTGCCATTAATCACTCCTGTTTTCCCACCTACAAAATGTTAATAAAAAGAGTAAGTGTATCATTACAGAATGCAGCTACTATATGTGTTGTGTGTACCCCAGATGTGTATCTATATTTTACCTCATGTTGATTTTAAAATATCTGATGAAAAAATTAATAAATCTGAATATGCCCAGTGTTGCCTTGCATATAAAAAAAGGTAAAATCTCGTTATTATCTATTGAATCTGTTGTAACCCAGGTCTTGTCATAAGGCAGCCTGCAGTACGTGCTTAAAAAGTGACTCATAATAAATTACAAATCTTAATCAGTAACTTCAAAAGGATTCCTACATAGTTGCTCACTTCATTAACTGCCTTTACTTTCCAAGATTTTGGTAACTAAACATCAATGTTACTTTTATGGATATCTGCCTGTACATGACAGAAAGCCTTCCAAATACAACGATGATCCATCTGCCCTAAAGCAGGAACTCGATTCAAGATAATGGCCTATGTAGACGTGAAATTGGACATGTATGCAGAACGGCAAGAAATCAAAGATATATTAACGAGAATGCTTATAATTACATTTATGTGTTTTCCCTATAATAAACTTTTGAAATGAAAATGCACATGTGATTTGTCCATATGCTTAATGAAGGGGAAAATTCAATCTAATTACATTCCGGATGAATATTTACTCCTAATGCAGTATTCTTTTAGTTTTGCAATATTTTACTTTAAAGGCTAGCTTTAGTAATAAGCAAAACATATTAAACCAGGAAAAAGCAGTTTTCTCGAAAGCCAAGAAAATGATTTTTTCTTCCATTATACATTAAAATTATTCAAACAAAAATATATTTGAAACCTAAGGTTTACTTATGTAAAACTATACAAATATATTCATGAACTTCTACATATTCTCTTATAGAGATCACTTAGAAATAATAATCTTTCAGACTTGCCTGGTGGTGCAGCAGTTAAGAATCCGCCTGCCAATGCAGGAGACACGGGTTCGAGCCCTGGTCCGGGAAGATCCCACATGCTGCGGAGCAACTAAGCCCATGCACCACAACTACTAAGCCTGTGCTCTAGAGCCCACGAGCCACAACTACTAAGCCAGCATGCCACAACTACTGAGCCCACGTGCCCAGAGGCCGTGCTCCGCAACAAGAGAAGCCACCGCAATGAGAAGCCCGCGCACTGCAATGAAATGTAGCACCACTCGCAGCAACTAGAGAAAGCCCGCGTACTGCAACGAAGACCCAACGTGGCCTAAAATAAATAAAATTTTTTAAAAATTCTAAAAAAGAAATAATCTTTCATGTTAAAATTAAATGATATATACTTTGAATATTTTTAAAATAGCAAGCTATAATAGAAGTATATTCACCTATTTGATTTTGGTCTTTTTATTCTTTATCACTTAAGTTATTATAAAGGGTGATAAATACTTTGTTTTCATAGAATCTAATTATAAATTATATTTTGTTAGATTGCTATTCATGTGAGGAATTTAATAATCTTGTCAAACTTTTATTTTCCATCTAAATTAAAGTCATTTCTTCTACCTACTCATTAGTCTTCAAATCCTCTAACTACCAAAAAAAATACGTGTTTGGATAAAAAACAGACATTATACGCATCTGGGATACAGGTAAACATATTTCTCTATAAAATTTAAATCTGATCAGGAATTTATTTTTAACCCCATATGAAGACAAATCACACATGCACAGCTGGCTTGCATATCAATTGTGAGTCATTTTCCTCTCTGCCATATGCTATCTTTTTGAGGCAATATTGATGTGATAATAGAGGGGAAAGTAACAAGGGATCGAATCCAGTTAGAATAGACAACTGCTGCTCCCAATTGCTTTCAGAGTATCGTTTTTCTTTTCTCATTTTTAATTTTGAGGAGAAAACAAAAGGGAAGGGGTTGGGTAGGAAAAAATGATATTTGAGGGTAAAACTCTTTACGAAGAAACAAAACACAAACTTTATGAAAGGCAAGGGGTTCTCTGATGCCCTGCACTTATTGGAGGACGGCAGCCCAGTCAACTTCTGTCTGCAGAAGGGTGCTTTGTACGAGTATAGTAAATCAAAATGGCAGTGGTCTGGGCTACGAACTGGCTGTGCTCCACCAAATTATTTTACTTTGAAGTCCTCTCAATCGGATGGGATTAGCAGGTGGGGCCTTTGGAAGATAATTAGGTTTAGACAAGATCATGAGGGTGCAGCCTCCATGATGGGAGTGGTGCACTTAAAAGAAAAGGAAAAGATACCAGAGACTTCTTCTCTCCACCATATGAGGACACAGCAAGAAGGCAGACATCTGCAAGCCAAGAAGAGGGCCCTCACCCAGAACCAAATCTCCTGGCACCTTTGATCTTGGACTTCCCAACCTCCAGAACTGTAAGTATTAAAGTCTGTTGTTCAAGTCACCCAGACTATGGTATTTTGTTGTCTGAGCTAAGACAGTTTGCTATTTCTGTTTCAAGTCTACCAGAAACAGGAAGTCGCTATTGGCAGCTAAATACTTACTTGTGGCACTTGCTAGGAATCCGATAAAGGGGAGTTTTGAAATCATAGTTGTTATTCTTATTGCCCTTTCTAGGACTGTCCCATTACCACAGTTTCTCCCCGGGTTTGTTTCCCAAATGGCTGAGCAGCAACTTTTGTTATCTTAGCATCTTCTTAATCAGGCAGCCCCTAGCTCAATGGATTAAAAACAAAAGCAAAAGCAAAAAAAAAAAATCCTTTTTTATACACAGGAATAAGAATAAAAATAACTGCCATTAGCACTTACATAACACTTACTATGAGTCAGAGATTTTATACTAACTCATTGTACCCTAACTCATTTAATGCTTAAAAACCACCTTTTGAATTAGATAATATTATTGTCCCCATTTTACAGATAAGGAATAGAAGCATAAAAAGGACACACAACTAGGAAGTGTTAAGTCCAGGACTGTAATCTGAACAATCAAGGTTCCTTGCTTTTTAACTGACTCACATTTAGTTTCTAAAGTATATAAAGGATAAAAATTTCAAGTTTAAAAATACAAAAATTTAAGTATTTAAAGGATAAAAATACTTGTTTATTGCTATTAGAACCAGCTGTATACATTTATAAATAACTCTTAGCATGGAACTTTCTAATCTCATCTTTCATTAGATTTTAGAAAGTATTTTTAAAAGTAGAGAAATTAGAAAATAAAGGATAAAAAATAAAAATAAAATCGACTATACTTCCCTCCTCTGATTACCATTCCAGCTTTTCTTATAGTTATTTTTCTAATAATAGAATTATATTTTTCAAAATTTGGGCCAAATGTTATTTACTTAAAACATGCAGGTGACATGATTTTTCTAGTTTCATACAAAAAGCTTCCTATGAGTAAGCCCTGGCCTCCTTTCTGTCATTAAAAGCAATTTAAGGCAGATAATCTCATGCTGTAATTATTCAGTACATGACTTTTTGATGTATTAACTTCTAAGCTGGAGATATAAGAATAAACTCATATTAATGAACTAGTAACTTTCCTTTTGGTAGTTTGTGTATGGGCAGGAGAGTTAGTGCCTAATCTACTTATCCTAATTTTGTATTTCATTTAGGTCTATACTGTCAAGTTGCCAGATAAATTACAGGATGCCCAATTAAATTTGAATTACAGATAAACAACAAATAGTTTTTTAGTATAACCATGTCCAAGGTAATATATATTTTTATTTGCAAAATCTGGCAACCCTATGTGTACTCTACTGTTTAACACTGCACCTGTGAATTGTCTTTGTGCCTGTCTGATTTGGATGCCAGGATTTTTATTCTGAAAGGTTCTATGATGCAATAATATTAGCATTTTGAAAAATGGCCAAAGTGCCTAGGAACTGAGCTTCAAATTAAGATCTGATCAAAAATCAGTGTAATATTGTTTGATATAAAGTTGGAAATGAAAATGCAGAGTAAGATAAAATTATGAAAATCATGGAGTTTGATAATTACTCTGAGTCCAGCAGCCAGTATAATAAATAAATAAAATATATGGGCACAGAGCATGAAAGCATGTGAAGTACAAGGAGTAAAGTTACAGTGAATCCATGGGAAGCCCCTCCACCTCCAGCCCTCCTGGCACACGCGCACACACACACACACACACACACAGAGACACACACACACACAGACACACACACACACACACACGCTGACTGGATTTAGTTTCCTTTTGTCCATCCTTCTCCACCTCTGGCCACTGCCTGTGGAAACTGCTACTGCTAAGGCTTTCTTAAGATGTGTTAAAGACCATCAACACATCAACATTTAATTGAAATTTTCTCCCAGAAACAATGATAAAAATCACTGGGGAAAAAAAAAATACCATTTTACGTTGAATGCACTATTTGTAACAGATTTTTCTATGGGCAAGGCTTTCCAGAAACTTGTGAATAGAGAAAGATGACCCAGTGATTGAGGGTAGGATCAGATTGTTCAGTTAGACCATATTTAATAGTATTTTCACACTTATTAATTGAGGCATAGAAATTTTAGACAATCATGCTTAGGGATATTACGTATAACCTATTTTCTACTTAAAATAGCTTCCAGAGATGTCAAATTTAGGAACAATGCATTTTTTTCAATTTTGTTCTTTTTTTTCTCAACAAAGGAGGCCCCATTTCATAGCTATTAAACAAATGCTAATTCACTTTTTTCCCAAATGCCTTGGCTTCTGTTAACTCCCTGAACCTGGCATATATGTTGTTCCCTCCTCAAAGAGGTTTTTTTTTTTTTTAACATCTTTATTGGAGTATAATTGCTTTACAATGGTGTGTTAGTTTCTGCTTTATAACAAAGTGAATCATGCCTCCTCAAAGAGTTTTGATCTAAAGTTAAAAATGTTTTCTAGATTGAAACTATTTTATTTATAGCTCAAAAGAAGTTGATCCTCTTTGAAAGCCATTTGTGGCTTATTCAATTTTTTTTTTTTTTAATCACCAGCAAATGGTATAGTGTCTTTCATAGTGAGCCACCAACACATGTCCCTAAGATGATGGGTGAGTGAATGAATGAATGAGCCAAAAGCACTTCATGTTGCTCATCTAGGCTTTACTGTCCTATGCATATGTTGGAAATTTCCTTTGGCTAAGCCACAAAATTAGTGCACTATTTTCAGGGGACAATAGGAGAGTATTATAGGAAAAAATAATGGAATGATAAGTGATGCAAAGGTTCTTTTCTGTTCTGGATGAAGAGTCTCAGGTAGACCTGTTCTCTCTGCAAACAAAAAATGCCTCCTCATATTAGATGTAAAAGTATAAACTGAGGGGCTTCCCTGGTTGCGCAGTGGTTGAGAGTCCGCCTGCCGATGCAGGGGACACGGGTTCGTGCCCCGGTCTAAGAAGATCCCACATGCCGCGGAGTGGCTGGGCCCGTGAGCCATAGCTGCTGAGCCTGCGCGTCCGGAGCCTGTGCTGTGCAACGGGAGAGGCCCGCGTACCGCAAAAAAAAAAAAAAAAAAAGTATAAACTGAAAGCAAGGGTCAACTGGAAACACTCAGCAATGAATACATATAATTGAAGAAATGCATGTGGTTTCCAATTCTATCTTTACTCTCATAGGGATGCTTCATGTTGAACCAATGCATGTAACTACTGATGAAAAAGGAATAATAGCCTTGTCATGAAGGTTATGGTTGTTTTATCTAAAATTACATTAAACCAGAAAATTCAATTGCCAAGTGCTGGGTCTGCCTTATACACAGGTATCTAGGCTGATCCACTGTCAGTCAAATGGGTTTTTGGATAATTCACCGCCCCCCCCCCCGGATGAATCCGTACTGTTTTACCCAACTTCGCATGAGACATACTTTGCCAAGACTGGGCTTGAATTCTGAACCACACAAGTCTGTGAATATGCCCGGCTATTCAAGAGTTAACCGTTAGAAGCCTGCACCATTACTACTTGCAAAAGCCACAAAGTCAGATACTCAATCAAATCCAGGATGCTACTTTTATTTCCACAAAAAGGAACTGATTATCTAACTAGGCAAGAGTACAACCACAGTTCTTTAACACTCTGTTCTTGGTATTTAAAAAGGCTGGGTTATCGAGCTGAGTGATTTCAATGAATATGAATTGCAGCAATTCAAAATGGAGCTCATTCTTACTTTTCATTTTTATCGTATTGTCAATTCCATTTTTGTTCTCGTTTAGGCTTTCCTTTGTTTATTAAGGAATATTGACAAGTAATCTTTCAATGCCCTACTTGTGCTACAAATTGAAAATAAAATTTCCCAGAGATGGATTTAAGTCACAGTCTTGATATGATATGTTTGAACATCCTAAGTTCTAGCTCTTTTTTTTTCCCTAACATCTTTTAAAAGCTTTTCAGCTCCAATAAAAGTATATATATCTTATGGGTGATTTGATAACACAAATCAGATGCCCTAGAGTTGGTGGATTTTTGTTTTGTGATTATGAAGTGGAGGTATAGCCTCCACTTCAGACTTATTTCACCCCTTCATTTCTATCCAACAAGGAGATGTACTATTTTCAAACTAGCAAATACCACCCCAAGGAAAGAAAGACAGGTAGTAGTTATGTCCAGATACTGGGACTTGAGTAACTATAAAAATTGATTTTTCTTCTTTACAGTTAAATTGATTATCTACTTGATAATACTTAGAAGAGTCATTAGCATCACAGCGGCAAAGCTATTCTTTGTCTTAATTCCTGCCACACTGCTTTGGCATTATAGACTGTGACGCTGAAAAATCATGAAAGGATGCACAGAGTTGTAAATAACAAATGTTCAAAGCAGTTCATAGCTTCACAGAAACATGAAGACAATTTTTGCCTCCAAGGTATGAAGAGGTGTCTAGAGACAGACAGTACTGCCTGGATGTTAATTTCCTTTACAGCCTCTTTCTCTTCAAGGACTATCTACATCATCAGGTATAGAAACTGATTCCCCTTTCTGACAATCTTCTGTTAGATTCCCGCCTCTGCTTGGTCCTCTCGGGTACATGTCCCCAACCTGCGCATTGGGAACTGTCTCCAAGGGAACACAGGTGAGCTAGAACTGAATTAGGACCTGACCTAGTTTTGACTTTGCTTATGCATGGCGACTTCCCTTACACCCTTACAACCGATCTTCTCCTCTTTACCCATCCATCCCTCTCTGCCTCAGTTCCACAGACTTCTCCTTTCTTGGCTCTTTCAATTCCAGTTTGTATGTTCAACATAACCTCAGGCTGACAACTGCAACATATGTAGTTAGGAAAGAATCTGCTTTCTCTATCCTGCTCTTAAGAATCATTCCTCCATAGATATTATCTTTAAAGTATATTATCAAATTCTTCACACAAAATTACAAGTACTATGTATTTAATTAAAAATGTAAAGATTTGGAACTCTGACAATATAGTCACAAAAAAATAAACTATTTTTACTTCCATTTTCGCAGTCACACAGAAAACAATATAAGGAATAAGGGACCTAAGTCAACAAGCCTGTGCTCTGGTAAAATACTTCCTTTTCATTTGGGAATCAAATAGGCATGCAAAAAAGCACATTACTGGCATACGCTCACATAAATCCCTCGATTGCAAGACTATAAATATATTAATTAAAATGTTTGATTATTTATGCTCTGCCTCCTTAAAAAATATTTGAGGCAATTATATGAAAATATAATGGTAATACTTAAATGTAATATTGTATCTTATATTGAAATGTGAAAATATTAAAATATATTCATAGTCATATGCGTATTCTGAGATACTATTTGTACATTTAATGTATTATCCATGTGGCACTTTCTCTGTATCTCTGAGGCTTGACATCACTGTAAGTTTCTGTAATTTGAGAATGCATTTTTTTACTAATTATCTTAGTGATCATTACTTCACGTCGAGCAACACCAGGATTCTGTCTCTTCCTTTTTCTTATCCTTCCTGTTAATGCCCGTGGGGAGAGCATGTCAATGTATGATAAACCCACACCTTCCCCTTACTGGGGCTGTTTTATGACTTTCTAGATTATCAACATTTTGTTGACTTGGCAAAGGCACCTTATTCATCACTCACTGGTATTCATTATTATTTGGCTTTTCAACTATTGATTTTGAGGAAGACTTCTAATTCTTTTTCTCCTTAGTTACTTTTCCATTCATTTCTCAAAGGAAAGGATTTACAGTTCATAATATTGTTTTGCTAATTTGCTTTTCATTTCTTCATTTCATTGTCTACATGACTTATGCCAAATTCTTGTAAATTCGAACACTATAGCCCTATGAGATTAACAGATACAAACTACTAAACGTAAAATAGGTAAGCAAAAAGGATTTACTGTATAGCACAGGGAACTATATTCAGTGTCTTGTGATAACCTATGATGAAAAATAATCTGAAAAAACATATCTATATTTAACGGAATCACTTTGCTGTACAACTGAAATTAACACAGTATTGTAAATCAAGTATACTTCAATTAAAAAAATAAAGCCAAACACTATAGCCCTAGTCAAAATTAGAGGCATGTTTGTATTCAGCCTTTAAATACTTCAATTAAAACGGAATGATTTCTACTAAACGAAGTACAATAAAACCTCCTGCTACTTTACAAGCCCTCGTTTTAAAAATACATATAAAAAAGGTAATGTTTGGTTAACGTTAATTATGTTTTCAGGATAATTAATCTGAAAGGCATTGCTGGTAAACTTACTTCTTGTTCCAGACTATCTCCTGTGTTACATGCAATGAACAAGGGCCATGAAGCTAAGCCACTCTGACTCAGTGATGCTGCACTAGGGTGTGACAGGCCTCAGTAACTAACTCTCTCAGGACTGAATGTTTCCTTTGGTAAACTTTCTCACGCTAAATTGCATTACAATCTGATAGGATCTTTAAAAACAGTTTCTCACTTTGATGTTTATACCTGAATAAAACATTTTTAAGTTATATTATGGGCCTGGTACCCTATTTTAAATCTGCATACAACTGTCCCTGGATACTCTGATTTTCCCACATACTGACTATGGAAAAATTTTCACACTTATCTACTCAAGTTGGTAAACAGGAGCATATGGACAAAGTTAGAGTACTGGCAAGTGTTCTAGGGTTATCATTCCTGGTGTTCTCCCCTGCCAGTGTGCGTGTGTGTGTGTGTGTGTGTGCGTGCACGTGCGTGCGTACTGCCAGAGAAAACCTAATTGCTTGATCTTCTCTCGTAACAACAGAATCCTAAGTGAAATAGTAGAGGTAACATTGATTTTTTAATACAACTTTCTCAACAGAAGTGTTGTGTTTCAGAAGAATGTCTTAAATGTGCCTCTTATTCTTACTGGGGGCTGGTATGTGTTAACATGGCTACAGCACTTGGTAATTAGATTAGATACAAACGTTTAAGTAAAACTTCGTATCTGCCACTTCTGCCAAGGCTGCAGTACTATGCACTATGCAAGTGAATTCTTCAGCGTTCTTAGCCATAAAGAAGATCATTTTTGGTCAGTAAACCAGAAAATATAATGGCCTGACCTGGTTTAGCTACAGCCCTGCTGAGCCGTATGAATATGCTGTCTAACCTCTTACGATACATTCCGTGAAGCAGCATTGTCATGACTACTGTTAATAGTTCCATGGCCCTAACACAGGATTGATGAGGATGTATCTCAATGACCTTGTATTTAAATCCTGCACCCGCCTTTTTTTTTAATAAGCAGGGACCGAGTAGGACCTCTGAGATTTGAGGCACATGAATCTTCTTTTGACCTCCATTCCCACATCTGCTGCAGATAACAGGGAGCTTCGCAGTTCTACCAGCTCAGAGCATCATGGCCTCTCCCGAGGCCTCCACCTTCCAAGCAACAATGAAGTGGGAACCCCAGAACTCTGTCTCCTCTTTGTTAGGTCCCCAGCTCTCCTTCCTGTCACATCACTCACAGCCGTGCCACCACAAACTGCCTGAGAACAAGGGGACTAGCCTCACCCTGTCCTCTGCTCCTCACTTGGTGTGTCACCAAAGCAAGCCCTGGTCATCTGGTTCACTCTACTTCTCTCTAGTGAACCTCATCCATCACTACTCTCCAACTCCGAAACTCTTCCCATGGGCCCTCTGGAACTCATGGTCCATTATTAGCAAAACACCCTGTACCCTCACCTTCACCTCCTACCATTCTCTCCCCTCCCTGCTCGTCCCTGGAGACATTACGTCCCCTGCAGTCCTCGTAAGCTGTAATGTGAGTTCCCTTTGGCCCTACCTACTTTGTATCACTAGCTTCTAATTGAGCTGACATGTTTTTAAAAATACTGTAAAATTGTATTTTGGGCACTGTCCCACCCACGTTTTCCTTATCCCCATAATTCCCGTTCTAAACTTTCACATTCCAGATGTCTAGAGTTTCCAGATGTCTAGAGTTTCATTTTCTTCATCATCCTCACCAAGGTACGCCACCAGGCTTATCTTCCTTAACCCAGATTTGATATTTTTCAATCACCCCTCTCCTTCACAATAAATACCCTGAATTACAGGAAGAGATTTTTCAATACAGCACTCTTCCTCTCCTTTGAACACTTGGAAAAATTTAAGAAGCAAGGAGGTTCACTCTGTCAGCCAACCAGGACCCATTTCAAGGACTCTTCCTTCCACAAGCAGTTCTTATTTCTCTATGCTATCATTAGTGAGCCTTAAGGTACTGTACTCTTAGAATGTGGATGACTTATCTGATCTATACTACATATTAGGATGAGATGAAATGTTTGAGTTTGAATTGATGATTGGATTAGTTATGATTCTAATTAACTCCTATAAACCCCTCTCTTTACACAATTAAAAGGGAGGTTGCTTTCAGAAAAAATGTTCCCAGAGCTTCACTCCTTTACTACAAATGTCCTCTGTATTAATTTCCAATGATTGCTGTAACAAATTACCACAAACTTAGTGGCTTAAAGTAACATATATTTATTTTCTTATAACTCTGGAGGCCAGAAATCTGAAATTAGTTTCACTGGCCAAGATCAAAGTGTTGGCAGGGCCATGCTCCCTGCGGACACTAAAGGATAATGCGTTTTTTGCCTCTTCCAGCTTCTGGTGGCTCCTGGCATTCCCTGGCCTGTGGCCATACCACTCTGATCTCTGCCTCCAAGGTCACATTGCCTTTTTCTCTGTGTGTCTGTAAAAGCTCCTTCTATCTTCCTTTTATAAGGACACAGTGATGGAATTTAGGGTCCACCTGGATAATTAAGGATAACCTTCCCATCTCAAGATCCTTAATTTAATAATACCCGCAAAGTCTCTTTTATTGCCATATAAGGTAAGGATCACAGATCCCAGGTAGCAGGATGTGCATATCTTTCGGGAAGCCATCATTCAGACTCATATACCCCACAATCTTTTACACAAATGCCAAGAACTATGTGTAAATGCTATAACTTAAGTGAAAAGAACAATTAACTTATTAAGTCATCAACAACTTTTGTCATCGTTTAATTTATTTCAAATTTTGGATTTCTAAGTCTTTATGAATCATCTTACCCACTCTTTATTTTGCCTATATATAATTGCAATTATAATTCATAAATGAGTAAAGAGGAAATGTATAAAATCTGGAACTTTCAAATATACATTTGTTGGTTTTCTATTTTGCATGTATGTCTTCTTTTTCATAAGCATCAGAGTATAATTCCAAAAGTTTAATGAAAATGGACAAATACTATTACTCTATTTCAACTCTACAGTCCTGTATGAAAAAATAATTTGCACAGTATTTTCAATTCCATTATTACAGTTTTTGCCAGAAGAATGAGGTGTCAGATTTTTATTGTCTGATATGTATTGGGAATTAGAATTGTATGCACCACCACCCTGACCTTTATCCATACTCTGCATTTTGATTGGCTAAGCTTTCTACTTCTTCCTATTTGTAGCTTTACTAAACTAAGAGGAACAGGTGAACTGTCCAACCAGTAAACACACAGAACAGCAGAAGGTCAAGCTGAAAGGAAACAACCAAATTGCACATCGGGTGTGTGACATGCCAACGCCAGAACCTAATGCTCAGCAAAAATTTAACCTACAATATAAAACAGCATAACTGAATCCACTCTCTAAAAATGAATAAAAGAAAGGTGGCAAGCTTAACCCATTCTACATAACGTTGCAATTCCCTGGCCTTCCATGAAAACATCCTTGAAAGATTACTTGAGGTCACGAAGTCAGTTTTCATTATCACTAAAGTGATGCATACATTTGTATCTTAAGCCCTGTGTAAGGAAAACTGTTTCAGATCTGTCTTCTTTCTTGGGTGATACAAAATCACAGATTCATTATGACTTTCTCCAGCTCTTTCCTAACAGACCTTGTGCAGATGTACTCTTGGCGAAACTACAGTTCATGACTAGTAAAGACTAACAATTTTACTCCAAAGACCTGTATCACCATCAAACTTTTCTTCACACTTTTTTTCGAACCCAGTATTTCACTTGCAAGCACACATCCACCTAGACTAACCCAGATCCGTTGCTTTAAGTTACATTAGTATTCTTAGTATATCTGTAATTAGAACAAGAGTGCCAAAAATTACCACCTAAATTTAGAATACACTATCTTTTGGAAACTGGACACTAATGACATATTTAAAAATAAATCTAAATTCCCCCTGGATTTTGAAATACAGCAATTAAGGTTATCCTCTTACATGTATATTTAAACAAATAAAAAAATCTTATATCCAGCAAATTTGTAAATAAATGTTGTTTCAAATGCAATTTTAAAAGATTGCATTACACAAACCAATAAGAAAATAGTAAAGATTCTTCACAATTTCTTCTATACCTTGATTCAGTATGCCTGAAAACTTTGTTCATGGGAAGGTAGTTAAGTGTAAACTAATTATATACTTAAATTTTCCAAAGCCTTCCAGAAACATACACCTTTGAAGAGCATTCCTACTGTCTTTAAAAATAGGTACATAGTAAAAATATTAAAGCATAAACATATTTTTGTCTGGCCAAGGGAAACTAATAAGGTTTAAATTTTACCATCCTAGTATAATAGAGCTTACCAGAGACAACCCCTTATTTTTAAGGGTAAAGAAACTGAGTCTCAGAGACTAGTCACACAGTTAGATAAATTTCTTCCATCAATTCAAAAGACAACTAGGGTATATCAGCAAAATAAAATACAGTCTAAAAGATTTTTTTTTAATTTTTAGAATGTAACAATGCTTCTTCTTATTATTTACTTTTCACTTAAGTAACTTTATATTTGTATTACATCATGCTAAATTTTATCAGCATTTTCGGTCAAAACACAATATACTCTCTACTATATAGCATATCATGTATCTAGTCTAGTATGATATATATAGCGTATCATATGTCTCTAGAGAGAGACGGACATAGCTGGAGTTAGCTGGAGGGTGATGAGAAAATGAACAAAGATCTCTGTGTTTTTAAAAGTGTCATATGATTTTAAATCTGTTTATTTAAAATCTAGTGGGAAGAATCCACTGCAGAAGTAGAGGTTGAAAAGAAAAAGAAAAAGGATAACTAGACTGGACATTTCTTGAGAGTGTGGAAGGGTATATAACTGAAGCACATTCGAAGGATCTGGCTGTGAACTGAGGGATCAAGGAGGATAGTGTGGATTTGTATCCAAGTTTAGGAAACTGGCAGTTCTACTGAAATCATGGGTAACAAAACAGAAGTAAAAGAGGAACATAAGTGAAGGACATTGCTGACAAAAATGGAAGAAAGTAGAAGAGTCAATGGAAAGAACTTTTTTTTTTTTTTTTTTTGCTGTACACGGGCCTCTCACTGCTGTGGCCTCTCCCGTTGCGATGCACAGGCTCCAGACGCACAGGCTCAGCGGCCATGGCTCACGGGCCCAGCCACTCCGCGGCATGTGGGATCTTCCCAGACCGGGGCACGAACCCGTGTCCCCTGCATCGGCAGGCGGACTCTCAACCACTGCGCCACCAGGGAAGCCCAAAAGAACATTTTAATGAGACTAAAAACAAAAACAACAACAAAAAATCCCAACAGTCATAACTAAACAGTCATAGGAACATGACTGCAGATCTAGCTATTTGAACGATGCAGCAACTACAGATAATGAGAGGATTCTAGGTATGGACTGAGATGATGGTACCTAGTTTGTGGTAAGGGGTCTTTCTGGCAATTCAACATCCTACCAGAGAAGCAGTAATTCTTGCCTAAAATCTAATATTGGAAAATTACTGATTTGAACTTCTTTTTTTACATGTTGGTACTCAATGCGTAATAACTTACAGATTTTAAGGTGCTAAGAGCTAGTGAAAATAGAAAAGAGTATAGCATTTACTGAACTGAAAAAAAAAAAAAATAGGAAAAAGACTAATGAACCAAACTCTCCAGTATGCATTTCTCTAAGAGTAGACAAATAATCTGGTAACTGCAGAGAGAAAAAATCATTAGTTATACAGATTTTGATTTTTAGAGGTAATCTGACTTCTGAAGCAACAGATACAGGGTTATTCTGGGCAAAATGCCTTCACATATTATTTTTCTCTTTTTTTTTTTTTTACTTTATTTGTAATTTAAAATTTAATACCCAATAATTTATTTAATACCAGTATGCCCTGAGTTACAGAATTCTATCAGGACAATTAAAAAAAAAATCAATGAAGCAAAACTTTAAAAGGACATTTGAAATTCTCAAGTCTTTATTTCACAAATCATAATATGAAACATCCTTTGAATAATAAAGTTTTCTAAATACACTTGAAATGAAATAACGAATCCTTGATCTTCATGCGATATGTTAGAAACAATCTAATACTAATGCAAAGAAGGAAAACATACTCAAACTACATCAGTATTATTCCATTCTTCTCTTATTTAGAAATATGGACAGTATAATGTATATAAATGTGTTTAAGATCTAAAAATGGAAGTTTTTAAAAGCCCTCGATTTGACTGATTACTGATAGCTATATTAATATACTCCAAACGATTTTTACAATGAATTGGCTTCACTAGTCAGTTGAGTGGTATCAAGGTGTATCATTACCATGTGGTCTTATTTTATGTACAAACGTCACCCTAACAACTAGGAGAACAAAACAATACTGATAGAGCATGGCTTGATTATGCTTAGACTATATTATTCATGATAGAAATTTCAGACTTTAATAGGGATTAGTGATAAACAGTTTATGTTATAAAAGAATACAAAACAGATTAAAGTTGTAGAAATTTTGATAAGGAAATATTTATTTGAATTGGGTGAATAAAATGCTTCAGGATCTATAGGTACGTATTTGTAGATTTTGAATTCTATAGTTTCTCAGGATAAAGGACACGTCAAGATACCTAATCCAAGAATAAATGCAAGTCCTCAGTTGACCAGTAAGCTGAAGAAGCTATTTTGTAATCCATGTTTCCACCTATTTACAAAGAATAACTTTTTTTTTCTTTTAATCAATATTCTATACTTTTAGTTAAGGGATAACTTATCTACACTTCAAACTTATTAAGAATTTAAAACATTTCTCAAAACAATTAATTTAAAATCTATCATATTATATATAAATAACCAAATAGATATTTAGATATAATATAATCATAAAGGAAAATCAGATAGGAGAAATAAGAACAGGTATGAGTTTGGTACCCAGAATTGTATACCGTTGCTTTGAGAGAGTTACAAATTTGACTCAGTGCTTCACAGTTGCCCAGAGAAAAGGAAATCATATAAAGTTGCTGGAGTTGAGTTATCAATGAAAATAAAAGCGAATTGAGCTGGTCAGGAGTAGGACAGCAGTCTTGGGAATGAGATCGAGGAGGACTTCTTTCCCAGCTGGCTTCTCTCTGGTCAATAATGTCCCTGACAACTACATAAGCTCCTGCATCTACGTTTTGTCAGTGACATGCTGTATATTGACCTGTTCTGAAGTACCTGATACACACAACCTTATTTTGATCCTTATAATCACTTAATTATTGTTAATAAGAAAGTGACATGAGGATCAAAGGGTTTACTCAACTTTTCTAAGTTTGCATAATTAGAAATTAGCAGACTAATTAGCGCTAAAAACAGATATGTCTGATTGCAATCCTCTATTCTTAAGTATCTACATAATAGTGAATTCAACTTTGCTGAATTATTTCTTATAAATACATATGGAAGAATCATTTCACACCAAAGCATAATTCACAGAGAGTATTGGGAGAGTGCAGAGCAGAGGAAGACAAAGGGATGAGACCCAGCTTTCTGACTGTCTAGAATAATTTACGGGTCTTTTTTTTTGTTCTGCTTGTTTTTAACCTAAGGAAATGGATGCCTACGAATATAGCTGATTTGTTTTGTGGTGTTGTTTTGTTTTTCCTCTTCAAACAGGTGGTACTGATTAAAAGATCAAATTTCCTAACAAGTATATGGAATGAGAGTGATTCATGCTGTCAGTTAAAGTCAGAGCCACATGCCTGGACAGTCAGTCAACATCACTCATAAAAACTGAGAAAACTATCAAGGACACAGTCTGAAGGTAAAGCCAAGCTTTCTCAAGGCAGGATGGCCACACAATTCCCAGAAGGCAGGCTCCTCCCCCCGACCCAGTGCAGTTGCTCCACCTACTCTGGTTTCCATTCCATTGGCAGAGTTCATCTTTCTTCCCATTGTCCTATTTAGAATTTCCTGTTTTTGACCAATGACCAAGCTCCAAGCTAGGTTTATTGATAATTTCTCATTTTATCACCTTCTTACCAGACACTTTTCTAGTCCACCTTAATGAGAGACAGGCTCTCACTTACCCTAGCCAGTAATTCTGTTTTCATCCATGGCCTACACTGGGTGCAATCCACTGCAGGGGAACACAATTTGCCAGCCCAAAAGATCTCCTTGGCATGTGGATTATTTTGAGGTGAAAACAATCGAGGCCCCAACGACTCATGAAGAATGCTTGACCTTCTCCCTAACTGCCTGAAGAATAGAGATACAGGACCTCTTGCAAGAAGGGAGCCGTCACCACAGGTAACTACCTACAGTACGAGCCAGGTGTGTGGACACAGAACTGCGTTGTTAAGATTGCTCTCTGTCTCCCATGTCTGTACACGGCCTAGCGACCATTCCTTTATCAAACATTTGCCTTTTCCATCTTTATGTCAACTGCCCTCCTCCCCTTTAAGGTCCCAAACCACTACCCACAACATTCTCTCTCGTCTTTAACTGAAGATGCTATTTAAGGTGAGAGTTTCAGCCATTTTGGTGAATTAGGGTCTCTCCCACGCATACATGTTGTTAAACTTTTGTGTGATTTTTCTCCTGTTAATCCGTGTCGCATCAATGTAATTCTTAGACCGGCCAGAACCTAGAAGGTACAGGAACAGGTCTCTTCCTCCTCAGTAGCTAAGGATACAAAATTCTCTAACTCAAAGAAGCTGGAGCACTTACGTTAATAAGACTCAAATGAGCCATTTAAACTGAACCAGGACATTGTAAGGGGAGGAGGGGGGCTGTAGAGGAGGAAGTGGTTTCACTTTGAAGTTATACTTTGAATTCATGAGGATAAAATCAAATTGGTACAGTTCTCACAAACACTGGATCAAGTTACTCTCTACACCAGAAGTTGCCATTTTGAGGAACGAACACAACTGAGCGTGCTCTAAAAAGGGTTGGCAAATACAGGCCACACGACTTTGCATGTATACATTACAGTGGTTTATTTTTCTGAATTTGCCCCGTGGGTCAAATCTCAGGTAACTGCATCTAATCCAAGTTTATCTTTGCCACTTGTCTTCCTGTTTTGGAAATCCCTCAACCATTCCAATAGCTAATAGCTGTTTTTTCCCCTGGCTGTTAAAGTCTCCCATTGCCCCATTTTTTTGGTCATTCTTCCATCACAACCTGGCTATCCTTGACTCCAGGCCATGGAGATCACTTAAGACATGAAGTGACAACGGAAGATCACGTCACATAAAATAACTTATTTGTATGAGACACAGCTGGATAGCTTATTGCATCTGCTAGATATACTTCCAGAAAACACTAAAGTGGTCATTAGGAATTTCAAACACTTGTATTTCTTCTACATAAGATGTAGCTAAAGGATATATTTTTTGGTTAGAAAGCCCTCTAGGTAACTCTCATGTTACCTAAGTTCTTTTATTTTTTTTTGCCGCACCACGTGGCATGCAGGATCTTAGTTCCCCGACCAGGGATCGAACCTGTGCCCCCTGCAGTGGAAGTGCGGAGTCTTAAGCACTGGACCGCCAGGGAAGTCCCCTAAGTTCTTTTTAAACACAAAAGTTGACCTCCCCAACATACTGCTATGAGCTGTGAAGTCCCTCCAGCCATCTTTAATTGAAAAACCAGTTTAAAAGCAATTGGTAACAAAATACCTTGTTTTTCATTTTCACTGAATGTTTATTATAAACCAACACAGAAATAACCACATTAGTTACTTCAGATAATTTAATATTTATAGGCAGGTAAATCAAAACCCATATTCTCTTCAAAGGTAACTGCATGAACACATTAATATTATTTCAGAAATTGACCGATCTTTAGACGTACACAGTATCAATATTTATGGACCTTAAGGCCCTTTAGAGATTCAAGGAAGAAAATCCACTGTCCCAGCATTCTTGAGCACAATAAAAAGAACAATAATATTTTGCTAATTCGATGCACAGTGTATCTAAGGTCATATGGATCAATGAGCCGACCATGGGAGGCTGCGCTTAAGGTTGCCTGTCCTTTGAATTCTCAGTCAATAAATAGTTAGAGTTTATTACATGACAATTACCCTCAAGCAAGCTAAGAGGACATGACTAACAGATTTAAGTAAGTTTTTATTATTAATTCCATTTCTTGTCAAGAATGGTCACAAGGGACCATGTAGATGTAGCAAATTAATAAACTCTATGAAAAGTGAGGAATATTGGGTGGAATTTAAGCTACTGGAGACTAAAGCCAGGAAGGCAAAGGGCTCTGAGACAGAAAAGAAGAAGGCTGAGAGGAGGCAGCTGGAGGACCAATGCCCTTCCCAAGTGGAGGAGAACTGAAAGAGGATCAGTCACTTCATTTAAGCGACTGGGTGTAAGTTGTTATAGACCTACACAGGTTGGACGGGCTCTGAACGCAGGCTAAAGGCAAAACTGTGTTCTGCAGCTTCAATGCACTCCCTAAAGGGCTGTGAGCAAATAAATAAGTAAATAAATATTTTTAAAAAGAAAAAAAATTTTTTAAGTGATATGACAAAAACAATACCTTGGATTAACCTGCATAAGAAGAAGAAAAATGTGTAATCAAAGACACCAACCATGAAGCCCTTTATGACAGAGGGGAAATGGAATTCATTTTAAAATGTTAAAGTTGAATTAGACAAAATCACTGATAAACATTCCTTAAGAGAGTGAAGTATGGACTTGTTTGTTCTAAAGGATGATCTGATTATATATATACATATATACATGAAACTTACATATATATATAAACGTACATATATATACATACAAGTTAGTTTATAGTGACAATTTTTATATTTTATATTTATATATTAGTTTGTAGTGTTAGACAAATAGCTAAATGCAAATAGCTTATAGCCAGTAAATAATGTCACGGGGAGGATTCTGTAAAAAAATAGTCCAGGGCCGAAGTTACAGATTAGCTCAGCTATTCACTGCTTCTTTTCCTACACTGCTTCCAACTGATTTCCCCCTGTGAATATCTCATCTGCAGATAATGGTAAAAGAAGATCAAAAATCCATTTATAATGAACATGCCACCAGGTGCGAAACATCCTTTAACCACAGACCACACAACACTCGGTTGTGTGCCATTAGAATGGAGAGCAACTTTATTTTTCCCTGTAAGATCAAAGTGTATTTCCCTCAGAAATAAGATATTCCATCATTTGGCAACACTATTATGAAAAGCTGGCATTATAGGTTTTTTTAATCTCATACATTTTAAGAGGTCAAGAGTAGTGAACTGTATTTTACACGCTGAGTCCTAGAAGTTGCCCTCTAATAACACTGTCCTAGAAGTTGTCCTCTAATAACACTGTCCTAGAAGCTGCCCTCTAATAACATTGTCCTAGAAGTTGCCCTCTAATAACACTGTCCTAGAAGTTGCCCTCTAATAACATTTTGTTACTCCAAATGTTACCATCTTTCAGTGAGAACTAACATCAATGAGTTTTATTAATGAATTTCAAGATGGAACTTGAGATTCTGAAAAAGCATTAGGAAGATAGTTGAGAAAGCTGTCTTGTTCTACAGTGCCTGCCCCCTTTGATTTGTTACCAGGGGCTTTTTTGTCAGTTCTGTAAGAGCCAGGTAGCTTTTGCTTATGCCCTTTATACTGATAAAGAAGAAAAAATCCTCAAATTATAAATGAGAAGGTTTAAAATTTTCTCGTTCTATTAAAATTCAGATGTTATTCACCAACATAATTGATTATGGAACAAGGATATAATTAAGTCTCTACTTCTAAAAGGTAAATGTTAAAATACATTTAGTCATGCATTTACTTTTGTGATTCAAAATCCGCATTCTTTTATGAGTGCTCTGAAAATCTAGATAGAACTGCATCGTTCAATATGATTTTTGGCACCATACGTGCTGTCCAAAAGGGTGGCTGCTCACCACATCTGGCTACTGAGAAGTTGAAATATAAGTGTGACTAAGGAAATAAATTTATAATCTGAATTAATTTTAATAGTCACATGTGGCTAGCGGCTACTCTATTAGACAGTATATGGATGATAGAACAAGTGGTCATAACCATTCCAGCCAGCGGGTTCTACCTGGGCTCTGAACTAGGCTCCATGAAGACTCCCGGTACCTCCTAGTGAATGAGGAAGAGGCTATTACCCTAACATGAACAAACTCTTCCTGCTCTTACAACGATTCATTTTAAAATTAGCTTCTCTTCTCCCTTAACCCACTCCCACTGTCATGAGGCTTCCAATCAATAATCATACTGTAGGTTCCCTTCTTCACGCAGCACAGGTAACCTCAAGTAAATAACCTGGTCTCCATTGTTCAGAGCTCAACTTTTTCAAGGCTTTGCTCTACCCACAAAACCACTTGCTTTGATGAGTTTGTCTAATCCTTCTTCAAAATCGCTGCTCTACTGGTATTTCCAAAATGCAACTCCAATGTTTCTTACTGTTATAAAATTCACTAGGGCTCCCTTTTGTTTTCTGGGTAAAAATGAGATAAGATGCAAACTCCTCAGCACAGTCACAGATGTAATTTTATGCTCTAGTTCTCACATTTCCCGTCACTCTGCAACTTTTCTTTTGTGCTCTCTAAGCATGTGAAAATGTTCTCATGTCACCTTGATCTTGCTGTATATACTGCACAGATAGCCTTCCCTTCCCATAGAGCCTGAAATGATTTCTACAGCCCCTTCTTCTCAATCTTCTCACCCCATGCCCTCACTTTGGAATACACACACACAATCCAACACCACCACTTCAGTTACACACACCTATTGTGGTTCAAGAATTACCTCCTCCAGAAAACATTAGCTTTAGTTCTCCAGGATGACCTGAGAATTCACCCCTCTATTCCCCTTTTTATCCTGATTCGATCACAACTCCTACCACAATGAACTGAAATGACTGTTAAATGTTTGTATTTTCTCCATCATCCTGTGGTCAGCTAGAAGATAGGAACTTAATCTTTCCTCCCTCTATCCCCAGTGTCTGAGACCACACACCTAGCTACACAAAAGTTGTTAAATATATAAATAAATGACAGAATAAGAACAGACTGAGACTGAAGATTTAGATATAAAATAAAAATTAGAATGATCCAAAGATAAATAAAATTCTGTGTGTGTATTCAAAGTTTCCTACTTGGGAACCCTAAGATATGATTTTGCTGATATGTGTATATACATGTATATTTATATAAATATATATATTTATTTAAACACACATACTTATACTCGATTGCTCCTAGAAAGTATATACGCATAATTTGACGATTAAAAAATACTAGAAATGACCTCTAAGGAAAAGAGCTTTTAAAGTAAATGGGTTATAACATCATTTGTAAAACAGGCAGTCCTGCTGTGATGATTTCTATTCCGTTGTAGGGGAGGGAACACCCCGACACTGATTTATGAGGCATTTTCTGTCCCTGTCGCCTCTTCCACATCCACAGCAAGACAGAGAAATAGTCTGAGTCATTTTACCAACCATTTTATATCATTTTTGGTCTATCGCAAAGCTAACACCAACTAACACTTTCTAAAGATCAATATAGTCTATTCACCAAAGCCTTTACTTACAACAATATTAATAAACAAGAATTCCCCCAAATAGAAAATAATTTCATTTATAATACAGCATATCTCCGAAAGAGACTTGCAGACATTTGCAAGTATAATCACTATCTATTCTACAGAACAACATTTAATGAATTGTACTCAAGGAAGACCCATCATTGCCTGAGGAGGCCATGTCAAATTGAAGATCACTGGATAGAAGTTTTGCCAAACAGCTCAATGGTTGAGTCAGGAAGACACCCAGGAAATGGTATCAGTAAGAAATGGAAACCAGGATATATCCCAGATTACACAACACCCTAGAAACCTATCTGAGTAGAAAAGATACCAGGATCCAAATTACTTAGAAAATCAAGAATTAGAATTTGGAGAGCATTTTTGTCTCTCTAGAAGTTGCACTGAAACGGATACCTCTGGCAGTGAATTACATCTTTTTCTTACAAATAGAGTTTCCATTTAAAACCTCATATCTTAAATTACTTTAATTCCTGGATGAGCACAGAGCCTGCAGCAAGCTGATATTTCCCTATTCAATTTGGAATAGAGATAATTCCCAAGTAATTACATTAATGTAAAGGAAGGCACAAGATAACGCAGGGCTGGCAGGTAAAACAAAAGTTACTTACGCTCACATTTGAAATAAACCCACAGATTTAAACCATTATGAAAAATATATTGCAGAAGAACTGAGAAGCTACTATTTAATCCCAATTGGGAGAAAGAGGCCCCTCTCTTACCTTTTGTGAGATGAATACAAGAGTTAGTGACTCACATTGGCGTGAAAACAATTTAAAATGCACCATTACAAAAGACGAATTTGAGTTGCTCCAAATAAGTTATGAATGCAAAATAAATGTCCCACAATCCAAAATTTAAAAACCAATTGTCAAATAATTGCCCATAGAAAACAGACTCTTTGTAAATCAGCTAATCAAAGAGATAATTAATGTCATTAATGCATAAGTGAAATTTATATAGCAAGACTGACATAAACATACTGGACAAAATGGAAAGACTTGGCTGTGGGTCTATTTTTCCTCATTATTAAAATGACCTGACATTAATCTATTAAAATTCTATGTAAAATGTCATTAGAGTGAATACAATTTATTGAAATTATAAAATGATACGGTAAATTTAAATAACCATATTAACTTTTTTTCATGCATTTAAGCATAATGGAGTTCCAAATATTAAGATGTTACAGTTTTTAAAAAGTTATTGCATATACATAAGCACTTACTGTTACTTCCTTGCAGCAAGAATCTATATCCACCACAGGAGCTTGAAGTTACTGCCTGTTAAGTCACAAAAACAAGAATATGTTAATTTAAAATACAATAAAGTTTAAATTGCAATAGCTAATAAGATTCTTTTATGTTCATAAAGAAGAAATGTTATAACTACAACCTCTTGGTTTTGGTTTATTTTCATGAATTAAAAACTACAAAAGGCAAGTGAAAATTATTTCCCAATGCACACTGTAAGTTAAAAACACTGCTGAAAAAGGAAAAGAAAATTTCCATTAGAGAAAAGCAAAAACATCCTAGTCGAGTAAAGAATGTGTTAATGCCCCTCCCTCCACCCTTAATGTTCACAGGTAACTTTGATCATTGGTTTACACTAAGTGAATAAAGAACAGTTTGAGTTATGTACTCATTAGAAGCTTATCGTTTAGCGTCTATCCAGAACTCTTTGACTGAACACATCTTTCCTAATCCATCAAGCAAATTTGAAAATAACAATAGAAAAAGATCTCATCGAGTTAGAGAGACACTACTTGAAAACAATTAGGGTTTACATAAGGGCAATACACAGGTCAAATACACTATTTCACTCAATATTTGATCGATTTACTGAAGAAAAAAAATAAATCGTTTATTCTATGCTTGATGTTGACTAGTATCTGAATATTCAACCTGAAAGAAAGAACTTAAGTAATTATCTAAATCACTCAGGCCAAAAGACTAATTTACAAAAATTACTCAGCTCACTGCGGCAAACATTACTGGAGAAGTCTTTTCCTTGAATTATTTCTTAAATGCTAATTTTACTTTTCACGGTTCGATGTTACCAAACACAGAAAAAAACCACAACATGGTTTGAATTCGACATACATAATCACAAATAAAATCATCTGAAAATATATTTTTAAAAAATAAATTTTTAATCTTAAAAGATTACAGAACATACTAAATCTGAAAATTATTTAATTTCTCTGAAGACACTTAAAAATATAGTCCACATTGAAACTTGATTTGGATTTACGTATCATTCCATTGTAATCATGCATTTCCACTTTAACTGTTGATCCATTTTAATTTCTTTTCCTTTTCCAGCTACTGTTAAGAACACAAGGCAATTTGCAAGTCTTTTCTCCATAATATGTTCAATGTTAGTTTTAAAAGCTTGAGATCTTGCCAAAATATGTCCTGCTTTATACAGTAGAAGAGGTAACATTTAATACAAAATTGGAAATGTTATTTTGTTTAATAAGCTTTTTCTCCCCCAATCAATCAAAATCTGCTGACATAGTGGAAGCTAAAACATTCTTCACATATTTCTCTACTATGCTGAGATTAAAAAAAAAAATCATACCACTTGGATTTGGAGAAAACAGTATCTTAAAAAAAAAGTATTAAAATTTCTATAGTAAACAAGAAATAGTTTTCCATTATATAGGCAAAAATTTTTTTTAATATTTTAGGGAAATAAAGTAATTTCCTCAAGGAAAATAACAAGATAAATAATAAATTATTTACTATCAAACCTCTTATTCAAACAGCTAACAGTTAACGACAGTTAATTTGAGGTTAAATTTAGAGAACTTGAATACAAATAATTACTAATCCAGGAACTCCTGCGCTTTTAACGTTTTTGCTAGGACATGTTAGCATTTTGACATCGTGTCCTATAAATGCAAAACACTATTTTTATTAATGTAGGACAAATCTTTAAAATGTATGGTGTAAGTCTGCTTTTTTTATTTTAAAATTAAATTTACACCTTATTATAATACATACAAATAAAGTGTAATTTTTATTTCACGTAATAATAAAGCCATAGCTAGTCAAAATACCTTCTGATTAAAAAGAACATTCCTTTCTCTTTTTTTGAATTTTATTTTTTTTATACAGCAGGTTCTTATTGGTTATCTATTTTATACATATTAGTGTCTACATGTCCATCCCAGTCTCCCAATTCATTCCACCTCCACCCCCCCCCTCCCGCCTCCCAACTTTCCCCCTTTGGTGTCCATACATTTAAAAACATTTCTTTCATAAAATTTTCCTAGCCATAGGAATTACTGAGGTATATAATCTTTCTTTGGGACAAGAGAGACATCATTTGAGATAAATTTTAGTTTCCTTGTTTCGCTATATAGTTACATCTTTATCCTTTCACACTCCTTAATCACCCTACTCGATAGAAATACACCTGGACCACTACATGCTTTGCTCCTGCTGAGATGGCAGAAGCTACTAAATCTTGCTACTATTAAAGGGGAGGGAATGAGAAGTTCCTGATTTTTAGATACGGGCTGAACTTAAGGTGGTTGAAGGAAGCGTAATCATGAGATGAAACACCCACAGTGAATTTCTTCCATATCCCGGTGCTTCTATTACTCAGTATGATTACGTTCCGTTGGTCAAATGTCCTATCCTGGGTCTACTCTACCTGATGGCATCGTGGGTTCTACCACTGCTGAGATATCTGTGCTGGGGAAAGCTTTCTTTACATGAAATACTACTTGTAAACTGGAAGTTGAATGGAAGCCTCAGAGCCCTGTCTGCTCCCTGTATGCCCTCCCCACCTGCAGCTCAGAAGCTACCCCGGGATTTTCAAGGAGCAAAGTCTTAAATCCACTGCTCCATTTCCACGTTTCTTTCCTTTCATGTCAACAAACAATGGGTGAAGAGACATGGGAAGCTGTCACTTTTCGAGGAAAGAAAAAGGAAATGGAAGATAAGAAACAAGGCATAGGATTTGAGTAAAAAATAAAGGAAACAGAGAAAAAGACAATGTTTTAGGTAAGTATGCCACGTATGGGCCAAAGTTTTAGAAAACTGCTTGGCAAACACAGCCCTAAAACAAAGGTACTGAAAAGAAATACTACAAATAAATGGAACGTTACAGACAACTTGTATAACTTCATTCTCCCAAATGTTTTATATATTTAAATCTCTGATTTTCTGATATTTCAGGTGATTTACAACATAATCCACATGATTCAATCTGAGACAGATTTTAATGTAGTTATCTTCCCAAGACAAAATATAAAATACTGGCTCACACCTAAGCATTCAAGGACATCTGGCCACCCTCATATTACGCTAATCGCCTCGAAATTCTGCCACATCTTAAATTACAGAGGTTTATAGTATAAGAACTGACTCAGGAGGTAGAGCTGCGTTCCCTAAAATGTGACTGAGGTCCCAGACACCCTTTAGGGATGCTCTTCGTTACTGAACCAACTAACACCTAATTACATTTGGGAAGAGGAAAAAAAAAAAGAAGAAGAAAAAATAACCCTCAGTTTCCTGTAGCTGCTCTATGACTCACACCCGAATGCCTGCAGAGTTTGCACAAACATTCTCGGCTTCCTCTGATGTTAATTCTCTCCTTTAGAGTGTTGGGAAGCTCGGCACCAAACCCTGGTCTCCGGCTTGCCAAAAGACATGCTGGTTTCTTGGTATGGTTTTCCAGCTCTTTTGTTATTAGTGCATGATTTGAGAATATGCTCCCACGGTAACAGAATTCATTAAGGGCTTTCTGTTTGGTTCTGCCAATGAGAATTTTTGCCTGCATGTAGCGCTGGCCTCTGAAGCTTGATCCATAGTATTTGTCTTATAAAGTCTTGTCATCTCATAGCATGACTGATGCTACAAAATAATCCATAATGAGACACGTTCTCCCAGCATGAGCCACTCCCTGAGGGTAAATTAGGCACTACTAGAAAACACATTAACTTCATCACCAAACTCAGGTGCTTCAAAGAGACTACAGGAAAGTGGATACATCATGCAGTCCCATCTTGCACCACTGCGTTTGTGGAACGGATTAGGGATGTAATCCTTCATGTTCATTCTTTACCATATCCCATTAGGGAAAAAAAAAATTTTCATATTCTGACAATTTTCTTTGTACAGTCATTTCCAGAGGTAAGGTTTGCTCAAAATAACTGTGTGGTTGATACAGTAAAGGAAAAAAAAAGTCAATGTTTTAACCAAAATTTTCCCATGTGATTTCAGTAAAATACTTAACATACCTTGTTATTTTCAGCTACATTTTTAATACCGCATAATTATATTGACCACTTGTTCTGTTTTTCACTATTGGATTGTTTATTCATCTTTTTTTTAACGGTGTGCAATAGCAATAGCTTAAAAATCCTGTGAAATCTTTTCATGCTAATGAGGCCAAAGTCATCGGGCCAGTCCTTCTGGGGATTGGCTGGTTCCAGAATGAAGATTAAACTGCCCCTGCATTCTTTCCTTATATGTGTGTAAGTGGTATTAGGGAGAGACTGAGAATGAATCGGGGGAGCAGTCCAGTAAGTACACTGAAAAGTAAATCAAAGTATATAATTGGATAAAGAGATGAAATGAGCACCACGTTTATTTAGGGCAGTGCTCTTCTCAATCAGGGGCAATCTGGGGCCACAGGGGACACTGGACAATGTCTGGTCATATTTTTTGTTGTCACAACCGGGGGTCAGGGGTGTGCCACCGTGATCAAGTGGGTAGAGGTCGGAGATGCTGCCAAGCATGCTACACTACATGGGACAGCCCTCCCCCCCGCCACACACAGAATGATTTGGTCCAAAATGACTACCGTGTCGCAGTTATCACACCCCGGGTTAAGGAAAGCTGGAAAAGAAGGGGAGAGGACATATCTCATTTGTCTACACGTCACTGTAACTGGCTTACAGGGCATAGAGGCGGAAAGAGATCTGCAAGGAGAACTGGCCTTAGGCTCTGAGGAGGGCACGACCTCTGCGTCTCAGGAGAGGTGAATCCACGGCTTCTCCGCAGCAGGCGAGAAAAGCGGAGCTGCCACACCACCAACGTGGTCTGCACAGGCGTGTTTGCGCGGCACCCTGACAGAGCAAGCCGCAAATAAAGGTCCCACCAGATGGCCGGCCTAGCTGGCAGCTGAGAAAGGTGGAGAAACCAAGGCTCTGAACCCGTGCCACGCAGAGATAGCGGAAGCTCATAACTAATAGGAACTCCTGAGCTTGTGCGGCAGAACAACGGATAAGGGAGCGGCTTGTTCAAACCCCTTCGCTTGTAAACTGCCTTCGCTGACTAAGCTCGCTTTAGCTTCTACGGGCGTCTTTCTCTCTTTTTTCCTCTCCTTAATTGCGTACCTTCCCAGCTGCACACGGCCTGGGTGTTCTCCAGGAACCCGGAGTCAGCTCCCACCAAGCGCGAGCCGGCTGAGGCTGGTTGGGACCACGGACGCTGAAACTGGGCCTGCGCAGACGTCCCCCGACCGGCCTGTTGACTCCACCCTCAGATCACGCAACATCCGCGCTTATGAATATGCAGAGACACGGAACCCCACTGCGCCTGCGCAGAACATCAGTTACCGCCCCTCTTCCTTGCCTCCCATCCCCTTTCCCCAGTCCTGAGGCCCTCCTGCTTGTCCCATAAATGTCCCAAACCCCTTTGCCTCTCGGGAGGCGGAAATGAGACTTGCTCTCTGACTCCTGGCTTGGCCGCCTTACGAATAAGCTCTTTCTCGGCTGAACCTCGGCGTCAAAACGGCCCATTTGCAGCGCATCCGGCAAAGGGCCCTGGTTCCCTAACAGCTCGGTGTGCTCTTTTTGTCCTGTCCCTTCTCAACACCTTTGCCCCTTGACTACTTTTGTTATGTTACACTGTCAATGACAATTTTTGTTAAGATTCTGATACACTATTAATTTGGTTTAACATCCCTTTCTGGGCTTTATTTTTTAAATAAATTTATTTATTTATTTTTGTCTGCGTTGGGTCTTCATTGCTGTGCGTGGGCTTTCTCCAGTTGCGGCGAGCAGGGGCTACTCTTCGTGGTGGTGTGCGAGCTTCTCACTGCGGTGGCTTCTCTTGTTGGCGGAACACGGGCTCTAGGTGCACATGGGCTTCAGTAGTTGTGGCTCGTGGGCTCTTAGAGTGCAGGCTCAGTAGTTGTGGCGCACGGGCTTAGTTGCTCTGAGGCATGTGAGATCTTCCCGGACCAGGGCTCAAACCCATGTCCCCTGCATTGGCAGGCGGATTCTTAACCACTGCGCCACCAGGGAATTTCCCTGGGCTTGTTTTAATATGTCCTGGAGGAAGAAATTTTCCCCTACCCTTCTAGGTTCTACTGGCTGGTCTAAGAATTACATTGACATGAGACAGATTAACAGGAGAAAATCACACAAAAGTTTAATAACATGCGTACACAGGAGAGACCAAAGAAAACTGAGTAACTCACCACAATGGCTGAAAACCTCACCTTAAAAAACATCTTCAGCTAAAGACAAAGGAGGATGTTGAGGGTAGGGGTTTGGGACTTCACAGAAGAGCAAAGGCAGCTGACATGAGGATGGAAAAGTGAATAGTTGGTAAACAAACGTTTCCCGGGCCAGGCAGAGACAATGGGACCCAGAGAGGAATTTTAACAGACTCTGCTAAGTTGCCCTGTCTACACACCTAGTTCCTACTGTAGTCTCTATGGTGACAGCTCCGTTCCTGGAAGAGGTCCTCTGCCTACATTTTTTAGGCAGTTAGTGGGGAGGTCAAAGGTTCTTCCTGAGTCTATTAAGCTTGTTTTCAGCTTGAAATAATCCACATGCCAAAAGAAACATTTTGCTACGGCAAATCTTACTTTCCTACAAATTCTTACAAAACGTTCATATTTAAAAAGATTCCAGCTCATTTTAAGAGATTGTGTGTGTAAATACACACACACACACACACACACACACACATATATGTAATTTAGTTGGTTCCTTCTCCTCATTCAAAAGACAGAATTTTCACCTCAGCATCGTTATTGGAGTACTTTGAAGTCTCAGAGAACAGACCTTCTCCTGCTGAAAATGACTTACGTAAAGTAATAGTGTTTCACTAAAGTGTAAGTAGTATTCACTGTTAACTTAGCATCACTGTCTCTCATTTCTTTGTCCTTTCCTTCACCCCCTCCAATCTTTTTTTTCTTTCTACCTCTTTCCTCATCCTTACGACATTTATTGAATGTGTGCTCTATGCTGTGTTGCTAAGACACAAAAATAAACAGGGCATGATCCCTGTCCAACAGGCATGGAAAGCAGGGTGGACAGAAATGGTATATATCAACTGAGAGAGTGCTGTCATCTGTAAAATGTATTCAACAACAGAACAGATTTTTTTGTCTTCCCCTATAAGAATTTGTTTGGGGCTGATAAATGGTTTTGTTATGTTTTTTGATTATTTTGCTTTATACCATATTAAATTCTTAGGTAATATATTTCAACTATACATGAACAATTGAAAATGATAATTAGTAATTGAGGAAAATTCAGAGTTTTACATTTATATATTTATAAATGATATCAAAAAGGCTGATTAAATAATATTTTTAACTAGCGTCTTGTGATTTAAGTAAAAAGAGAGGTCAGCTGAGGGTGACTATCTTTCTGCTTGAGGAATTGGATGCAGGTCTGGGTGGGACACCCAACTCTCATCACATTTTCATGTAAAGTCACATGGGCAAGTGTCCAGCCAAGAAGGAGAACAAAGACACGAAAAATATGCTAAGAAGTTATTTTAAATAAATGCTACTTCTACTCTTAGATTGCTTTAACTGAAGACATATTCTCTTCTTTCAAAGTCTGAAAAATATATCAAATAAAAGGCTTAATATCTTCTAGTGCATCTACAGATAATCAACAATGTTTCCCATCACTTCAACTTTTGTTCTGATAACTATACAATATTTCCCTCACATAAAATAGAAATAAGTATTCATGTTTTCTGCTTTCTCATAAAAGTAGAATCCAAATGGTTAAGCATTTTGATGATTCTAGCAATAAATCCTGAAAATGGTAGACAGTTTTACTGATTCACTGGAATAAACATAAGTAATTATAATCTGTCATTAATGTTATTTTTAAATGCTATAAAATAGTAGGATGATTTTATTAGATTAAGGTAATTTTAGTAGTTTATAAAAAAATGTTTCCTTCTATAATCTATGGATAACAAAAACTATATGAAAAAATGTTTGAGAACGTGTATCTAATATTGACTATTCAAATTAAAAATAAAACTATACTACAATGGAAAGCAATAGGAATTTGGGGATGTACATTTCATAGTAGTAAAGAAGCCAATTTTCTCTAATGAAATAGATGTAAAGCTTGGTCACACACACCAAAAAAATACTAAGAACTCGGGTAGATCATATTAATTTGTAGTACATTTTTAAATAATGAGTTTATTTTCCATTTTAAAAATATCAATATAATTGTTAAAGTATAAAATATTTAAAATAACAGTGGTTCATATTCTGATATCAAAATATTCACAATGATATCTACATAGGGGAAGATAACTTGATGAAATGTTAAGTAGCACATTTAAGTAAAATATAAACATACAAATTAATGTAAAACACCATCTTCTAATAATTTTGTTCTAGGTTATACGGAAATATGAAATCATTTCAGTCTTCTAATAAAAAATATCCAAAAAGCTGCTAAAGGACACTACATTCATGAAATAATTTTAGAACATCTAGAACTAAAACAAATGAACTATCAATGGCTGACACTACCTGATGTCGGTAATCATTATCAAAGAGGTAGGAAGGTCAGATACTAATTACATGGACTCTGGAATAAGGCTCAGCGTTTGAACTCTTGTTCGGTTACTTCTTACTTTCACAAACTTAGACGTATAATCTCTAGCAGCCTCAGTTTCCTCATCATCAGAATATAGAGATAAAACTGTTCCCTATTCATGGGATTGTTGCAGGAATTAAATGAGAAAATGCAAGTACTTAAAGCAGAACCTGTCACTGATTCAGCATTTGCTAAATGCCATTAGCATTTTTACATGACCAAAATGTTCCATTAAAATCAAAACCTAGGAGTTGACATCAATATGTAAACAGAGAGCCCCATAGATTAGTCCCTTGCCCTGTAGCCATATGGCACCTAATAAGAATCAGCATCCTTCCTCAGACCATAAGCAAATCCAATTACACTCCCTGTTCAAACATCACTTTTAAATTGAGGAGGCTGGACTAAATGCTTTACAAGATTGTAAGCTCCTGGAGGGCAGGCAGTTTTAGACTTCTCTGATTCTATGATAAACTCCCGGAGACAGAGTTGCCTACTGGAAAGAAAAATAATGTTTAGAATATAATAGAAATAACTATGGGTGTCCACTATTTCCTAGGCAGAGTGCTGGACACATAACTAAGACTTAAAGTATTAAGTAGCTTGCCACAGTTAACCAACCAGCAACTACTTGGAACTGGAGCCAGGACCCCCTAAATCTTTCCCAGGCTTGAAATTGAAAACAAAAACAAAAAAAACCTCAGTATTTTTGTGAGTTTAAATTCTCCCAAAAATATTGATCACTGCAAATCAGTAAATGATTGCCAAATAGGAAATTAGCTTCACACAATTTGTAAAATCTTCATCAGTGGTTTCTACTTGAATCACTCAGTATAAGCTACTGTATTCCAATACCCAAATTGTTTAAAGTGCACATTGCTACCTACACAATTTAAAGTTTCAAAACAGCTATTTTGGTATCTAGAGCACAGTGACTTGAGCAGACTACTGAGAATCACCCCCTTTTTTCCAGGCTTTTACTCTGCAGGCTGCTAGCTCATCTTGCCTCTGGATCCATCTAAGAGGGGCCTATTGGCTGCCTTTCCAACAGGCCCCTCTTGGAGTGTGACCTAATGGATAATTTTTATAAATGGTTTAAAGAAAAGTTAAAAAAGGATACTTTAACATTTTCGTGGCACATAGACTAATTGAAAAGAAAAACAGTAACAAAAATGATACTAAAACATTTTAAAATAGGAAGCTTTCCAAAGAAAGCTACATGCACTCTGATTTGGGAGACAGTCCCATCAAAATCAAGGGAATAATTCTCCCAACCCAAACAAGACTGATCTAAAATTAAACAAGAAAACCAAAAACTGAAAAGCACAAACTCCAGTGTTGTATAAAATTCAGGAAAATGTGAATTATCCTGTGGAAGACATAAAGTCATTCGTGAACCCTCTAAGATCCTGTAAAATTATACACAAAATTAAATAAAAATAAAATAACGAGATTGTGCCAGAATTAAAGATTATGGATGTCAGCATCCAATAATTCTATTCCATGCACAGGGCACCTGAGCCTACACAGCTCCAAAATGAAAAGGCATCTCCACTTAAGCCTCCATTGAGACTGTTGTGACTATAGGCAAGACAGAGTTCTGAGTTCTGCTCTGTATCTACTACTGCCAATAGACCTGACGTATTATTAAGGACATTCTGAACTGTGATCTCAAAAGGTAATACCATTTTCCAAACCCAATATAACTGTTAAAGAAGGATACCACTCCTGCATCCAATGGAATAATCACCATGATAGAGAAACACTACTTGGATATAAACACTGTGACAGAAAACACTCTTGAGACATCTTAGTGGATCATAATGTAAAAAGTATTAAGAGATTGTCTCAGGAATGTGAGGCAGTAATAGAGGATTCCTGGTCCATTTGGCTGTAGCATGCTTCTTCCTTTGAATCTATAGCGTTATCTGTTTCTAATGAAACCAAATCCAAATTCCTCAGCTTGAATCTTGACAGTTTTTACCAAGTAATCCAAAGTTGAATCTCTCCAACAACATCTCTAATCGATTCACACAAGGTCAGACAGAGGTGACAGAGGAAAAAAAAACTATAAGTGTATTCTATTTTCCTCTCTCAGGTCTGGATCACTCTAAAAATAATCCAAAATACAGGGCTGTTTTAAAAACTCAAGTAGCTTTTACATAAACTCTCACAGTAATCAATGATCAAGGGGCTTTTCGTTTCAAAACCTATAATATCTTAATGACTCTTCCTTATGCATGAATGCAAATGAAGAGATAAAATGCATAAGAGACATGGTCACTGTGATGTTGACCTTTATGTGTCATTGTGGCTGGGCCATGATGCTCAGGTATGTGGTCTAACATTATCTTGGTGTTTTGTTGAATGAGATTAACATTTGAATCAGTAGACTTTGATAAAGCAGATTACCCTTTATAATGCGGATGGGCCTCTTCCAGTTAGCTGAGGGCCTTGATAGGACAAGGACTGACCTCCCCCTGACCAAGAAGAAATTCTGTCATTGGAATCACTCTGCAACTCTTCTCTGGGTCTCCAGCCTAATGGGCTAACCTGCAGAGTTTGGATTTAGCAAAAGCCTTAACAACCTTCTGGCCGTTTAATCAATCAATCAATCTCCCTCCCTCCTCTCTCTCTCCACACACACACACACACACCCTGTTGCTCATGAGACCCCTGACGAATACAGTCCCTAAGGCCTAGCAGCAAACTCTAACCCAATAAGTAATAATTAGCATAAAAAGATGTATACACACTTGACCATCTTGATCTTTGGGATTCACCACTAACACATAAAAGGGAGAATAAAAACAACCGGGTGGCGCAGTGGTTGGGGGTCCGCCTGCCGATGCAGGGGACGCGGGTTCGTGCCCCGGTCCGGGAGGATCCCACATGCCGCGGAGCGGCTGGGCCCGTGAGCCATGGCCGCTGAGCCTGCGCGTCCGGAGCCTGTGTTCCGCAACGGGAGAGGCCACAGCGGTAAGAGGCCCGCGTACCGCAAAAAAAAAAGATGTTTCAGTAAATTTTATTAAGCATAGTTTTGGCTGGAATTATTCTGCATGTTTAACGATTTTATGGTGTAAGTACTATGGACTGTTGAGGAATCCAAACACAGGGAAGACGTTGGCCTCTCCCCTTGGAAATGCTATCAGACATGCAAAGTTTTCTTCCATAGCTTCCATTTGCTTACTTTCATGGGCTTTTGTGAATTTCCTTCTGACCTAAGTCTCCTGTTTCTGGAGTCTCTTCTTCTTGTCCCTCTGTTCTCTACAGCCTCCTCCTTGGTAAATGCATTTATTCTCACTGCCTTAACTTTCACCTGACATAGATGACTCAAGTCCCACCATGTAGCTAACCCATTTCACATGTGCACACCTACAAATTAAAATAGGTTGGCAGAGGGCGTGACAGTTACTAAGAAAAGCTTACAATCCCTTCCAACTCTCCCTAAGAGTAACGTGTCAGTCAGTTGAAGACACAGATTCAGCAATATTTTCTAGAAGGCTCCTAACTGACAGCATGATCAGCCTTTTGTTCACAGGACATATTTTGGCATCAAATTAATCTCCCTAAAATAGACCTAATTTAAATTTCAGTCGAAACAAACAATTTGTTATTTTTGGACATACTCAGTATCTGCCTACTTTTTTGCCTTTGTTCACTCTTTTCTGTTTACCTGAAGTGTTTTTACCTTCTGAGCTCCACTCTCATCTTATAAGTATCTATCATCCATCAAGCCGTAGCTCAAACACAAATTCCTCCAAGAATCAGAAACTTCCCTCATCACCCACGGAGATGCATTCAACCCCACAGTACTTTCTTCCCATCTTCTTATTGCATGGAGAGATTGCCTTTCTTTGTACATTTACACTTTTTTCTGATTATCATCACGAGAGGAAAACCAGCGACTCTCAGAAAACACCTAGTCTTCTGTCTTCAGCAGCAGCTCCTGTGACTTTCCTGAAGCTGTAGGAAACCGAACCCTAGGAGTGAATCTCCTTTCTGCCCCAGCCATTACTCTTATACCTTAGACACTGAGCAGTGCCTCCCGAGAAGGCTGCAAATGTGTGGCTGCAAGGAGGGACCATCACATTTGATTTTTTTCCATCCAGAAATAGCAAAGCCATGCTCCACGTGTGGTGGTGAAGAAGCAGAGTAGAAACTGTAATGCAACTGAAGGTCTGTTTGTGGACCTTGTTAATACAGCGTTTCAACAAGAGGATTAACACACACCTGGGAACTTTTACTCAGCTGATTTGTTGGAAAGACAACTTTTGTTAACCAAAATGTCAAAAGGAGAAAATGATACATTCAGATACTGTCTTCTACTAGACATCTTCATTTCAATGAACTCTGACAATGCTCTTTATACCTCACATTCAATCCAGTTTATCTTCTCAGTACCTTTCTGACTACATTCTGACTGTGATCTGGTTCATGCCTCTGCCTCCTGTGTCTCCTCTGCTTTCTGTAGAATATCATTCTTCTCTTGCTACACAGTTTTAGTATACACTCTTCCTGCTTTCTCTGGAATTCTCTTCTTCTCCTTTTGTAATTTCTCTGAATCCTCCAAATCCCACTGTAGAAGTCACTGCCCTAAGAGAGGTCTTCCTGATACTCCAAACTCTTTATTATACTTTTTAAGAACCGTTTTACTTTCATTGATTGTGTAAAATTATACACTCACTGGTGTAATAATGTGAGTAATGTTCTTCTCCAAGAAAATGACAACTCCCTGAGCTCAGAAACTCTCTCTTCTTTTCTTAATTAAATAACCTGAGCCCAGCACAAATCCCTACTAATAGTAGGCCCTTAATACATGCTAGCTGAATGAATACACAAATGAATGAATGAATGATTGAATGAACAAACACGGGCATTTTAGATGCTAAATGTGACACATAACTTAAATGCAAAGTTATTTGGCTCCAAGTATACTGGTACAATTTTAGAGAAAAAGGATGAAAATGGTCTCCAACTTTTCTCCCATAACATCATCTGAAAAGAATAAATGCGACTTTTTCTAAAGCAAACAATACTAACAACAACAATACTGTCTCTTCCCCTGTTATGTCTTTCTCCCTTACAACCCTCCAATTTGCTCACCTTATCACCTACCTCAATCAATGGTGCTTAGAGCTTCAAACTTCCTTCTTATTTACCCTGTAGAAATCCTGAAGGTCTCTTTTTTTCACAACCTCTGTTTTGTGTCACCTTTACTCTTTTCAAAGTCCTCATCATGCAAGTCTAGATTCCTACCAAGGACTTTAAATTGACCTCTCTTTCAAGACCGAAACCTCTGTTTTAAACACCCCATTTCAATGTGCTATTTTGCTCCTCAAACCCATTTACTGGCTCTCAAAACATAACATGGGACTCATTTAACAGGTTTCAATGCCTTTAATTAGTAGATATTATTCCTCCTATCAAATTTATTTTTCTTACTACCCAGACTTTCCACGCATATGTTAATTCTTGCTACTCTAATTTTTTTTGAGGTACTTGTTAATAAGGAATATTTGGAAATAATTATCTAGGAAACCAGCACAGGATTGAAAATGGACAGAAAAATGGTCAAACTAATTTGCTCTCCTTAAATTCTCAGAATTATTTTACTAGCTGTTTTGGAAGTTTTAAATGGCCTCAATCTAACAAATCATAACATTTTTCTCCACCAGGATATTTGGAGGCTGACCCAATCTACGACTTTAATAACACATTGAATGTATTCTAGCTAAGACTTATTTTAACATTATGGCAGTGGGTATACTGACATATGTTCATTATTATCATAGGTATATTACCTAATAAGCTCCTTAATTTTAGGCAAAATTTATAGAGTGTAAGAATGATTAATGCTTCCAGAAATGGAAGAGTATAAGAATGATTTATGCTTTCAAACCCATTTTGCAATGCCAGAATTATCCTGATATCAAAACCAGACAAGGATGCCACAAGAAAAGAAAATGACAGGCCAATTTCCCTGACGAACATAGATGGAAAAGTCCTCAACAAAATATTAGCAAACTGAATTCAATAATACACGAAAAGGATCATACACCACAATTAAGTGGGATTTATTCCAGGGGTGCAAGGCTGGTTCCACATCTGCAAATCAATGTAATATACCCCAAAAAAGAAAGGACTAAAGTCATACGATCATCTCAATAGATGCAGAAGAAGCATCTGACAAAACCCAACATCCATTTACGATAAAAACTCTCAATGAAGTGGGTACAGAGGGAACTTACCTCAACATAATAATGGCCACCTATGACAAGCCCACAGCTAACTCAAACTCAGTGGTGAAAGCTGAAATTTTTTCCTCTAAGATTAGAAACAAGACAAGGATGCTGACTCTCACCATTTTCATTCAACATAGTATTGAAAGTGCTATAGCTAGAGCAATAGGCAAGAAAAAGAAGTAAAAGGCATACAAACTGGGAAGGAAGAAGCAAAACTGTCACTATTTATAGATGACATGGTATTATAGACAGAAAACCCTAGAGACTCCTCCAAAAAAAATAAAATGGTAGAACTGATGAACAAATTCAGCAAAGTTGCAGGACACAAAATCAATATACAAGAAAGTGTTGTGTTTCTATGCACTAGTAACAAAACATGAGAGAAATTAAGAAAACAATCCCATTTTTAACTGCGCACACACACATGCATGCACACACACACAACTATGAATAAGTTTAACCAAGGAGGTGAAAGACCTGTATGCTGAAAACTGTAAGACATCCATGAAAGAAACTGATGAATACATAAATAAATGGAAAGATATTCTGTGTCCATGGACTGAAAGAATTAACATTGTTAGAATGTCCGTACTACTCAAAGCAATTTATAGATTCAGTGTAATCCCTATCAAGTCTCCAACGACATTTTTCACAGAAATAGAACAACCAACCCTAAAACCTAGTATGGAACCATAAGAGATCTCAAATATCCAAAGCAATCTTGAGAAGGAAGAACAAAGCTGGAGGCATCACACTCCCTGATTTCAAACTATATTACAAGGCAACAGTAATCAAAACAATATGGTATTGGCATAAGAGTAGGTCAATGGAACAGAATAGAGAGGCCAGAAATAAACCCACACATATACAGTCAGTTAATCTATGACAAAGGAGTCGCAAATATACAATGAGGAAAGAACAGCCTCTTCAATAAATGGCGCTGGGAAAAGAGGACAGCCACATGCACGAGAAGGAACCTAGACCACTTTCTTAAACCATACACACAAATTAACTCAAAATGGATTAAAGACTTGAATGTAAGACCTGAAACCATAAAACTCCTAGAAGAAAACGTAGGCTCCCTGACATAGGTCTTGATGATGATTTTTTTTTTTTTTAATTTGACACCAAAAGCAAAAGTAAACACGTGGGACTACATCAAACTAAAAAGCTTCTGCACCGCAATGGACGTCATCAACAGAACCAAAAGGCAGCGTATTGAATAGGAAAAAATATTTACAAATCATATATCTATTAAGAGTTTAATATTGAAAATACATAAAGAACACATACAACTCAACACTGAAGAAACAAACAATCTGATTTAAAAATGGGCAGAGGATTTGAACAGACAGTTTTCCAGTGATGGCCAACAGGTACATGAAAATGTGCTCAGTATTATTCATCATGAGGGAAATGCAAATCAAAACCACAATGAGATACTACATCACACCTGTCAGAATAGCTCTTATCAAAACCAAACAAACAAACAAACAAAAAAACAAGAAATAACAAGTGTTGGCAAGGATATGAAGAAAAGGGAACCCTTGTGCACTAATGGGTGCAGCCACTATGGAAAACAGTTTGGTGGTTCCTCAAAAAGTTGAAAATAGAACTACCATATAATCCAGCAATTCCACTTCTGGGTAGTTATCCAAAGAAAATGAAAATACTGCCTCAAAAAGATATTATCATTTGAATCAGAGCTAATGTTTGGAGTTGAAGATCATTTTGCAAACAATAATTTTACTGTGAGCACTGATTCTCTATCTATATAGAAATCTCTCCAGAGGTCCATGCCTGGATAGAAACTCCTCTAAAATAATTAATCAATCTTTCAGCAACTGAATGCCATTGAAAGTCCTAGGGTGGACTTACCTAATTTAAAATAATTGTAGAACAAAATTTTAAGCTGTTTCCAAAAAATTAATGCATATCAGATTCAACAACCAGTCTAGATCATACAGAATGAGATAGTTAAAAACAAATCTATTGCAGAATCTATAAAAAGTTTATATATGGATTTAAAGATAACTGCAATTCTCTTCAAGAGAAGCATTGTTCAAATTTACAGTGTTCAGATTTACCAGTAAAAGGAAATTAAAGAAGTTCATCTTCTCTGTGTGATTCATTTTTAAAACAAGTTTTTAGTCCCTTAGGCAACAAAGTTGTCTTAAAGTCTAACATAAATTTCTAATTAAAAAAATAATAGGTGAGGGTTTCCCTGGTGGCGCAGTGGTTGGGAGTCCGCCTGCCGATGCAGGGGACATGGGTTCGTGCCCCGGTCCGGGAAGATCCCACATGCCGCGGAGCGGCTGGGCCCGTGAGCCATGGCCGCTGAGCCTGCGCGTCCGGAGCCTGTGCTCCGCAGCGGGAGGGGCCACAAAGGTGAGAGGCCCGCGTGCAGCAAAAAGCAAAAAAAAAAAATTGGTGAAAATTTTTTGTACTTTGAAGTGCTGCTCATAATGATGCTTTTGTAAACAAAGTACGATAACAAATGAAGACTGCTTCATAGCCTTCGGATTATTTTTTTATCTAATACCATGCAAATATGTTGCCAAGTAGCAACTAGAGGAGGGCAGCAGCAAAATTAAATGCCTACAACTGCCATTAGCAATTGTGAAAAATTATTAATCTGCCTGCAGGAAACTAATGGACACGATTAGAGAAACCAGAAGTCTTTATCTTATTGAAATCAATAGCCTAGATGTATTCCCATCAGATAATGAATTACAGTTTCGTGAGCTGAAGATTAAATATGCCTTAGTATATACAGCCTGCCCACACCTATCAATTTTATGTCTCTATTACTCCATCTGGTTTATACTAACACTGTATCATAGCTAACCATCTCTATTTTCAAAAATGATAGTTATTTAGACACTACATAAAAAAGATACGAAAGTAAATCCATGTTTTGTTTCCTCAGGGCTTAAAAACCAAACCAGCAACAATGGAATTCTAGTTGATTTATATCAAGTAAGGTGACTGGGAAATGAAAACTCTTTTTTTTTTTTAACCTCTTAAAAACACACAGGCTATGTTTACATGTGTGCAGTTATATGAACTCAAAGTGAAAGATTTATGATTACGATGAACTCTACATTATCCACACGCACATGGAAATAAATGGAACAAAAGCCTATTTTTGAGTGTTTCATGGAATCACAAAGTAGACTGTTTGTGTCTAGTCCCTTTTGTGTATATGAATCTAACCTAAATCCAAATGTGAACATGAATATATTAAACTTTTATGCAACTGTGCTTTATTAAATATCTACTGGAGTCTGGTTAATTGAGATTAGAACTTAATAGAAAATCTTTTATACGATGCATATTTTATGCCAGAAGGGACATCTACTAAAAACTAACTGTGAAACAGTTCACATTAAGACAAGAATTCTGGGAGAGAGTGGGGAAAGTGTTGAGTGTACCTTGGATACCATTCAAGGATATTCAATTACAGAAGAATAAAAGGACTATTGTTGCAGGGAATCACGTATATGGTTTTCTCTATAAGGTGGTTTTAAAGTAGGATTCCAGTGTACTTCTGTCTGAGAACAGTAAACTTCTACTAGCTCTGGCATTCCCAGAGGAAGATGAATACCTGAAAGACACTGATTTGAACTAAAGTTTCTCATATAGATCCCAGTAAGGAAGGCTTTTCTTTATACAGTGTATTGCAAAGTGTTGCCTTTAATAATGTAAAATCTCTACCTCTTCAGCTCTTGGGTAAGAAATTTCCGTACTGAAATCCAAGAGCTGAGCGTAGTGGCCACAAAGTAGGAGAGGGCTCGAAAGTGGGTTTATTACGTGAGAATCCACTATACTGGTGGAGCAAATCACGTTGGCAGGACACTGTGAAGTTTAGAGTCACATACTGCGAGTTGCCTTCTAGCTGATCTCAAAGATAATTTCAAGAGCTAATTTTAAAGAGGCAGTAGGTCACAGTCCACAGATGGGGCAACAATCTCTGTGTAGTTCTTAGTTACTAACTGTGCTTCCACAATTTCCTCTCACTGGGTATCAGTTTTCTCTTCTGTAAAATAGGGATTACACATGCCTGTTGCCCTGTCCACATGGTACTGTTCTCTAATGAAAGGTGGTGCTTCTTTTGATCATTTTAACATATATAAAGTAATAAGAAAATAAGACAAGAATTAGCCAAGAAAAACAGCAAATATTGTTGGTTAATGCAAATAATAATGACCATTTTTCATGTCTGCAACTCCAAGGACCGAGTTACTTTCAGCTGATAGTCTCAGCCCTCTGTCATGTAACTGTTTGCTGACATAGTGAAGAACTGGTCCTTACAGACTCGTTATATGGTGATGGGCTGCTTTTGCAAAGTGAAATAATCTGTGCTTTATGTGACGGAGCAGCACCTACCATTCAAAGAGCTAAATCAGCATAAAATTTCCCTTGTGAATACCATGGAGGGAAACTCATGGTGTGTGCAGGGAAACCTTTTGTGTCTCGTGAGCACTGGTGATGTTATTTTCAGTGCCGTCAGCCTTGTGTGTGGATCTGGTGATAGGTGTCAATCAACTCCAATCATTTACAATTTTGATTCGAGTAGGAAAATGTCTCTCACATTTGTCCTCTGGCAAACTTTCTGCAATATTCATCTAGTAGAGCAAAATTGGAGGGAGGGCAATGACCATCTCCTCAATGACCCCTTAGTCCCAGGAGCGAAGTCTTTTCGCCCTTGAGAATATCTCAGAATATTTTAGGTGGAATGGCTGAGCAGAAAATCAGAACTGGATTCCATACAGCTTATCACATTGTTTTCTACACTATAAAATGTGATTAATGCAATTGCAATAAATTCACATTGGTAAATCATTTCTTCCCTCTATCCCAGACCCTTACATGTTTAATAATTTTTTCTCTGTGCTTATGTATTTCAATCATAAAAAATGTCTCGCCACACTTAGATCATACAATCTGCTCTCGTAGCCATGGATTTGACTTATTTATTACTAAAGATCTGGTGCATGGACTATATACTTGATGCCTCCAACTTCTTAGAATCTATTCACTTCCTCCTGAAAACACTGTCACTAGCCTATAAAGGCCTTTATGCCAGTGAAAAAACAGTGTTCTCCATAAAAACATGTGCTGTCATCTGCCAGAAAATTGTCATGATCGCTATATACATGTGCACTGCTTCAGATGTAACCTACACCTCTTAGATTTGGGTCCTACACAGCCTGCACAAACATAAACTTTGATGCTGAATGTAGGAAGAAAAGGAGAGAAATCAAAGATAACTCTTGCCTGAAACCTGAGAGACTGGGAGAAAAGCATTGCTGTTAATAGGGCTAGAGTCATCCGGAAGAGCTGTTTGGAGGCTGGGAGACGATTACTTCAATTCTGGATAAGTTTGAAAAGTACTAAAATATCAGATAGGCACGTCCAGTGTGCTGAATAAAACTCTAAGGCGGAATGTGAGGGTTAGAGGTAACGGTTTTGGATTCATCTGCATGAAGTGATATTTAAAACAAAGGGAATAGAAGAAGAGTGAGTTCCAAAAGAAATTAAAGACAAAGAAAGACCCTTGATAGGCCCGTTTTCTTAAAATATGGAAGGAATAGCAAGATTTTAAGGAGAGGATCCCTGCATACAGTTGCACTGTTGTGCACTGCACAACTCTGTCTGGTGCCAGCCATATCTTAGTCATCATAGCTTCTCTAGGAGATGGCAGTAAAATGTCTTGATGGAAGGAGCCCTCTTTCTAACTTATAGAGAAGAATAACAGACTAGCATTTGCCACACCATAATGAGCTTATCTTTCAAAATTTTTCTTGACTACATTCTCAAATAATCTTAAAGTAAATCTCTGACTAGGCCACAATCCATGTGTGACCCTTTAAAAATTCTTCAGACTTCCACACACTAATAAATAGAATCTGAACTCTTTAGACGTACATTCAGGACTCTCCACAGTACTGTCCTTTAAGAATTATGCCTTCCAGCTCAAATAAACTTCTCACTCTCCACCAACTATATCCTATACTTTCCTGATTTCCAGAGTTTTCCCATGCTTCAGCAAAGGGTATTATTATAACTGTTTTACAGATGATATAACTGAAGTTTAAGTTAAGTATTTGTCCAAGTCATCCATTTCTAAAGTCTGTGCTCTTTGTCACAAGGATATGCCGTTCATACTAACTGAGTCTATGTATTACTCGTATTTGTATAAATTACCTACAATATCATGTATATTTGTTGGATCAATTGCTTTATATACGCTAACATGTTTAAAACTTGAAATATGTGTAACCATTAAATAATTAAATTTAAATTTATTATTATTAATATTATTATCCAGTTGTCAGCTTATGCTAAAATAAAAGTCTCTGGGTAAAGAAAACATTTTGTGTTATTATTGTAATTTATAGACGTGAAGTATCACAAAGCGTTTCTAAGTATAAAATGACAGGTAGTCATGAAAATATTTCTTTGTTGCTCATGCCAATAGGCCTATTAAAGCTTCCAATAATCAGAGTCAACTCTCATTTGTAATTGTTGAAAATGATCCATGGTGGAGCCACAGGAGCTCACTCCTGGTGGGAATTCAAAATGGTAGTGCTACTTCAGAAGATGTCTTTCGGTTTCTTACAAAGGCTAACAGTCTTCCCATATGATTCACCAACTGCACACCTACGTATTTGCACAGATTAGTTGAAAGTTACTTATGTCCACATAAAAACCTGCACATGCATGTTTATAACAGCTTTATTCATAATTGCCCAAAATTAGAAGCAACCAAGATATCTATCAAGATAGGTGAGTGGATAAACTATGGTATATCAGACAATGGAATATTACTAGGCAATAAAAAGAAATGAGCTATCAAGCCATGAAAAGGCATGGAGGAACCTCAAACAAACATTGGTAAGTGAAACAAGTCAGTCTGAAAATGCCACATACTGTATGATTCCACCACATGACATTCTGCAAACGGCAAAGCTACACAGAGTAAAAACGTCAGTAGTTGCCAGGAATTAGGAGGGAAGCGGTGGAGCACAAGGGATTTTTAGGGGACTGAAACTCTTCTCCATGATACTATAATGGGAGATAAATGACGCTATGCATTTGGTAAAACCTACAGAACTAACTGTACAACACAAACAGTGAACCCTAATATAAACTATGACCTTTTCCTAATAATCATTTATCAAATTGGTTCATCAATCGTAACAAATGTACTATGTTAACAATAGGAGAAACTGTGATGGAGGGAGGGGGGGAATATATGGGAACTTTGCACGTTTTCTTTTTTTTTTGTAAACCTAAAACCGCTCTAAGAAATGAAGTCTATTTACAAAAATCAGTATTAAAATTAATACGTATGTGACGTTATAAGAAATAAACATTTGGCCTCTGCTCTCAGTTTCTGGCAAGGAGGTTCTAAAGCCCTTGGAATTTCCTGAGGGACTGAGTGAAAGGAATATCCTTCGTTGTTCACACTACGCCCCTTTCAACCTGCCCTGGGTCTATGCTAATGAGGTGACTCCTGAAGGAGAGTCTGGCTGCCGCAGGAACCAGCCATGTGCCTAGCTCTCAGGGCCACACCACCCCCTTCTAGGAAGAGGAGGGGATTTAATTAAATCAATCCTCATTGGCCAATGATTTAATCAGTGGCGCTTCTGTGGACTCTCCATAAAAGTCCCCAAACAATGGCATTCGGAGAGTTTTGGAATTGGGTGCTGGGAGGGCGACTTGCTGCAGAGGGCAGGAAACTCCACCGTCACTCACCCCCGTACCACCCTTGCGTGATGCACTTCTTCCATTTAACTGTTCATACGTCGTATGTGACTTATAATAAAACAGTAATAGTAAGGTGAGTACTTTCAAGCTCTGAGCCAACCCAGCAAATTCTGGAACCCAAGAGGGGCTCGTGGGAAACCCCGATTTATATCAGGTTAGTCAGAAGCGTGGGAGGCCCAGATTCGTGATGGGTGTCTGAAGTAAGGGGCAGTCTTCTGGGACTGAGGCTGTACACCGTGGGCTCTGTATTAATTCTGAGTAGTGTCAGCTGTGGTGTGGGTACAGTCATCTAATAGACTCACCGGCCATCTTCCTGTCTCTCTCCCCTCGCCAGACGTTGGGGAATGCGACTGAAAGTCCCAACCCTCGAACCACTTGGTGGGCTCCACTGGCATTCAGCCCCCATCCTTAAGTGCCTTCTAGAAGTCACCTCATTAACATATTATAAGAGACACCTTCAAACTCCCATCACTTATAAATTCCAAAGGTTTGGGGAGCTATGAGGCAGGAACCCTGGATGAAAACCAACTATATATGAAAAAATAATCCAGACATATTTGGTCATCTAAATGACCAAATCTATTTTTCTTGTAAATCGCAATAACACACCAGCCTACCTAATTACTTAATAAATACTAGTATTATTAGTAGCAGGAGTAACGACTTGACCAATATTCCTTCATTCCCCACTGGATTGTTCCATGCTCCATCCCTTTTAGGATCTTCTCCCCATCAGCAGTTTTAAGAACCACACCCTGAGGGGTAAGTTTCAATTCATCAGTACCATGCTATTGGTTCTGTAGTTCATACATTTGATAAGGAAGTTTTATCCATCAGTATGAGAGGAGTTGGTCCCAAAGTTTATGAGCTATAGTCCAAGATGCTGCTTTCTTTCTAAACATGTGCTGTAAATACAGCGCTGTAATTTAAAATAGTGCCCTCTAAATAGCTTGGAGGATAGAGTAAACCAATATAAGGTTGCCATAGCTGCAAGTTGATGTTTTAGGTCCTCCTCAAGTTTCTCCATTCCTGATAAAATCCTATCTCAATGATTATTATATAACAGCTTTTATCATCTCTGAATTAATCTTAGTTTCATACACACACATACACCTACCTACATATAACTTCTTAACTATTGGGATAAAAATGGACACAGTGCCACAGGTACATACACATAAAAATCTTTTATGCTATCTGTAATGAATCATTAATTATATTGACGTTGCACAACAATTTAATCTTTCTGCTTGCAGCTTAACTTTCTTCTCAAGGACAAGACTCTTTCCCTTCCTGCAGCATAGCAAAAAGCACAGGCACTATATTCACACAGTTCTTGTCTTAAAGTCTGGCTTCTCTCATTTACTGGTTTGCTGATGTTAGCTAGTTACTGAAAGGTCTCTGAAACTCAGCTTTACACTTAGAGAGTTGTATGAGGATCGAAGGAGAAAATGATACTTAAGGTGCCAAGCATATTCAATGCACTTAATTGATGATGCTTATTATTATAATTTGGTTGGCTTAATCTCTAAATTTATTATACATGTAATTAATACTCACCCCTTGTCATTAGAAAAGTATGTCCACCAGAACAAATCCTAAACTAAACAAAACATGCTCCTTGATGGAATAAGCCATTTGTTAGGCAGAATTATAAAGATGACGCCTTACGATTCCTGTTCTCAAACTCTAACCTAGGTATTGCAGGGATTCTGTAGTTGTAATTAAAGTCCCCAGTCAGTTGACTTTAAAATGTGGAGATTAGCCATAATGTGCCTGATTTAATGACACATCCTTTAACAGGTAGAAATGGAAGACACAATGAGAAGTCAGGGAGATTCAAAGTGTGAGATGGATTGGACACACTATTGCTGGCTTTGAAGATGGAGAGAAACCACAAGCCAAGGATGCAGGCAGCCTCTGGAAGCTGAAAACAACACCCAGCCCACAGGCAACTAGAAAATAGAAACCTCAGCACTACAACCGCGAGGAACTGGATTCTGCAAGCAAGCCGTTTGATCTTACGAGTCTTCCTCCCTCTTCAGATAAGAGCCCGGGCTAGTCCAAACCTTGATTTTGGCTTAAGAGACCCTGTACGGAGGCCCAGGATCTCTGACCTATAGAACTGTGAGCCGATGAACAGAGACTGTTTTAAGCCATTAAGTGCTTGGTAGTTTGTTGTGCAGCAAGAGGAAACTAAGTCATATTCTTTTGTTTCTGATGCTTTTTCTGGTGTAGTTCCTGGTTTATTGTAAGTGTGCAGCAAACATCTTTCCACGGAACGCTGAAATACGTTTTCAATGCTTATATTTTAAGAAAAGATATTTAAGATATAAAATACTATTTGTCCAGAATCCTACTGATAAAAAGGAAGGAGAGTAAAAAAAAATCAAAGAAGTGTATTTCTACATCATTATATGGGGACACCATTGCTGGTTCCCTCTGGGGATTCAGATTTTAAATGAGCCAGTTCAAAGGTGCCTTGATATCCTTCTTGATGTGTCTCACACTCTCTAATATATTTAAATTATATGCAAGTTGAAATTCCATCCTATTTCTATGATAGAAAGTTATTGATCCTATAGCTATCATGTTGCTGTCAAATAAACGCCCAATTCTTCTAATTTTCCTTTCAAGTTTATTTTAATTTTGTACTTTAAGCATTGGCATCATACTCCAATCATTTAAAGTAGTGTTGATGAGGGCTCCTTTAAGGGCAGTTTGCATGGTAACTAAGAAAGAAAACTCTCCCTCTACTTGAAACTGTCCACCGCTGTAGCTGCAAGCCTGGGGCAAGTTACTATCCCTCCCTGTGTCCCAGTAACCTCATCCACAGAAAGGGGTGAATCACTGTGCCTATTTCAAAGTTTGTTGTGGGAAAACAGGGAATGAACATACGCAAAGTCCTTAGATCAGCGCTCGACACCATAAGATCCACACGAGTATGTGCCACCATCGCTTAATTTTGCATCTCTATATTCAGAAGTCAAACACTGCCGTTACATAGAATCTAAGCAGTTAGGAGCATCCCTTTGGTGGTAACCCTGTGAAATTTCATTTTTACCCCTCTGATGGCAACAAAATCGCTTTGAATTAGCGCTTTTTAATACTCTGGCGTCTCTAAGCACTCACATTCCCAAAGGGGAAAAACTTCTTTTTTAATTCAAAATCCTTCCTTCTATGAGAAGAATGTAAGCTTTTCTAGAAAGTTAAAAAAAACCAAAATAGTGAATTCGAGGTCCATGGCCATGACATGCCAACGGGAGGCTGGAGAGTAGCTGGTGTGTCCTCTGAAGACTGACACCACTTCCAACATGCACCCCTCGGTCTCTCGTAAATTACTGCCGAAACGTGAGGCCGAGGGTCACGGGCACGTTAGCCCACTGACTGGAACACAGAAGGCGACTTCTGAACTCGCTTTTCCAGGACTGAAAGGATAACGCAGCAGCGCCACCTAGTCGTCCAAGTTCAACGTGCTCCTTACTTATACTTGCAGGGAATTCAGGCTGCTTTGACAAGCAGGAATGTAAAATGTGAGTTTCTGTTACTGCTGACGTCACCCCTGTATTTATTTTAAGAAATACCCCTCTTCAGCAAGCGACAGAAGTGATAACTTCAAGGTTCAGGTTAAGGTAACTATTCCTCTTGTTTGCTGCATTTATACCGGAGGGTTAACAAACCGCACCTACTTATTCTCAACACTGTTCTTGAATTTTGCTTGTATCTGAATTACGCATCTACCGCATCAGCGCATTCATTGTACGTTACTGTCTGTCCCAGAGTTTCCAGCGTCACAAAGTAGGGCCTATGCTTTCCATTAAAGTGAAGACAGTATATAGAATATTCCAAGGGTGAAATCAGACATTTTATTACACGCTGCTTAAGAGATAACTGTTTGATTCTGTAATAAGGCACACACACAGTTAATGGTCTACATTCTTCACTCAGCCTGGGGGAGGTGTGCAGGTAGAATTGGAAGCTCACAGGTGACTAACAGCCACATACACTCGACAGAAGCGGGTTCTCTGAGTCAGAAGCACCTGCCATCCTGCCATATCCAGACCGGACTTGAACACCTGGGGTCAGGCCTGGGAATGTCTGTGCAGTGAGCTGGAGGAAAGTACAGGATTCTCAGAGGTGAGGGAGGGCCCACAGGTGGTCCAGCTCCATAAAGAGCTGCCATGTTGATTGACAAGTGGTGGGAGTGGAGGAAACCACACCAGCAAAGTTATGTCTACAGGAGTAACCCCTCACCTATGACGTTACTGTGTCACCCAACTTCAGGATGAAGAAAGCAGAAACAATACCACCGATGAATCACCATTCCATCCTCTTCAACGTGCACGGACAGAGTCCTCCTGAGGTGGGAATATGCTGCCAGCCTTCCTTCCTCTGCCAAAGAGGCTGGGAATCTGCTGCTAATTCTAATAGCCACAGGACGAGCGGTGAGGAAGAAGAAACCCCAAGACATTGCTCTCAGCCAGCCCTTTCTTCCTTTTTATAAAGCACGGCTATACTCAGACTAAAGTAATATAATCCCTCTCCTTCCGCCTTTTCTTTTTTCCTTCTTCCCTTACATCTTTTAAAAAAAAATTTCTATTGAACTCATTTACTTACTAAAATTAAAGACATTTCTGAGCTTTTCAAAGCTTCCCTTCTTTACCAGAAGATGCCGATTAAATACTTACAAAAAGTAAAAATCACGAAGACCGCTTTAAATCAAGGATAGCACTTAACAAATATCACTCAATCAAATAGTACAATGGTAGCAGGAAAGTAATTTAAACACAGGAAATATTTTAAGCTTCTAGGAAATCTATTTTCCTTAAAACTACAACAGAAGCGTATATTTACATATTTCATCTAAATTTAAAGTACACTTTCAGATCAACTTGTCAACCCACTCAGATGTTTTCCACAACTGTAGGTGACTTTACAGTATTGATGAAAGATGGAGATTTACGCAGGACTAAAGCAAAATACTTACGTTCGGTATTATTCCTTCCTCTCAAAGGATGCCTTAAAATCCCATATAGTTATAGATTAAAAACTGAGAATCTACATAAAGGTCTTGCTTTAGAGTCTGTGCTCTCATCCAACAAGTTCACATGAACTAGCTTCTTGAATGTATACCTGCAGCAAATACAGAGTTAAGTACTCATGGAGATTAATGTTAATGGGACAGAATACAATCGATAGTATTATTCAAATCTTCCGGCAACCATTTTCCTTCCACATGGTGATTTGAGTGCTTGGCGTTTAGTGTTTGTGGCGGCATCTGCTAACTGATCTTCAAGCCTCTTACTGCTTCCTCCTGAACAGACAACCTAAACTATATTTTCCTTTCTCCTTTGCAGTAACTTGCAGCAATAGATTGTGACAGGAAGTAATGTGCAGCACCTACAGACCCGACCCGTTTAAAAAAAAACAAAACAAAACTGTGTTCCTCTTCACCGGCCGCTTGATGCAGTAAGCAGGGAACCTTGAAAATCAAATATTGAATACGGCTGAGCCGTAAGAAGGCTGGAAAAACATAGAGCCATGCTATAGGGTGGCAAAGGTGATAAATCCATGGTCCATAGTAAACTGGAAGGCAGATTAAAGGTAGCTCTAGCTGAAATGAATGGAAAAAGAACAGTAGTGTGTGTTGATGTTACTTTTATTTAGCAAAGAACTACAAGAAAAGGATGAGTTTAGGCATGGATTCTAAGCAGAAACGTAAAAGACGTGAGAGAATCTAGAAATATGAGAACTTTAAGATTGGAAAGGCCAATTGTTTTAGACCTCAGAGTAAGAAGTAAGGGTGACAGGGGCTTTGAAAGACAGAGCCCATTAAGACCCTGACAAGGGCATCAATCAGATTAAGGGTGTGGACTCCCCCAGCTGGTCTGTTATCTCCAATGGCCTCAGGTTGGCTACCAAATGGGGGGAGAGAATGAGAGAGACAAAAATAAAGTCATAAGAATTCTGTCTGAGAAAGAACTTTGGGTTTGTTACTGATACACAGAACTTACTGAAAGCAAACAGAAAAGTCTACTAGGTTTCCAAAGAAACCACAAGCTTGGACTCTCTGAATTTTAATCCCATCAGCAGGCCCTCTAGCAAGAAGGAGAAAGAGATTGTGAAAGTTTGCAAGCCTAGGAAGAGGGCCTGGTGCCCAGTAAATATGTCTATGGGGAATAAAAGCACGGAAGAAACTCCCAGTGGCTACAGAGAACAATGCACAAGGTAATGCCTCACACAGTGCCAAACTGGCATCTAATCAAGGAAGCTTCCCTGCCACCACCTTAAAAGAACCTCTCCGTGATCACCCAGAAAGACTCCATCACTGCCTTGGACCAGTGACTGCTGTGTGACTCCCCTTCTTTCCTTTTCTAAAGGGGAATGTTTCTGCAGTTACCTTATCCTTGCCTCTCCAGTATGTATGACACGTCGAAGAAGAACTGATAAGCCATCAGTTTGGTCCATGGGTCTCTGAACCACAAGGACCAATTTATGAAGATGGCAAATTTACACGCCTAGAGAGGCCAGGTTGCCAGCACAGGTGAGTTAAACACTGCATATATTTAAAGAACTGTAGAGCCTCTGTTGGACTGTAGAATAAGAGGTGGCTGCCACGGCTCATTTTCTAAACAGTTTTTGCCACGTAGAAATGATGTTGCGGTTCCTTCCTTTTTTTTTTTTTTTTTTAAAGAATACAGAAATCTGGATTTTTCTGTAATGTTGGATCAAAATATTAAAAGGAATTTTATATATCATCAAAAAGAACGCAAATAACAAATGTTGGCTAGGATGTGGAGAAAAGGGTACCCTCGTGCACTGTTGGTGGGAATGTAAAGTGGTACAGCCACTGTGGAGAACAGTATGGAGGCTCCTCAAAAAACTAAAAATGGAGCTACCATATGATTCAGCAATCCCACTCCTGGGTATACATCTGAAGAGAAAAACCCACTAATTTGAAAAAACACATGCAGCCCAATGTTCACAGAGGTATTATTTACAATAGCCAAGGTCTAGAAGCAACGCAAGTGCCCATCAACATATGGATAAAGATGTGGTATATATGTGTGGGTACACACACACACACACACACACACACACACACACAGAGAATGGAATATTACTGAGCCATAAAAAGGAAAGAAATTTTGCCATTTGCAACAACAAGGATCGGCTTGGAAGGTATTATGTTTAGTGAAATAAATAGAGAAGGACAAATACTACATGGTATCACTTATATGTGGAACCTAAAAAATGAAACAAACTAGTGAATATAACAAAAAAGAAACAGACTCATAGAAAACAAACTAGTGCTTACCAGTGGGGAGAGGGAAGGGAGAGGAACACATTAGGCGTAATGGATTAAGAGGTACAAGCTAGTATGTATAAAATAAATAAGCTACAAGGATATACTGTACAACACAGGGAATAAAGCCAATATTTTGTAATAACTATAAATGGAGTATAATCTTTAAACAAATACATTTTATGGCTAACAGCAACATTTGCATAGTTGAAGCTGACCTGTGGGCTACCTGTGAGTAAGTTTTCTGAGATGATTCCTTGCAGCTCTTGTTTTGAAAATGAACTTTGTTAATAAAGAATTTATTCAAATTTAAAATACACTTGAAATCTGTAATCATCTAAGTTTATCATTTTGGTACCTAATGGCATGGCCTTATTTTTGAGGGTGGGCTTTTTGAGTAGTTTTTAAAGAAGAAAAATCAAGGAAATAGTAGCCTTTGACAAAACAGCGATGTTACGATGGCAAAATTAAACCACTGACCAAGATGAACTCTGTAACGTATGTTTCTATCAGGAATAGCGCTAATGGAATACATTCTGATTGACTGTTTTTAAAATCCCTGTTGTACATTCTGTCATTCTGTTTTAAACACATATGAATTTTTCCATGAAATGACAACTTATTGATAAGAAAACAGAGCAAGTCGACAGTAGTAAGTCAATTCTCGCTACTTGTTATTCTTCACATTTGTATGTTTTGCTTTACCTTCAGAATCAAAGCAAAATGCTGAAATAATTTAAATTGTATCTTTATCAGTAAGAGTTAAAATATCAGTGAATGAAATCAGCTGCAACTATGTTTTATTTACTGTTTTCCTCAATTTATGGCTTTTTCTAAATTATTTTGATCAGAATGTTTATAGGCAATTGATAAAATTAAGTTCCTTTTTTCCCATCAATGCATATTCTCTCTGAAGCTATTTAAAAATTCCAACTCTGCATGATTTGTGAAGACACAACCTAAACAATTTTGAGAGTTGGTCTGTAAATTAGAGAAGCATAAACTAGAATGAAATAAAAGGTATTCTAAATTCCTGGATATAGTATTAGTTCACAACCCTTAAGTCTGAAAAGAAAACTTTAAACCCATCCTAAGGTAACTGATTCCCCAAGTCTTTCACTTTATGTGTCTCATATTGCCCTTAAGTGGCCAAAGGATCTATTTACAGTATTAGAGGAGATGTACACCAGCTACATGGTTTTTCTGTCTCAAATATGAAAACACAACCAAGGATTTTCAGGTATTTGGACAACCAACAGCAGGAAAGAAAAGACCAAGTTAAGTGAATAAATATCAAAGAGAAAGACACTGGAATGGACACTTTGTAGAATAGACAAGACTTTTAAAATTCTCACTGAGAGTGCCCTCTTGATTTTATTGGTGGAATCATTTTTCTCCATGTTACCTCTAAATATTTGAGTTCCTCAGGCTTGGTCCGAGATCCTTCTCTTCTATTCTTTCCCTCTACCTATGTGATCTCATCCAGTCCTATGGCATCAAATAACATCTATATACTGACTACACCCAGTGGTGTATCTTCACTTTTGACCCCTCCTCTGAAACGTATATCTAACTGCCTACATTGCATCAGTGCATATCAAATACACTGGATATCTCGGTGTATTTCCATTTTCACAGGTCTCTTACTACACCTCACACCCCAACATGCTTGTCCTAAGTCTTTCCCATACCTGTAAATGTCCTAGCCCAATTACTCAAGACAAAATGGATATCAACTTTCTTTCTTTTTGTTTTCTCTATTTGACTTCCCACATCTGACCTATCTCAACTGCTTCCTCAGCATGAAAGAGTCTTCCCCAGATCTTGACATGGTTGGCATCTTCTGACTTTCATGTCTTAACCAGCTTGTCACCTGCTTAGTGAGACTCTCCCTGATGATCCAATCTCAAATACATGGGTACGGACATCAGTGAATTGTGAAAAAGAGGAAAAAGGATGGAAAGGATGAGAGAGGTTAGCTCTATTAGATATGAGAATATATTGTAAAATAATGGAAATATACGATAATGATACTAAAGTATAGATGGCTCAAAAGAGAAACATTATTATTATAATCTAAAAATAGCAAAAGTGGAGAAAGGGAATTTACAGATATTATTTTAGCTTCACACTTAATTACTACCATAAGTCGATAAATTCCAAATAGATTGCAGAGTTAAGAAGGAAAATCAGCAGAGAATGGACTACATTATTTATCCCCAAAGGTATTGATTTTAAAAGAAACAATTATAAAGACAACTCAGGTAAAGGAGAAAAATCTGCCATACAAGAACGACAAAAAGCAATAAAATAAAATGGAAAATGACTATAAAATATTTGTACAAACGGAATCAAAATTTATTACATCCTAAAGTAAGAATTTACATATGAGACTGTCACTTAGACAATAGATAAGCCCCCTCCCTTTAAATCCTGTATGAGAGGAAATTCAAATATTAACCTAATGTAACTAAAGTGTTCAATTCAATAGTAACTAAATGAAATTTACCTAAAACAGTTCTTTATTATTTTAATTTTTAAATAATCAACCTGAAAAAATTTAAAATACCGTTCTGTCAGTGTATATACCCATAAGGTAATAAAAAATTCATTTATTTAATTGCCTCTAGGACTTTATTCTAAGGAAATGATCATAAGTAAGAAAACTGTCAACATATATAGGAAAATGTTTATTGTAATATTTTCCAATTGAAAAAATCCTGGCAGCAACGAAAATACCCAAGTAAATTATGACATCTTAATGTGAAATGTGTTATAATCATTAAAAAATTATGAACAGCATGTGGAACATTGATTAACCTTAGTGAAAAAATGCTATGATAATTACGTAAAATACACATGTACTTACAGATAAAGACTGAAGGGTCATATGATATAAGGATAATATGTGGATTGTTTCTCTTTTTAAATTTCCTTTAATAAGTTGTGGATAATAGACACAAATATTTTTTCAAAATTCTGTTGTACACAATAGAATAGGCAAGGGCACAGAAATCAATAAGCATAACTTCATCTCCATTATTTTTTATTTTTTGCTGTACGCGGGCCTCTCACTGTTGTGGCCTCTCCCACTGCGGAGCACAGGCTCCGGACGCGCAGGCCCAGCGGCCACGGCTCACGGGCCCAGCTGCTCCACGGCCGCGGCATGTGGGATCTTCCCAGACCGGGGCACGAACCCGTGTCCCCTGCATCGGCAGGCGGACTCTCAACCACTGCGCCACCAGGGAAGCCCATCTCCATCTATTTTTTTAAAAAGATCAAAACATATGTCTTAAGGAAATCAATTTAGCACAGTTAAGTAATGATTTGGTACTAACCTAGGAACACCCATATAGAAAGGTATGGATAAACTCACACTAAGTTCATGAAACAGTAAGTCCCCATTGTGCCTCTATCTATAGGCTAGTTTAGGGCCATTTCTTTGTGTGCTAGAGAGTCCGCTGAGTGCAATGGTTTAAACACAGCTCTGGAGCCAGTCTGGGTTTGGATCTTACTTCTACCACTTACTTGCTACTTACTGATTCCTTAACCTTCTTTGGCTCCAAATCCATGAGATGGAGTATAAGTAGTATATCTCCTAGGGTTGCTGTAAGTATTCAATGAATTAAGGTTTTTAAGACACAACAGTGCCTGGCATACAGGAAGTACTTAGTAACCTGTTAGCTACTGGACACAAATGAAAAAACAAAAACTAAAGTTGCTCTTCTACCAGTCACTGGTTTTTACCTAGCCATGTTTTCTTTCCTTTAAAGTAGAAATCACTATCTGAATTTAGTGTTCTTGTATATGTTTGCTCACAATTCAACAGTTTAAGGGGAAAGCCAATGAAACAAGAATATCATAGTCCAAATACGGAACATACAAAAATGTGGTATTCATGGAAGCTTTGATATTAGCCAAGTACTGACGAAGCATTGATGAAGATATCGTGATAGTAGACCAGAAAGGAAATATAGTCTAATATACCACTTGTCCTGATACTGAATAATATTAATATACTCTTAATAATGTAAAAAAAAAACTACTGATTTAGAGGCTATACACACATAAACATCCATAATCATATATACACACAAACATGTATAAACAGAATGTATATTCAATACCTATAATGTGCTGCAAGACAGAATGTACACCGAATAGCCTTGAATGTGTTCAAGTGACAGAAAGTGAGACACTAGGAAGAAAAACAAAATGGAGAAAAGGGCAAGGACAGTAACAGGATTATCAAGAGATACTGTTAAAAGTGTACAGCAAGGGCTTCCGTGGTGGTGCAATGGTTGAGAATCTGCCTGCTAATGCAGGGGACACGGGTTCGAGCCCTGGTCTGGGAAGATCCCACATGCCGTGGAGCAACTGGGCCCGTGAGCCACAACTACTGAGCCTGCGCATCTGGAGCCTGTGCTCCGCAACGGGAGAGGCCGCGACAGTGAGTGGCCCGTGCACCGCGATGAAGAGTGACCCCCACTCGCCGCAACTAGAGAAAGCCCGTGAGCAGAAACGAAGACCCAACGCAGCCAAAAGTAAAATAATAAAAAAGTGTATGGCAAAAACTAGTAAAGTTTTACATATATTATTTAAAATCATAATAGCAACTAATAGGAGTAATAATATAAATATCAAGTTTTGGGAAGCAAGAAATCAAGACGAACTGAATTCTCGTCTGTTATAACTGGGAACCAATAGATAATTATCTGAAATTGAGGTCAGGCAACAGAGGCTTAAGTATAATTTCTAGACTCACAGAGGTAAACCTAGTAATAAGAACAGAAAAACTCAGTAGAACTTGCCCCTGGGGGTGGGATAGGGACAGAAGGGGAGGAACACAATTCCACTGCTTTCCCTAAGTTTCTCTGTACTATAGCATTTGTTCATATGTGAATGTATTACTTTGACTTTTTGAAAAGTTGAGTTAAAAAACAGAAATTGCAGTTGCTTCTTTATTCATACTCTTCAATAAATCAGGAGTTTTGGGGCATCTTTTTAATTAATTTTTATTGGAGTATAGTTGATTTACAATGCTGCGTTAGTTTCTGCTGTCAATAAATTGTTTCCATAACACATCCTTTTCCTACATATCCTGTGACTAGTGTTCTCTTTATTCTATGCGCAGAGCCTTTTGTACTTGCTGCATCACGTGTGTTCTCACCTTAGCCGTCTTTGAATAGGGAAAGTTCTAGCCAGGCACATCGTTTACCCATAAATGGTTTGGGTGGATTCTATTCTTACAGCCCTTCTGTGAATGTCAGAATCTTCTTTTCCAACATTAACCTAGAGGGCGGGCAGTCGATATGCATGACCAAACAGCACTGTCCATCAATCATTTATCTGCTTTGGCTCCGCTGGTCTAAGGAGGGATCTCTTTTTCCTGCTCTCTGGTCAGTTGACCAAGCTGAGTGGAATTTACTGCTAAGGAGGTTAATCTAGGCCATGCTTCCCTCGTCAGAAAGAAGGCACGGAGCTCTTTGTTCCTCAGAAAGCCTGGCTCTCTTGGTTCTTCCCATTTTTGTTCCTTCCTGTTACTAACTTCACAGCTCGAGGTGAAATAAACTCTCACCACTTCGGTGCCTGTTTGTTCTGCATAATTCTAAGCTGTAGCTTCCAAAGGGGTGTCCAAAAACGTTAATGTGGGGGCAGCTGGTGAAAAGGTACTGTGGCCAGAAAGTAGTGTCTATACAGTAGAAGGGTTTCTGTTTTCTGCTCCACGAAATTCCATAAGGAAGAATTTGCAGGCAAAGGGCATGGAAAGTATTATGTTACCTCCTCCGTGCTTCTGTGCCACTGTCTGTCCATGCTTTGAGAATGGAAATGTGTCCCAGGGTCTGGGAGAGCAGTGACCCTAATGGGCCATGGCACACTTAAGATGGGGGAGGACAAACTTGCTTCCGTCTCAGCCATAAGTCCATTATTTGTATTTATCTATTATGCAAAATTTCATCCTCGTTATCCAACCATTTTATTTGCTTTCTCTGATTAAAGAAAATGTCAGACAGTTGAAGGCATCCTGAGGCAGGTAAAACAGAAGCCTGTGATCTGTTCTAAGCAGAATGGGAACAGTACCATGCTTGCCTGCCAGAGGGAGGGACCTAACACTTGACCAAGGCAACAATTCTGAGCCTGGCCTTCAATTCCCCCCTCTACCACCCAGGCAAACTTTTAACTCCAAAATTTTACAAACCTAGAAAAATTATGTTGGCAGACCGTAACAAGGAAAATTTAAATAAGTCATCAAATACAGGATTGGTAGGTAAATATTGTTCTTGTTTCCAAGATGAAGTGATTGAATATGAAGGGGTTTGGGGATAATGTTGGCCCTTCCTTTTTTTTCTTCTTTGTTGGTTTATTAGTTGTCTTAATGACACAGCTGTACACCCTTAACATTTTAGTGTATGACATTTACTATATAACATGCTTCAACAATTACACCCCAACCTGAAGGTCCAGGTCAGATAGTAATTGGTCATTCTGCTGGGGCACGAATCAGATGGATATTGATATAAGGCAGAGGACAAGAGCAGACTTCCAGGCAAGGGTGTGCACCTTGCCACTGCCCATCATGCACATCTTACTGTGGCTGTTCTGTTTTTCTGCTTTTCCTCATGTGTGAACATTCAGCTAAAGTATATATATATATTCCCTAAGCATAACTGTAAATAAAGAGATGCGAGAAAAAGTGACATTTTCAAAGCACAGTCATACTGAGTGAAGTAATCTAATCATCTCTGCATGGTATAACCACCTTTAAACAAGGAGGAATTCTGATAAAATCACTATCGATAAAACCACAAAAGTAAGTCACGTAATTAATAAATGCCATTTCCTGATGCTTTTCATTTCCTGAGTTTCCCCTTACCCGGTTTCTCAAGCTATACAGACTACTTCTTTCTGGTTTTAATTTATGTCAGAAAATCATCTAATAGCTTTACATTTGATCTCAGAAAAGTTAATTTGATGCTGACTATTATTTTTCTAAAAGAGTTTAATGCTGGTTTTACTTGTATTTTATAATACATACATATACATATATATATGAAATACATATGTCAGGAGGAAACTTCAGTGTGCATTTTCCCCCTACTAAAAATCCCCCAAAATAAACATGTGAAAATATATTGTAACTAATGTAAATGAAGACTGCTGATTTTCAAATAAAGAACTCAAGGATAATTGCACTGCTGACTCTCTAGTTATTGGGTTTGGGAAATTTGAAATACCTTCATCTTGGGTATTGTATATCTGTAATTGTTGGAAAACTTAGATGCAAAATCACTGCCATGCAAGCTAATATTTTAAATCTTATGTAAAATGTTATGAATTTATTAAATATTCATATGAATATATACCACTGTAATAATAATTTTCCCATAAATAATTTGTTTCTAAATTAATTTTAAAGAATAGAATTGGTGAAGTTATCTTTACTTATTAAAGGATTAAAATGCTTCAGAAGTGAACGTTTTATCTATGTCTTCACAGGAAAAAATTTAACATGGAATTTCCAGCAAAGTATAATAAAAGTGTTTATGTCTCTCTATCCTATTTATATGACACCAATCAACTCATAATCCCATAAAGCATAATATGCCTGGTGTTAGACTTCAATCTTCTCTCAAATCTTCATTGATATTGCAGACCCAAGTGCAATAAAAGAGCTCCTTTGAATGTGCATTTCCATTGGCATATGAGGGCTGTGAGAGAGACTGTGAAATCTGAATCACACATATCTATGACGTAAGTCTCACTTTTCCAGATCAACATCCATAACGAGACACCCCCTGGAAGCGTCCCCATGCCCACGGAAACACATCTTCCGGGCAAAGAACCAACTGACTCCACGTGCAATGGGACACAGAAAAGAGAAAAGTGACAGGAGAGAAGGATGGCTATCAAACCATTTCTCTAAGGTTGCAACTGCACAAAACTTTTAGTCACCCCACTGCAACTAATCTCCAATGTTGTAAAAACAAGTGTCTTTGCTCATAAAATATTGTCATTAAAAACAATGTAAAATTGTCTCAGATGTGACCTTAGCCAGTAACAGAAGTCATTCACAATAAATAAAAGTTCCATTATCATTTATAAAATAATTTAGAAAGAGAACAAAGCTAATGTGTTAGAACTGTCTAGTTCATCAAGATAGATCCATTTATGAAAGTAGTTTATTTTATTCTATAATTAGGCAAAGGCACTTAATTTTCTGATCTATTATTTGAGAGAAACAAAGTATGGTCTTTCCAGATTTCTTAACACAAATGTTGAAAAGAACAGTATCAACATTTTGTGTACATCAAAGTCACTCTCTTTTCCCCAACTCCCTTGTTTGTTTCTGCTGAATCTCACACAGGGTGACTGGCTTTGTTTTACAGTTTTAATTTTGTATCTAGGGTTCATGTTTGACTAGGTTTTATTGTATCTTGTGCAGGTAGATTGAGCACACGGACCTCCAGAATATAGCTCCTTCTACTTCTTCCGGCACTGCTAACCTGGGCCACCTAGCCTCTGTGTCCTGGACACTAGTATGGTCACCTCAAACTCTAAACCCACATGGATGGTCTTAGGTTTCCTAATCCTCTTTATTTCAAGAAAGAGCACTTCCTCCATTTGTTAAGTGAATGTAGGACCTTTTGCTTCCTTTGTCCAGAGAGAAGAGAGTCATGAGTCAGATCAAATAAGTGTTTTGCATGCTAAAAATAAACAAATAAAATAACTTCTAAGCAGCCAGGTAGGAAGAAGCGATAGCAATTTTGACTCCAAGAGGAAGCTAAAGATGAATGCTGAGCTCACCAAGTACCGTGGAAAGGACTGCACACATGAAAGTACTTGGAACTTGGTCCTTTGGAGGCAGGAATCCTCTCAAGGGAGCATGAAACCAAGAGATTCACTCATCCTGGAACCTCTGTGCCTAGCTTTCCCCAGTACCATGCGCATTCAATCTCTGGGAACAGGTTTCCACCCTAAGCAGTCCTTCCCGCCCCTTTGTGAACGGTGGGGCTATCACTGAGCCTCTTGGTCCTTTCAGCAATGACTTCAGTATTAGTGGCACTAATCCAGGTCATCTGCATTTCTACCTGGCCTCTGTGAAGTGACTGATAGAGGAGCCTCTGCTACGCTCTACCTCCATGAAAGTGGTCGCGTGGAGGAGAGATGGGAGTGTTTGCGGCATGAGAGCAAGTTATTTGACAAGGAGCCCTCTTCACTGTGCACAGCTACAGAAGGAATCCGCCCATCTCTCCAGAGCATCTGCCACTGAGTCCAGAGCCTGCCGTTCTGAACTCTGGGCTGGCCCAGACTCTGCCACATCCCCTGGATTCCACGTGCAAAACTTTCCGACCAAGGTCAACTTGATGACTGCAGCTGGCTGTGGGAGGAGCCCTGCAGGAGAGGGAAATGTGAAGAAGGTCTTCTTGATGTGACTGGCATGTGAATTACCATGGACACTGCACTCTGAGGGCGATGCAACACGTTATTTACACCAGAAACCATGTAAAGGAGATGTCTTGGTTACATAAAAGCGTGCTTAAATGTCCATCACCAGAGATTTTACATGTATTAGCATCGACTCCTTATTATCCATATACACAGGTTTCACTCTGGACAAGCCCTAACCTGTATTTAATCCCAGAGTGCTATATGCTGACACCATCTACTTCTAAATGCATTTATTTACTATAGTCTACAATAAAGAAGCTTACTGTGATATTAACAGAAAACACACATAATTAGCACGGTAAATTAGCAGCACCCCCAGAGTTCTAAAATGCATTGCAAAGACAAGTATGATTGGTGGTTGCATTGTCGTCTATTTTGTATATACTTTAAGATGAACAAATGAAATCAACCCTATATAACAGTCAGTATTATCTGCCTATCCTCTAGGCAATCTCTTCTACGTCCCTCCAGAGAGAACCTCAGATTTTTATCGAAATGTCCACTCTTCCCCCCACAGAGCCAAAGGCATGTGTGTAAAGTGACCATCAATCTTACTTCAATGTAGCTTCTTATTTTTCTGAGATTAATATTATGCCTCTTGCCAACTGCTTGTTGAAGAACGGACATATGATGGAATTCTGGCCAGTATACTATGGAAAGTTGCCTTCTGTGGGATTCTAGGAATAGTTTCTTCCCTTCTAGGAGAAACATACAAGAGTAAATGTATTGTTTTACCTTTGGGTTTCCTGGTAAGTGTGAGATAAATCTCCTTATTCCTTGAGTCAACTGGAATCAGAGTTTCTGTAACTTGCAGCCAAGAGCATGTTAATAGATAAACTAGGAGTTCAAAACAATTCAGAATTCTTTGGGCTGCTAATCCAAACAAGATAGGCTATAGTGATATTTTATATCTACCATAAGATAAATAACAGTGTGATTAACATAGCTTAAAATGTACATGCTGAACTTGAAAGAAAAATACGTATTTTTTTCAGGGATGATGATCTTAACTGCCACTGATATCTATACCATCAGGAATGGGAAACCAGACTCTTGAACTCAATGGAAATGTAGATTTGGCTGTTTTCATTTATAATGAGGTAATTGAGTTCTAGCTCTCACATATGTACTTTCACAATATGAAAAAGGATTTAGACTATCTGGAAGGCTGTGTAAATATACACTAACAGGCTCCACATGTATGCTTTCCTTAGAGCTGGTCTAGTTTAGACTTCCTTTAATTATTTTTCTTCCTGAGAATTCCTCCTTCAATTCCTCTTCCTACTAACTTACTATATTCAAATATAAAGACTATGATACACAAATGGTTGAAACCCTGTCACCATGACAACATTTGGAACACTTGTGCCCAAATGACAATGGTATGCTCTGGACTTGAACCAAGGCTATCGGAGAGCATTCCTGAAATCACAGGGTGATTAAAACAAATAATGATCTACTGAGTCAGCCTTTCTTCTCCGGAACTTCTTCTCTTCTCATTTATTAACGGTGTTTTTCTCCAACACCAAAGCACTACTGTATAACAAATTGCTCAGAAAGTAACATCTCAATATATGCCTTTATACAAAAGATCAGAAGAAATGCATTATTTGGTCCTCCTGAACACACTGCAAGAAAAATCCCTAAATAAACGATGCAGTTTATGAGTGTGACCGTTTCCAGCCATGACAGGAAGTTCACTCTATTGTCTTTTAAGCCCTCAATCTTTTCTCCACTTATAGTTCTGGCAGTCAGTAATGAAGGAGGAAGGTCAGCTCTACAGTAACTCTGCACTTGCTGATCTCTAACATTTTCAGGAATGACAGATTCACTTCCCATTTGCTGTACCTGTGGAGACTATTTTGAAAGAAGCTGACAATTTATGCAGCTCCACAAACAATATAGCATAACTTTAAGAGACAAATGACACCTGTCTAGCGGTTCACGATGCTGGATGATTAATGTCACCCTTTTTGCAAACAAGGGACTGATTCATCCTTTTCCATCTTCCTAAGGGCTCCTGGGCAAAGGCAAGGTGAAAATTTCATCTGTTCTGTCTTATAAGTAAGCGTGCTTATAATGATGGTATTGAATGTACCTTCAGACCTGTCCACTGGGCATTAACCTTGAGCTCTACCGTGTGACCAAATACAAATGCCAAGGAACAGTGCTATGAGCAATGAACAGAATGCACTTCAGAGGAGCTGTAGCATAGGCTGCTGAGATGACTTGGCAAAGCTTTCATTTATATCTCTTCCAGCCACTAAATAATTACTCTAAGTTAACTTAAATACAAATCAATAAATAGCCATATATAATTTTTACTGGTATACCTGAACTTTCCTAATTCATATAAGAAAATACATTGTCCCAACTAAAGGAAAAAACATGACAGAGCACATCATAACCACATAGTTGATTTTAATATTGAAGATACTTTTTCTCTGACCACTTTATTTTTGTTATCCTTGTATACATTACATCAAAATGCTGAATTTTGTTGACAGAAGGAATTTAGTGAATAATGAAACAATGTACTTGAATCAAAGAAGTACATCAGGTATTTTTGCTTTAAGTACTTGAAAATCAAATAGTCCATAATTTTTAAAAAGTGTGACTTGTCTTATTAGGGCAGTATTCCTTCAGGAAGTATAATTAGTAAATTATTATATAGGTTACAGTCTAGACTCTCTATTTGGATGTGAGTACCAAGCCTGCCAATTCCTGGCAGGATTCAGCTGGAAAAATTATTTAACTGTGACCTTTCCCTTCCTTGTTTACTAAATAAAGATGATAATAATATCGGATAAGATAAAGTATTTTTGAAGATTTAGAAGTTAAAAAAATCACTTATAACAATGCGTGGAACATAATAGGACCCAATAAATAAAAACTATTAATTAGTACTATTACTCTTCAAAAATGTAGTAACTCAGAGGATTTAAAATATGAGGATTTTAAGGGAATACATCAAGAGATGAAATTTTGCCTTTAAAAAACAGGAAAAGGTTATTAAGATTACTTTTTGGAGGAAGAAAATTAAATTATACAAAGGAAACAAATTTCTTTGTGGATACCCAACTCCATGTCATACCAGTTAAAATGCATACCATTAAGTAAAAAATTAAAACAAACAAACAAAAACCCCTCAAATACAGAAAGACCTGGCTCTAAGTGAGTTCTGGCAATCATTCATTTAACAGTATTGTTGCACACCTACTATTTGTCATATCAAGATGAGGATATAGTCCCTGCCCTCATGGAGTATCTATTCTAGTAGAGAAAACAGACAATAAACAAACAATTACAGAACGTGGCCTAAAATGAAGAGATTAAGCACCGTACTGGGAGAGAATGTTACATAGTCAACGAAAGGGCGGTTACTCTAAGGATTATCAGAGAAATCCTGTTCAAAAACTCAGATTTTAAGAATGAAAATTAGCTAGTCTTATACAAGCAGGAGAGAGTCAAAGATTCATATTTTCCGTTTGCCAGACATCATATGTACTAAGGATTCAGTGGTAACCTTACAGACAAAAGTCCTGCCGCTTCGAGCTTATAATTTATCCTATGCAACAGGAAAACACTGAGGGATATTAGCAAACATAATAAGGTAAATGTTTTTAAAGTTGGGTGATACCTTTGGTTGTTGACTAGATAGTGGGGTGTAGTCAGGGAAGACCAGCAGTAGAGAAACGAATGAGGAGGCCACGGCCATAGGCCATGTAAGAGGATGAAGGGGGCTTAAGCTCCGACAGGGCAGCACGATGAGAACATACTACAGATTTGAAATAAGCACTGAACACGGGTTAAGAAACACAATGATGGGCTTGTTATGGGGGTGGAAAGGAAGAAGGAATTGATATGATACCCAGATTTGTGATTAGAGAAACTACCCAGATGACGATGTCACTTAACTGGGGAAGAGATGTGAATCAAAACAGGTTGAGTTAAAAATGTCTATGAGACATCCAAGTGGAACCGGCAAGATGATAAGTATAAAAATCTTAGACTCAGTGTAGAATTTATTTGTTTGTTTGTTTGAGAAGTACCTAAAACCATTGGAATGGCTGAGATTACCTAGAGAGAAAAAGAGAGAAATGGCAAATGGATTATAACAAGACTAAATTTCGTGATCATTAGGATCTAAGTGGGCTCTTCTCTCATCTGGAACATAACATTGACTGAATTCTCCTATTGGAAACTCAAAATCTTCAATAGAGGAGAGGGAAGATGGCGGAAGAGTAAGACGCGGAGATCACCTTCCTCCCCACAGATACACCAGAAATACATCTACACGTGGAACAACTCCTACAGAACACCTACTGAACGCTGGCGAAAGACCTCAGACCTCCCAAAAGGCAAGAAAGTCCCCACGTACCTGGGTAGGACAAAAGAAAAAAGAATACACAGAGACAAAGAATAGGGACGGACCTGCACCAGTGGGAGGGAGCCGTGAAGGAGGAAAGGTGTCCACACACTAGAAGCCCTTTCGCAGGCGAAGACTGCGGGTGGCGGAGGTGGGAGCTTCGGCGTCGCGGAGGAGAGCGCAGCCACAGGGGTGCGGAGGGCAAAGCGGGGAGATTCCCGCACAGAGGATCAGGGCCGACCGGCACTCACCAGCCCGAGAGGCTCGTCTGCTCCCCCGCCGGGGCGGGCGGGGCTGGGAGCTAAGGCCCGGGCTTTGGTCGGAGCGCAGGGAGAGGACTGGGGTTGGCGGCGTGAACACAGCCTGCAGGGGGTTAGTGCGGCACGGCTGGCCGGGAGGGAGTCCGGGGAAAAGTCTGGAGCTGCCGAAGAGGCAGGAGACTTTTTCTTCCCTCTTTGTTTCCTGGTGCACGAGGAGAGGGGATTCAGAGCGCCGCTTAAAGGAGCTCCAGAGACGGGCGCGAGCCGCGGCTAACAGCGCGGACCCCAGAGACGGGCGCGAGACGCTAAGGCTGCTGCTGCCGCCTCCAAGGGGCCTGTGTGCGAGCACAGGTCACTCTCCACACACCCCTTCCGGGGAGCCTGTGCAGCCCGCCACTGCCAGGGTCCCGGGATCCAGCAACAACTTCCCCGGGAAAACGCACGGCGCGCCTCAGGCTCGTGCAACGTCACGCTGGCCTCTGCCGCCGCAGGCCCGCCCCGCACGCAGTGCCCCTCCCTCCCACCCCCCGGCCTGAGTGAGCCGGAGCCCCCGAATCAGCGGCTCCTTTAACCCCATCCTGTTTGAGCGGGAACAGACGCCCTCCGGCGACCTACACGCAGAGGCGGGGCCAAATCCAAAGCTGAACCCCGGGAGCTGTGCGAACAAAGAGAGAAAGGGAAATTTCTTCCAGCAGCCTTGGGAGCAGCGGATTAAATCTCCACAATCAACTTGATGTACCTGCATCTGTGGAATACATGAATAGACAATGAATCATCCCACATTGAGGAGGTGGACCTTGAGAGCAAGATTTATGATTTTTTCCCCTTTTCCTCTTTTTGTGAGTGTGTATGTGTATGCTTCTGTGTGAGATTTTGTTGTATAGCTTTGCTTCCACCATTTGTCCTAGGGTTCTATCCATCCGTTTTTTTTTTCTTTAAAAAATTTTTTTTTCTTAATAATTATTTTTTATTTTAATTATTTTATTTTATTTTATCTTACTTTATTTTATTTTATTTTATCCTCTTCCTTTCCTTCCTCCTTTCTTTCTACTTTTTCTCCCTTTTATTCTGACCTGTGTGCATGACAGGCTCTTGGTGCTGCAGCCAGGAGTCAGTGCTGTACCTCTGAGGTGGGGGAGCCAACTTCAGGACACTGGTCCACTAGAGACCTCCCAGCTCCACGTAATATCAAACGGCGAAAATCTCCCAGAGATCTCCATCTCAACACCAGCACCCAGCTTCACTCAACGACCAGCAAGCTACAGTGCTGGACACCCTATGACAAAAAATTAGCAAGACAGGAACACAACCCCACCCATTAGCAGAGAGGCTGCCTAATATCATAATAAGTCCACAGACACCCCAAAACACACCACCAGACGTGGACCTGCCCACCAGAATGACAAGATCCAGCCTCATCCACCAGAACACAAGCACTAGTCCCCTCCACCAGGAAGCCTACACAACCCACTGAACCAACTTTAGCCACTGGGGACAGACACCAAAAACAACGGGAACTACGAACCTGCAGCCTGAAGAAACGAGACCACAAACACAGAAAGTTAAGCAAAATGAGAAGACAGAGAGACACACAGCAGATGAAGGAGCAAGGTAAAAACACACCAGAACAAATGAAGAGGAAATAGGCAGTCTACCTGAAAAAGAATTCAGAATAATGATAGTAAAGGTGATCCAAAATCTTGGAAATAGACAAAGTGCAAGAAACATTTAACAAGGACCTAGAATAACTAAAGATGAAACAAACAACGATGAACAACACAATAAATGAAATTAAAAATACTCTAGATGGGATCAATAGCAGAATAACTGAGGCAGAAGAAGGGATAAGTGATCTGGAAGATAAAATAGTGGAAATAACTACTGCAGAGCAGAATAAAGAAGGAAGAATGAAAAGAACTGAGTACAGTCTCAGATACCTCTGGGACAACATTAAATGCACCAACATTCGAATTATAGGGGTTCCAGAAGAAGAAGAGAAAAAGAAAGGGACTGAGAAAATATTTGAAGAGATTATAGTTGAAACTTCCCTAATATGGGAAAGTTAATAGTTAATCAAGTCCAGGAAGCACAGAGTCCCATACAGGATAAATCCAAGGAGAAACACGCCAAGACACATATTAATCAAATTGTCAAAAATTAAATACAAAGAAAACATATTAAAAGCAGCAAGGGAAAAACAACAAAAAACACACAAGGGAATCCCCATAAGGTTAACAGCTGATCTTTCAGCAGAAACTCTGCAAGCCAGAAGGGACTGGCAGGACATATTTAAAGTGATGAAGGAGAAAAGCCTACCAAGATTACTCTACCCAGCAAGGATCTCATTCAGATTTGATGGAGAAATTAAAACCTTTACAGACAAGCAAAAGCTGAGAGAGTTCAACACCACCAAACCAGCTTTACAGCAAATGCTAAAGGAACTTCTCTAGGCAAGAAACACAAGAGAAGGAAAAGACCTACAATAAGGAACCCAAAACAATTAAGAAAATGGGAATAGGAACATACATATCAACAATTACCTTAAATGTAAATGGATTAAATGCTCCCACCAAAAGACACAGACTGGCTGAATGGATACAAAAACAAGACCCATATATACACTGTCTACAAGAGACCCACTTCAGACCTACAGACACATACAGACTGAAAGTAAGGGGATGGAAAAAGATATTCCATGCAAATGGAAACCAAAAGAAAGCTGGAGTAGCAATTCTCATATCAGACAAAATAGACTTTAAAATAAAGACTATTAGAAGAGACAAAGAAGGACACTACATAATGATCAGGGGATCAATCCAAGAAGAAGATATAACAATTGTAAATATTTATGCACCCAACAGAGGAGCACCTCAATACATAAGGCAAGTACTAATAGCCATAAAAGGGGAAATCAACAGTAACACATTCATAGTAGGGGACTTGAACACCCCACTTTCACCAATGGACAGATCATCCAAAATGAAAATAAATAAGGAAACACAAGCTTTAAATGATACATTAAACAAGATGGACTTAATTGATATTTACAGGACATTCCATCCAAAAACAACAGCATACACTTTTTTCTCAAGTGCTCATGGAACATTCTCCAGGATAGATCATATCTTGGGTCACAAATCAATCCTTGGTAAATTTAAGAATATTGAAATTGTATCAAGTATCTTTTCTGACCACAACACTATGAGACTAGATATCAATTACAGGAAAAGATCTGTAAAAAATACAAACACATGGAGGCTAAACAATACACTACTTAATAACGAAGCGATCACTGAAGAAATCAAAGAGGAAATCAAAAAATACCTAGAAACAAATGACAATGAAAACACAACGGCCCAAAACCTATGGGATGAAGCAAAAGTGCTTCTAAGAGGGAAGTTTATAGCAATAGAATCCTACCTTAAGAAACAGGAAACATCTCGAAAAACAACCTAAACTTGCACCTAAAGCAATTAGAGAAGGAAGAACAAAAAACCCCCAGAGTTAGCAAAAGGAGATAAATCATAAAAATAAGATCAGAAAGAAATGAAAAAGAAATGAAAAAGAAATGAAGGAAACGATAGCAAAGATCAATAAAACTAAAAGCTGGTTCTTTGAGAAGATAAATGAAATTGATAAACCATTAGCCAGACCCATCAATAAAAAAAGGGCAAAGACTCAAATCAATAGAATTAGAAATGAAAAAGGAGAAGTAACAACTGACACAGAAGAAATACAAAAGATCACGAGAGATTACTACAAGCAACTCTATGCCAATAAAATGGACAACCTGGAAGAAATGGACAAATTCTCAGAAATGCACAACCTGCCAAGACGGAATCAGGAAGAAATAGAAAATATGAACAGACCAATCACAAGCACTGAAATTGAAACTGTGATAAAAATCTTCCAACAAACAAACATCTGGCCCAGGACAAGATGGCTTCACAGGCGAATTCTATCAAACATTTAGAGAAGAGCTAACACCTATCCTTCTCAAACTCTTCCAAAATATAGCAGAGGGAGGAACACTCCCAAACTCATTCTACAAGGCCACAATCACCGTGATACCAATCCAGACAAAGATGCCACACAAAAAAGAAAACTACAGGCCAATATCACTGATGAACATAGATGCAAAAATCCTCAACAAAATACTAGCAAACAGAATCCAACAGCACATTAAAAGGATCATACACCGTGATCAAGTGGGGTATATTCCAGGTATGCAATGATTCTTCATATACGCAAATCAATCAACGTCATACACCATATTAACAAACTGAAGGAGAAAAACCATATGATCATCTCAATAGATGCAGAGAAAGCTTTCGACAAAATTCAACACCCATTTATGATAAAAATCCTGCAGAAAGTAGGCACAGAGGGAACTTTCCTCAACATAATAAAGGCCATATATGACAAACCCACAGCCAACATCGTCCTCAATGGTGAAAAACTGAAAGCATTTCCACTAAGATCAGGAACAAGACAAGGTTGCCCACTCTCACCACTCTTATTCAACATAGTTTCGGAAGTTTTAGCCACAGCAATCAGAGAAGAAAAGGAAATAAGTGGAATCCAAATCGGAAAAAGTAGAAGTAAAGCTGTCACTGTTTGCAGATGACATGATCCTATACATAGAGAATCCTAAAGATGCTACCAGAAAGCAACTAGAGCTAATCAATGAATTTGGTAAGGTAGCAGGGTACAAAATTAATGCACAGAAATCTCTGGCATTCCTATACACTAATGATGAAAAATCTGAAAGTGAAATCAAGAAAACACTCCCACTTACCACTGCAACAGAAAGAATAAAATATCTTGGAATAAACCTACCTAAGGAGACAAAAGACCTGTATGCAGAAAATTATAAGACACTGATGAAAGAAATTAAAGATGATACAAACAGATGGAGAGATATACCATGTTCTTGGATTGGAAGAATCAACACTGTGAAAATGACTATACTACCCAAAGCAATCTACAGATTCAAGGCAATCCCTATCAAACTACCATTGGTATTTTTCACAGAAGTAGAACAAAAAATCTCACAAGTTGTATGGAAATACAAAAGACCCCGAATAGCCAAAGCAATCTTGAGAAAGAAAAACGGAGCTGGAGGAATCAGGCTTCCTGACTTCAGAGTATACTACAAAGCTACAGTAATCAAGACAGTATGGTACTGGCACAAAAACAGAAATATAGATCAATGGAACAGGATAGAAAGCCCAGAGATAAACCCACGCATATATGGTCACCTTATCTTTGACAAAGCAGGCAGGAATGTACAGTGGAGAAAGGACAGCCTCTTCAATAAGTGGTACTGGGAAAACTGGACAGCTACATGTAAAAGAATGAAATTAGAACACTCCCTAACACCATACACAAAAATAAGCTCAAAGTGGATTAAAGACCCAAATGTAAGGCAAGAAACTATCAAACTCTTAGAGGAAAACACAGGCAGAACACTCTATGACATAAATCACAGCAAGATCCTTTTTGACCCACCTCCTAGAGAAATGGAAATAAAAATAAAAATAAACAAATGGGACCTAGTGAAACTTCAAAGCTCTTGCACCACAAAGGAAACCATAAACAAGACCAAAAGAAAACCCTCAGAATGGGAGAAAATATTTGCAAATGAAGCAACTGACAAAGAATTAATCTCCAAAATTTATAAGCAGCTCATGCAGCTCAATAACAAAAAAACAAACAACCCAATCCAAAATTGGGCAGAAGAGCTAAATAAATAGACATTTCTCCAAAGAAGATATACAGATTGCCAACAAACACATGAAAGAATGCTCAGCATCATTAATCATTAGAGAAATGCAAATCAAAACTACAATGAGATATCATTTCACACCAGTCAGAATGGCCATCAACAAAAAATCTAGAAACAATAAATGCTGGAGAGGGTGTGGAGAAAAGGGAACACTCTTGCACTGCTGGTGGGAATGTGAATTGGTACAGCCACTATGGAGAACACTATGGAGGTTCCTTAAAAAACTACAAATAGAACTACCATATGACCCAGCAATCCCACTACTGGGCATATAGCCTGAGAAAACCATAATTCAAAAAGAGTCATGTACCAAAATGTTCATTGCAGCTCTGTTTACAATAGCCCGGAGATGGAGACAACCTAAGTGTCCATCATTGGATGAATGGATAAAGAAGATGTGGCACATATATACAATGGAATATTACTCAGCCATAGAAAGAAACGAAATCGAGTTATTTGTAGTGAGGTGGATGGACCTAGAGTCTGTCATACAGAGCGAAGTAAGTCAGAAAGAGAAAGACAAATACCGTATGCTAACACATATATATGGAATCTAAAAAAAAAAAAAATGTCATGAAGAACCTAGGGGCAAGACGGGAATAAAGACACAGACCTACTAGAGAATGGACTTCAGGATATGGGGAGGGGGAAGGGTAAGCTGTGACAAAGTGAGAGAGTGGCATGGACATATATACACTACCAAATATAAAATAGATAGCTAGTGGGAAGCAGCCGCACAGCACAGGGAGATCAGCTCGGTGCTTTGTGACCACCTAGAGGGGTGCGATAGGGAGGGTGGGAGGGAGGGAGACGCAAGAGGGAGGAGATACAGGAACATATGTATATGTATAACTGATTCACTTTGTTATAAAGCAGAAACTAACACAGCATTGTAAAGCAATTATACTCCAATAAAGATGTAAAAAAAAAATCTTCAATAAGGCATCACTAATATAAAAGTCTCTTTTGTTGATGGTCATTATGCAACAATAAGTTTTGTATTGCTTTCTTTCCAGAAATGTAAAGGAAAACATTGAGTAATATGTTGGTTGTTTAGAACTTTATTAGAGCTGTAGTATAAAAATTCCCAAAGTGTGTCAGTACTGTCAAATGCGAATCTAGTTCAGCAATGAACATTAAAGAAAAAAAAAGACAGTTAATTTTCCATTTTTGATCACTGGTATATGGCATATATGATGATAATGTAATATTAGTATTTGTTAATACCTATTTTTTATTTTATAGAAGTCTATATTGTACATACACATACCTTTTTGATTACAAAAAGAGGGATTAAAATGGGAAGTATAAATTTCATGATAAAATGTTTCTGTGGCATTCAAGATATATTGAAGAAAATGTCCCAGAGGTTTCTGAAATACTGCATATGGTGTACAACTGCTTGATATGCTTACTTTGAAAACATTAGCAGAATGGAATACAATCAACAGAATCTAATAATTACAGCAAATCCACGTAATTCCCATAAGTAAACATGTGCTATACATGTTATACAAATTACTATCCTGTAAAATGCTTAATTGCATTCTATGTAAGGCAATTCATCAGAAAAGAAGACTATCTCACTCTTGAGAGCATTTCAGAGTTTATCTAACAGCAATAGCAATAAAGGACCAAATCTCCAAATACATGCAAGACCAAAGACTGACACAACAAATATGTAACGTATAGTGACCTTCCACTCATATACAGTCAAATAGTCTCTAAGAAGAAGGTTTAAGTGATAGCAAGAAAGAGGTTTCAAACTGAGGATTCCAGTAAAAAATACTAATAAGTAATATGAGAATTACCTCTGGCTTGGGACTTCCCTGATGGCGCAGCAGTTAAGACTCCACACTCCCAATGCAGGGGGCCTGGGTTCGATCCCTGGTCAGGAACTAGATCCTCCACACATGCCACAACTAAGAGTTCGCACACCACAACTAAGGAGCCCGTGTGCCGCAATGAAGACCCGGCGCAACCAAATAAGTAAATAAATAAAAAGAAAAGAAAATTACCACTGGCTCGCATTTTTAATATATTGTCCTCGGATAGAGGACGTATCAGATATTAAACTGATAAGAACAGATACTACACTTGATCTTAGCCAAAAGGCCGAGAAGCGATCGGCTCGCATTTTTAATGTCTTTAATGTGTGTTTATGTAAATACTTGTTAAATAAACTAAAATGACTTAATGACTTTTTCATTTCTACAATAAATTTCCAAGTTAATCAATGAATGCATATATATCTTGCTTGGTACCAAATAATTCAACGTGTTACATGTACCTACTTCACGTCATTAGCCTGTCGGACTTCATCCAATCCTGTCCCTACAAATTACACTTGCGGAAACAAATGGAGGAACAGAACATCACCAAAAGAAACTATCTCTTCATCCTTTTTTTCTACCTCTATCCAAGAAACGCCTTTCAATAAAATTATGATGTCCGGACTAGACTGATTCCAAACCGAGATGATTAAAGTTTTATCTTGTGAATAGACTCAATAGGGGATTATATTTCTCTCCTGACTCCATTAATGTCTATTTTATCAGTACCTTATAAGTTAATAAGATATTTGGTGAATAGCAATCTCTCCATAGGTTTATTCTTCTAAGCACAGGAAAACTTAAGTTAATCACAGCTTCAAAATATTATACAATAAAACTAATTTAATTACACTTAGCAATGGCCACTAGACTCATTAAAATGTTAATGGAGCTTATAATTATTAAATTGCTTAATGATTGCTAATAAGAATAAATGACAAAATAAAATTTAAGTACAAAACAAAAATGCCCTCAGGTAATTTTTCTCAGCTTCAATCCCATTTGACATTGTACGTTAATATCCTAAGAAACATGGCAGATTTGAGACTTGTGATGACTTCCAAATAAATGTCTTTATGTCTAGCAAAGGCAATCAACCGCTTCATATAAAATTCCACAAATTATTTCCATACACTAATGAATTATTGATTAGAAACACAGAAATATTATTAACAGAAATGGCATTCTGATATTTTGGTAACTGTACTTTGCTTAGCAAAGTGTATTATATTTACACATAGGTATATTTTTATAGCAATTAAATGAGTCTCAATATGTTTGAAATTCCATATCCAATTATTTTTATCTTTTAGGTTTATGCTTCGTTGCAATAAAGTTCTAAAATAAATAATATTTGCTTTGAGGTATTTAGATAAATTAAAATTAATTTTATTTTTAGACAATTAGATGTATCTAGGGCTATTATAACACTGGGGTCAGCAGTCACTCGTTTAGAGAAAAACTGTAATTAAATAATAGGAAATTACTATACACACACACACACACACACACACACTATATATATATATATATATATACACACACACACGCACATATATATAAGGTTACTGGCTATTTAATGTTCACTTGTATATCAGTTCCATTGATGAATTAAGAAACATGAACAAAACCAGGTCTTGCCATTCCTCTGAAAGACCCATAAAATGACATTGCGCTTTGCATCACAGTTTGAGGAATAACAATGAAAAATCTTCTGTCTCCCAAAACTTTGTGACGGTCTTGGAAACGTATAAAATAGAGTTGGTCTTCTTTTCTCAACTTAATGAGCCTTAGAAACTTAGAAGCATTCATTTATTTCTATTTATTTTTTATACTGCAGTTGTAAACCTGAAATGGTCAAGGACTGTTCTAGCAACACAACCCTGTTAGTATCAGGGTTCTGTCTAACAGCTAAAGGCTCTTAACTCCCAGAGTTTAAGTATTTCGTTTACACTGAGCAGCTGTGACAGACAGAAGTATTAAGAAACCATGTAGTGGGCTTCCCTGGTGGCGCTGTGGTTGAGAGTCCGCCTGCCGATGCAGGGGACACGGGTTCGCGCCCCGGTCCGGGAAGATCCCACATGCCGCGGAGCGGCTGGGCCCGTGAGCCATGGCCGCTGAGCCTGCGTGTCTGGAGCCTGTGCTCCGCAACGGGAGAGACCACAGCAGTGAGAGGCCCGCGTACCAAAAAAAAAAAAAAAAAAAAAAAAAAAGAAACCACGTAATGATCAGGCAACCAGAACACAGTCACCATTCCTCCCGTTTGGTGCCTGTATGGATTGCACCCTGCCTGTTTCTTCTGCCTCAGCCCACTTCCCCTTTCTCTTGCTCAGTATTTTCCAGCCACCTTCTTTTCTTTCTGTAAACAGCTCAGACTTGCTGTGAAATCTCAGGGCTGTTGGCCTTGTTGCTCTTTCTACTCCTAATAATACTTTTCCCACAGATTTTCCTCTGATCTCCTCATCATTCAATCTCAGCTCAAATGGCGGCTCTCAGACTGTCCTACATGAGGCGGTCAACTACCCCCACATCCCAGACCATCTTGTACATGGCCCCGTTATAATTTATTCATACCGCTTACCCCTAGCTTAAATTGCTTTATACATTTGCGTACAAGGTTAATATCTGTTTCCTTCCATTAGGACGTTAGATCCTTCAAGGCAGAGATGTTGTCTCTCTTGTTTGCCGTGGCAGCCCCTAAATCCAAGGATGCTTAGCGCGTGGTGGACAATATGTACTTGTGGCTGCTCTTTGTTGGAAACGCAGCTGAGATGGGGAAGCTTCGCACACAACTTATTCACTTCATAATCCCGTGCTGTTGTAGCTGCCTTTTAAAAAGCTAATTGTAGGGCTTTCTATGCAAGGTCATTGCTTTTATCCACTCTAAAACTTATCTCCTTAGCTTCAACTCATTTGTCCAGACCTGATGAGGTTTTTATTGATTCTAATTGTCAAAGTTTTCTCCTCTATAAAATATGTTTAATATCGACCACATAAAATTGTTGCGAAGTACCTAAAAATTGTATTAGATACTTAAAACCATACTTAAAGGCACTTACAAAGTAAATGATGCCAAGTGCCTATTCAGTAACTTCTGAATGGTAGGCATTGTAACTATTATGAATAAAGAGATTAGCTGTAGTTGTCAGCCATCTCTCCATTTATAGTTATGGCAGATGAAGTACAAGCATATTATCACTTAATGCAAACAAAATATGCGTTTAAGTCACTATTTTATAAGCACCCATATACTTTCACAAAACTGAGAGAAAAAAGTCCCTGCTAGTGAATACGGAGCTAGGATTCATAATATAAACCGATTCGCTGCCACAGCAGGCAGAGAGGCGATGGAGATGCAAGTTCCAAATGATTCCCATTACCGGGCCCCATGTTTGCCCTACAAGGAGCATCTCTGCCAATATGGGTAGTTAAATCTCCATGGACCATTAAGTGCTGGCCTCCTGTCTGACCCAGACAGCAAGGATACTATTTGTAATCATTCACATCATGAATTCTACACATAGCTCCTATGAACAGGAGTTCTGTGTTCAACAGCTCATCTCATTGGGTCACTGATCAACCACTGTGTCAGTTTTAGATATAACCCTGTTTGAATGTAGAGCCAAAGAATAATGAGATGTGAACTCCAGTACTGGCCACCTGTCATTCCCCTAGGCTATCAGATGACATCTAACATACAGTTGTTACTAGCTTAATAAAAGATGTCTACTTCGAAAACTAAAGTCAACATAAAAAGACAGAAATCATGTTTTACATACGATTTCTTAAAACGCAACAGACACGTTTAAACTTAGCTAATAGAAATCATAGCAATAAAGACAATGTGTTATTTTGTCCCCTTTCTGAGGAGCTGAAGCTCTAATTATGAGATATTTGGGCCCCGAATCTATGATTACTTTAGGATATATTTCAACTTCTTAACATAATATTATGGTTTCAGAGAAGTGCATCCCTATGGGGTAGAGATGGGATGAGGAAACAAAGTCGTCTCTATGGCAATGAGCACATGGGAAGCCCACAAATACCCACCAAATGATCAACTCTGACAAGATGCATTAAATATAAGAGCTCAATACATGTATCGATGGATCAATTAAAGCACCTACTGTGTGCTTGTCACGTGCATCAACAACCATACCTGTTCCAGTAAAAAACATCTGAATGCCAGTTGACTCTCAGCATTCATGTCCACACCAGTGAGGCGTGGGGAGGGGTGCAACTGGTACCCCATTGGTGTCTAAGGTGTTTTTTCAGTTGGTTGTTGTTCATGGTTAACTCTACTGAGATAAACTACTTTCTCAGTAGCCTCTGTACTCTCTTAAGTAAGTAGAGCTTTCTGAAAGAACAAAAATGAAAGCCATAAGCAAAAAGGGCAAACGCATGATAGATCTAAAGGACATATGAGGTTCATATTGGTGTTTTGTGTTGTCAGATGCCAGTAAAATGCTTAAAGCGATAAAAGATATCCAAGGCCATATCCGTCTTACCTTGGTGCTGGTGTTAGGGTTTCATTCTAATTTAAAGAGGGGGAAAAAAAATTACCCAGAACTCTTGGGGGTAAGATGTGTTTGCCTTACCTGACTGTATTTCAAAAATATATAATGAAAGAATCATAGGTAATTTTCAGAGTTAGAAATAGAAATGTGACATACAGGAGGGAAGGGAAGTTGTATTTCAGAAAAGAGAAATGCATAAAGAGACAGTCCAAGAGACTAAACTTAAAGCTTCGTCTATAAGGACTAATTATTAAAATGAATAAATTGTCATTATAATTTTTAAATGTGTGTGTAAGTTGAGATGAAAAAAGAGTAACTAAAGAACCAGTAAGTACCCTGAAGAGTGAGCTACCTGCCAGGTGTACACATATAACTACTAAAATCCATCACCTTGCCCAGTCTGTATAATACAAGAAATGTTTGTCATCGACATTTAAATGCAAACCAATCTAACTGAGCAACTAAAGACACGTACTCCTAGAAGGGAACAAATGTTGTGAACAATTTGAATAGGATCTTTACTTGGAAACCACTTTCACTGCGTTAATCAGGAAAACGACCTTAATATGTATCCAGCTGTGTCTTGGCTGCAGCATCCCGAAGTGGGATCCTAGGAAAGAAGCACTCCCTTTTCCTCTGTATTTCTACAGTGTCAGAGTACAGCGATGAATCCACAGTCCTCCCCAGTTGCTTACAGCAGGGAAGCACCAGTGTTCTTAGTTAGAAGGTGTTTTGCAGCCGCCTTGGGAGCAGCTGCAACCACTCTGGAAATGCCAACTATCAGAGAAACAGTGAACATGTACATCCAGTTAAGATCTGTTTACACTAGCCACAAGCAGAAGAGCTTTGCTAATATAGCCAATCTGCCTCTGCACTACTGCACGAAACCCGAAGGAGAGGAGAGGACCTTTTAATGAGACACCGTGGTGCTTCCCCTACTCAAGGCCAGATGAGGCAGATTGCTCTGATTCCCCAAATCCCTGCTCCCCCCCACTGCTGACTGCACATTCTGCCTGTGATGGGCTGACAGAAGGAAAGGACGGGTTAAAAAGCCATGACAATTGCTAGCAATGAGAAATGCCTCGTCTTCCTAAACCCAAACGTAGGGTAGAAAATAACCAACCCTTCCAGTTTTCTTCTTCTCCAGAGGAAGGAGCAGAAAAGTTGAGCGAGTTCTTTTGTATTAGAGCAAAAACATATAAATAGAAGAGCTGTACCAGATCTCCCGATGCCTGCCTGATACTCGACGTCTGTCTGCAGCGAGACTCAATCCACCATGGACCTCAGGTAATTATGACTGAGAGTAAAAGGGTGGAAAGGGACAGACCCCCAAGGTATTCATCACTCCTTCTGCAGATGGTTCAGGAACCAGACGTCAATCATTTAGATTAAAAAATCCCAGACAGGATTGGTAAAACAGATGGAGTCATATCATCCATATGACCGGAAGTAGTAATGGGAGGGGGCAGACTGCAAGAAAAAAGAAGCTGAGGCTGCACGGTGTGTGGGGTAATCCCTCCAAAACGAGGAATGGCAATGCGCCAACCAGACCGCTAATAGGAAAGAGGGCAGATTTTCAGAGGTTTGGTTAATTAAACTGGCAACACATAACAGTAACACACTGAGAACAGGAGAATAAGAGACATCTATGGTATTCTGAAAGTTCCACCTCTCCACCTCTGTACTCAAGATAAGAGTCGCACAGGCGATTCTCAGAAGGTTGGTGGGAATGGAGATTCCCAAAAAGCTGTGGGATCCCAGATGACAGATGACAAAAATCCCAGAGGACAAACACGGCAACAAAAGCTGTGACCCCAATGTCAGGGCCAACTTTATAGCGGATGGATTCCATTCACATTTCTTTCTTTCTCTTGATGCTGCTCTTAGAGAAGCAGTTTAACTCCATATGAAATTAGGTAAAGGACCCAAATGCTGCAACTTTAAACAGCTAAAACCTTAATATGCAAATTCAGACGGCTCCTCTGCAGGCTGAAAGTATCTGAGTACAGTATACTACAGTGCCTTGACGGGAAAATCGTGCAGTCCTTTATCATCACAAAGACTAGTTAAATGCTTGAAAAAGTTTGGTATTGCCATAAAAAAGCACCCTCGACCCCACCTCCCTTGACAAACGCTTCATTTTATAAAGGCTTCTGTATCTTACTCTAGTACCGAGAAACACAGAGGGAGCCGGGGTATGAAATCTCTACTGCTTAAAGAGGGGAAACAAAAAGCAAATGACTGAGCTATGGTAACTTACACTGACGCGATGAATTTCCCAGAGAGAAGGCTAACCAAATTGTGTAAATGGTATACAAGAAATCGGGGAGCATACAGCTGCTTTTTTTTTCCCCCTGGCTGCCCAAACCTATTCAGAATGCAAGGGTTCCCTTTGCAGGTGAAATACATTAGCTAACAAAGGTGTCATTAGTTTCTCTTAACGTACTTGGAATAATTCACAAGCCAACAGCGTTCACCGGTGACGGTTCTCACAGGACACTGGCATTCCTCCCCTCCAGCAGTTCATCTGCTCAGAGATTTCATGAATGCAGGCTAACTCTGCTGCCCAGAAGTTATCAGCCTGGTAAAGACATTAGGGGTCATGATCCTGCAGGCAAATGTTAAAGAACAAATTTCGTGGTGCATCTCTAGCAGCGTGTTGCATTAAAACTGAATTTTTAAAAAGACTTCAGCAACGCTCACACCTGGACAACTGCCCAGTGAGGAGGGGCTGAATCACACCATTCTTTCTGGCCCTGAATATGATAGACAGAGAATGAATTTGCTTTTCCTTATGTAAAATGGGATGTTTTAAAAAATTTAGTAATTTCATTACATTCTGGCATTATTTCTAGTAGTTTTAGGGGCGAGAAAGTGTAATAGATGGTTTAGCTTCATGAACAGGTAGAAAATAATAGAGTTGGTGTTCAAATTCACCTGATCAGAAGTATGAACAGATATGATCGTTACTTACGAGAGACTTTAAACATTCCTGTTAGAAGGGGCAGTTAGATGAAGGTGTCCACAGAGCAGAGAGGAGGATATAGTTATGGGTTTCAAAGTAGCTTTATGTGGTGTAGTTAAAACTTGACAAAAGTTTCCGAGGGACCTGTTTCAGCTAATTTCTGCTTTTCCTACTCACTCATCCAAGGAAGTTTTCCTCCAAGGCATAAATTAATGTGTTTTCCTCAGTTCCTGAGAATAGTTTTCTTACTTTTATATCTCAGAAAGAACTTAAGGGCTTCCCTGGGGCCCAGCGGTTGAGAGTCCACCTGCCGATGCAGGGGACACGGGTTCGTGCCCCGGTCCGGGAGGATCCCACATGCCGCGGAGCGGCTGGGCCCGTGAGCCATGGCCGCTGAGCCTGCGTGTCCGGAGCCTGTGCTCCGAAACGGGAGAGGCCACAACAGTGACAGGCCAGCGTACCGCAGAAAAAAAAGAACTTAAAATAGTCTCCCTCTGTTGGTATTGGACAGACAGATATATAAACAGAAGAGATAGATTCTGATACATACAAAGGGATGTGGTTTCTATTTGGGTAAAGTGAGGTATGTAACGTCAGATATTTTGTAGGTAATAGGAACCCGTGTTTTAACTATAATTGTGATCATTTTAAAACCAAGAAGCTGGCTGGTATAAGAATCTCTGGAGACTTTGGCTCCTGTTGGCTTGGCATTCCTTTCATAGGAGGTGAGATGAAAATCTTTCACTCTAGTCTGAGTGTGAATTTTTTGTTTTTTCATTTATAACAGAAAAATGAGGTTATTTCTTCCATTAGCAGATCATTCTATGACATTTCTATGACAGTCAATATACGTGAATAGTCTTAAACCTCTTCATATGTGGGAATATCAAACGCCAAGTGAGATCACCCCAAATACTGTTCTAAGACTGAAAATTAACTTCTAATATTTAATGTCTTTTACCCATACACACAATTTAATAACAGCTTTTTAAAAGCAGTGCTTCACTTTCCTAAGGCACTTCTGAAAATGCTTTGAAGGTCTAATGTATAAATGTCTGACATACAAAAATTAATATCCTTATTAAATTTATGGGAAAGTAATTATTACACAGTCACTAATTTTTGCAGTTGAAGATTAGCAACACCTTCCCAGGAGGGGGCAGATGAGAACTTTCCCTGATGCTCCCTGGGAAATGGGAAATAGAGAACATAATTCAAGCACCTTCTTTCCCTCAAGCCTGTAGGGGCTGAGGCAGCCTGGAATCATGGAGACTGCTGGCTGGACTGTTAGATCCCTAGGGCAGGACTTCGGGTGCAGAGAAAGGGGTCAGGCTCAGCCTCTGTCCCAGGCAGTCTCTGCGTCTGTCTGTCTCTGCCACCTAACTCTTCCCCTACAGGTGAGGAAACTCCTTTTGTTGTCTGTCACATTGGAGGGACCATGTCCCCCAAGCATGCGACAGCCTCAAAATATCTGTTCAACGACAAAGGTCACTTCTGTGTGAAAAGAGCAATTTGAATATGTCAATATACGTGAAAGCATCTACTGTGTGGCATTCAAATATCTAGAAGTTTGAAGTAATTTACATATGGAATTGGGTGGTCATGAAAGAAGTTGTAATAAAGTATCAAGTAAGATATTGTTTCAGTTACTTTTGATTTTATATATATATATATATATATATATATATATAAAGTAAATGAGACAGAAAATCTATCCACAGATTAGCCTCATTAGGCCACAAACATTATATAATTTTAATAGACATGGGAGAGCATATTATCAATGTATTTTCTGAAAAAAATATTTACTTCTACTGTTCTCTAAACCTCCATTCTTGTAGTAAGTCCCACGTCTCAAAAACAAAAAATATTCACCCTGCCTACTTCGGGCACAAATCATTTCCTTAGTTACAGTGAGTACTGAAAGGAAAATTATTTCTTCTAAACTGAAATTCGAAAATAATACGTTTACTAAGTACATACTATAAGTCAAGGACTATGACACACATTTACATGCATTAGCTTTTTCTGTGGTATTTTCATTTGAAAACTGTTTTTCTGTTTCAAATTTCCTAGAACTTGAGAAACAAAGTAATTGAGAAAAATGTCTTTAAAATTCAAACTAGGTGTGAAATCTTAAACATTTATATACATTATTATATTTTATACAGGAGATAAGTATATATAATATACAGTATATATAAAATGTAAGACAACAAAGAACTTTTCTTCAAAAAATGAACAGGAGAAATCTCTACATGGTGTTTGAGACTGCAGCCTGACCTGAGTGTTCTTATTTGGAACTTTAGAATATTAAGTGTTCACAGTTTAGAGACGATTTTAAGAAGTTGCACAAAACAGGTATAAAGCATTTCTCAAACGAGTTCATTCTCTGATAAGGAAGGTCTAGATTTCAGCTTTCTATTTCTAAACAGGCTCAAAATTAAGATCAAATGTTAAAGTTGACATTGAAAAGTATTATCCATCAATCATCCATAGGAATTAAGGGCCTAATGCCTCGAAGTATCCTGTTTTATTAACATTTGTTTTACTGTGGTTCCAAGGACTATGTTTATTATGTGCCTGTAATTACATCAAGATCTCACAGATTCATTTGTTTTCTCTAGTTGATTTTCAATCCAAGTCCCAAGTCCTTTGAGAAATAGGCAACACTGCTCCCACTATAGGGTTTGGGTGCTTCTTGAAGAAATGCACCTTAACGTGGTAGTTGTAGAATAATGCCCAACAGTTCTGTCACTCAGACCAGGATTTTTGAAGAATACTCTGTGTTTTCCCCCAATATGTTCTATCAATGCCCCACAGAATTTCTGTGTCTGTCTGTCTCTCACGGGGAAAGATAGACAGAGAGGAGACAGAGAAAAAGAGAGTAAGAAAAAATCGACAGAGAGAGAGAGAGACTTCTTTATAGATCAGGAAAAGACACTGAAGTCATTTCTTGCCCTTCCTCAGCAAAGGGCTTCTTTGCATGAGGTTCATGGCAGCTCAGTAGAAAAAGGTCAGTAATTTCTTCACCCCTGATTCTACTTGACTAGACTCCAGGGAAAGCTGCTTGAGGTATAATCCCTCTGCCAAGATGCAGTGAACGCAAAACCCTTACTGTCTTCTCCTGTGGTTACAATTCATAAAGCCAATCCTGAAGACAAGCCGTAGTCTGTTGTCTGTGGTAAGAATTGTAAATGAATTGCTGAGACATCCTGCTTAGGGAATTCTGTTAAAAGAGGTTAAGTGTAAATTGCCCTTTGGATTAGTCTGAATAATCCCATTATAAAAGTTGCTGAAACTAGTAGGCTGCAATAAGAGTTTCAAGGAAAAAAAAAAAAAGAATGCAGTTTTGGAAGGCAATGAAGAAATGTAAAAACAGGCTTATGTTCTCAGTAAATACTTATAAAATTATATCCATTAACAGTTTAAGTAATAACATCTTATTACCAGAGAAAAGGAAGTGAACCAAAAGTTCATTTTAGAAAATAAATCCTAAATTACTACCAATCTAAAGAAATGTATTAGATTACTAAGAGCATACTGTTCTCATAATACAAACTACATGACTCAAATATATTACAGTATTTCTCAAAAAAATCAGTGAAACTATATTCAAATTAAAATATAACTACAGTTTCAAAATTTCTAGGTCTTTATGATTCTGATTTTGAAAGCATGACCTCATTCCAACACATAAGGGAAATACTATAATTAAGATTGCCTGCCTTTTAAAAAATTTCATACAGAATGAATAATTTTACAATGTTAATATACTGTTACACATAGGAATTTTAATAATAGTTGTACAGAAGTATAATGAAAAATAATGGTCCCTGCTGTATCCTTACCCATCCCCAGGGCTGCTTCCCAGAGGCAAACACTTTTAACTATTTTTTCCTTTTAGTTCCTCTGGTAGTTACTTCCGTATCTCTGGGTAATTTTTTGATTCATTAATATTAATCATGATTTATATATATATATATATATATATATATGTTTCTGCTATGATAGATGAGAATTAGCTGATTTCCTTTTCTTCTTTCCTACCACCCACTCATTTTTATGTTGCTATTTTAATTCAATTTGTGTTTACTGTTAGGCTTTTCAGAATACAATTAAAATTGTGTCTTAGGTAATCAAGCTTACACTTTGTGAGATGCAGAAATTATTAGGGCTCCTGCTTTTCCTTCTACCTCTCCTTCCCATGTGTGTCAGCTGCCCTTAATTTTATATTTTAATGGTTGATAACATTCGCACTGCTTTGTATTTAACAGTCACATTATTTGTTACAAATTGACTCAAATACTGAAAATCACTTAGCAGCACTGATACCATTTTGATTATGAGGATACTGTACACTACAAAAGCCAGTTAAGGGCTAAGATGTCCTTCTCTATGGCAAAACAGTCAGGACCTTTCTGCCCCTCCACAGAGACAGCCCAAACGGATTCCCCTCACTTCTCTGGAAGTCACTCAAAATAAATTTCCCTCATGTTTGACCATGAATTACTGGCATAGTTTTATTAATTTATGTATTTATTATGTATATATTATTTTTTGAAGTATAAAATTTCTTGTTGGGATAAGAAATACCATGTTACTATTATCTTTCAGATTCTCATTCATTCTGTTTGATATCCATTTCATTATATTCCTTTAAACTCAGTGACTTCCTTTTCTAATTTAATCTTATTCATTTCATAGTTGGACCATGACTATTTGAATAGCTTTTCTTCTTCCTGAAATTTCCAGGCACTTTGTTTTATTATTATATTTTGCACCTTTCTTTATACTCTAAAATTGCACTATTATGCATTTCAGCTGGGACGTTTTTAGTCTCTCCATTTGATGGGAGGATTTAAAGTCATCCATCTTTCTTTCTCTGGAAAAGTTTTCTTGTATCATTTCTCTGATAATTTTTGTACTTTTGTTTTCTCTGTAGTTCTTTCTGGAACTTGTATCAGTTGAACGTTGGATTTACAGGACTGACCCTTAGGTATCTTATAGTTTCATATTGACCTCATGTTGTCTTTTTTAAAAATCATGCTACACTACATTCTGGGGAACTCAATTTTCTGCCACTTGCACCATTTTTTTAAAAATCAATTATTTTTAAACTCTAAACAAATTTCTTCTTTTCTGACTGTCCACTTTTCAGAGCATCCTTCTTTAGTCTTGTGCATACGCCACATTTTCACATTTCTCTTAGGTTGTTTTCAAAGAGTTTCACATTTCTGCACATCCTGTAAGTGGAAGTGTGGGCATCCTTCACTCCACATTATCTTTTCAAGAACGTTTGTATAGCAAAAAGCTGTGGAAGATATAGTCTCCCTTTGGAACAAAGGGAAGGTCTGTTTACTGTCTAGTATAATAAAGATAATGTTGATTTACTCTGATGCAAATGTCAAGCAGACTTATTGCCCATTGTAAAAACTCCCAAGACCAGAGTTTCTCTCCTATAACTCAACCCATTATATGGGAAGGCATCACTTGGCAGTATTTGCATCAACTTCTGGGGATAAAGGCTTAAGGAATTGGTGAAAAAAATGTGAATATTCTGTCCACAGCTATTGTTGTGAGTAATTAACAGTCCTTTACCTCTGACTCAGAAGTCTCATGTCTCTTTCAGCATCCACAAAACCATGACAGACCAGTCAAGGTGAGTAGGATAAAATCTCAGACCCGTCAAAATTCTTGACACATTATCTTTTAAGTTATCTTGTGCTCTTTTTATTATTTCTCCTTCCTCTGGAGTCAGTTTCTTTGTGGTTAATCATTTTTGTTGTTGTTTGTTTTGTTTTCTTTTGTTCTTCAGTCTTCCCTCAAATGTCTGGTTTTTATTTATCTGTTTATATTTAAGATTAGGAGAAACAGGAGAGAATTCGGCATCTCAGTCTGCCTATGAGGGGCTTGAAATTAGCAAGCATTTGAGGAGAGGTAGCAGAGAATTTAGATATTTTGCTGCAGTTGGAGTAAAGGGGTCAGAAGCCTAATTGCCAAATGTGCAGAGTTGTGTTCTGGGACATCCACACTTCTGCTGGTCTGGTTTTCAAAAAGTAGTTTAGAGAAATTGTTTTGTTTTGTTTTCCCACCTAGATGGTAGAGGTTCGGCTGCTGGGTCTTCTGTAAAGGGTGATGAGAGTAAGCCAGGTTTGATCAGAGTAATTCCTTACCACGTGAGTCTACAATCAAGCCAGTATAAGTATGTACAATATCTCTTTGCTTAAAAATAAATGAGATACACACACACACATATATACACACACACACACACACACACAATTTTTGTTCATGTTCAAAATGTTAGTGGTGTTCATTATAAAGAACTCACCCATAAACCCATAATACAGTGTTACTAAGTTTCTCCTATGGAGAACTAACTACTTCAGGCTTACCTCTTTTCTCTGATGTCTATTCATCTAGTCACCCCTATAACAATTTCTAAATGAAATAAGAGACTGGACTAAGTTCATGAAAAATATTAGAAACCCCAGATGCAAATGTTCATTATTTTCCCATCTGTTCAGTAGCTTGTTTTGCTTTGATTTCTTTCTTTTGACATGGATGATGTGAGGCATACTTCTGACTCGAGGTTATTAGCAACCTTGAGTTCCTGAGCATTTTAAACTCACATACCAATGATTCAAGTTGTCTCACCAATAAACTACTAAAGGAAAATATTCATATTTAAATATAAACATTTCTGTATTGTGTCACTTGAAGGGATACTTTTAAGAGTTTAAATATGCTTATTATTTTATATGCTAAAGGATTCCCCCCCTGGAACATTCAGTAGTAAATCTTTATACTTAAACCTTCCAAAGAAATAGTGATTTTAACCTTGTCGTTTGTATGTTTGATGATCCACAAACTCTAGGGTCAGCCTGATTTACTTAATTTCATGTCATTATCTCTTATTTTACTCACATTAATCTAAGTAATTCTTCTACCACCTCAAGCCAGTCTTAGAAGTATTCACATTTCAATTAAGACTTTTAAGTGTTTTTAAACTATCATTTAGCCATATTACACCTTAATTGTTTGTGTTACCCTTCCATGAAATGTTTCCAAATGATTTTTACTCTGCCTGAGGGGATGGAAAAGGCCTTGTATAAAGGCATCAAGTTATGTAGAACTATTTGATGAATTACAAGGACTAGCAGGGTTTCTTCCTAAGTCTTCATTAGCATTATACTTGATCCAACTAACCAAAATTTTATTTCCCCTATTACCTTGAACACTGACCGCTAAGGTGTCAGAATTCTTCTGTTTCAAGACAACACAAATTTCAGTACATTCATTTATTGTCAATTTGAACCAATTTTGGTAGAAATCATGCTAGTATACTCTTTCCCAATGTCTTAGAATTTTCTTCATCTATCAATGTGTATATTTTAACAGAAACTTACATTTTATTTTTTTTTCCTACAGCTGTACCATTTCTCTGTGATTACGTAAGGGTCTCACCATCTTTATTTTTATTTAATACACATTTCAAATGAAACCAACTGTTTTCTTCAAGTATATATTGATCACTTTTTATATGTGAGGTACTGATACTAAGAAATTCATGTTTTTGCCAGTTAGAACCTTACAATGTGGTTTCGCTGATCAGAAGATTATACTGTTTAACACTGTTTAATGTCACCTTTCTGTCCCAACTCGGATCATTTATTTACTATAATGGTCTCCCAGCTGGTTTCCTGGTATCCAGGCTTGCCCCTTGAACTGATTCTCCATTCTGCTAACAGTAATCCTGCAAAATCAAATGTGACACTTCATATTTCAGCTCAAACTCTTTGCGTGGCTCCCCCTCTAAAGCTGTTTAAAATCTACACACTGTTATTTCTTTATCCTTTCCTTTACTGAAACAGTCATAAAAACTGCTTGAAAATCTTCAAACATACCATTATTATGCCTGTTTACAAATCTCCCTACCCTCGCCCTTTTTCTTAAACCACCCTTAAGCAGTAGTCTTCTCAGTTAAGACCCTATGGATCTGGCCCTAGGTTACGGCTCTGACTACATTTCCTACCCCTTCTTCCATTTATTCATTCATTCAGTCATTCATTTACTTCACCATAGTTTACTGACCTCCACATTTTTCCTCAAAAATATCAAGTATGTTCCTGTCTCATGGCCTTGACCTTTGCAGCTTTCTCTGCCTGGAATGCCCATCCCTATTTGCAGGTTTCCTCTCTCCTGTCAGTATCACCTCCTCAGAGAGCCTTCCAGATCACCCTTTATAAAACACCATTATGTCCACAACTATTTATGTGAATAGTGGGTAGTTTGTTCTCTATGGTCCTTATCAACACCTAACATCATATATAACTTTATTGTCTGCTTCTTGTTCATGAATGTAAGCTTTACGGGGACAGGGACTTGACCCGTTTGACTGACAGTGGTATCCTTAGTAATTCATCTAACGTTTAATATTTGGAGGGGTCCAGCAAATTTTTGATGAATGAATGAAATGAATGTGAATTTTTACTTGCCCTTCAAGGTCCACTTTCAGTATTACTTCATTTATCAAAACTCACTTGATATTCCACACTACAAACTGACTTATACTATTTAACTACTCAAACTTGTATAATAGGGCTTCCCTGGTGGCGCAGTGGTTGGGAGTCCGCCTGCCGATGCAGGGGATGCGGATTCGTGGCCCGGTCCGGGAAGATCCCACATGCCGCGGAGCGGCTGGGCCCGTGAGCCATGGCCGCTGAGCCTGCGCGTCCGGAGCCTGTGCTCCGCAACGGGAGAGGCCACAACAGTGAGAGGCCCGTGTAAAAAAAAAAAAAAAAAAAAAAAAAACTTGTATAATACACATCTTAATATTATTTTCCTTAATTGATGTGGAATGCTGTTTATCCTTTTAAATAGCAAAACAGTATGACAAATATTTAAGACCATGAAATTAAGAGCTGATTTTCTAAGAAATATTTGTATGGGACAGAATAGAGGGCCCAGAAATATACCCACATGAATACAGTCAACTGATTTTTGACAAAGCAACAGTCTTTTCAACAAATGGTGCTAGAACAACTGGACATTCATAGGCAAAAAAAAAAGAAGTATCTAGACACACCTTACACCCTTCACAAAAATTAATTCAAAATGGGTTATGGTCCTAAATGTAAAACACAAAACTATAAAAATCCTAGAAAATAACATAGGAGAAAATCAAGATGACCTTGACTATGGCAATGACCTTTTCAGTGTAACACCAAGGCATGATTGACAAAAGAAATAATTGATAAGTGGGACTTAATTAAAATTAAAACTTCTGTGAAAGACAGTATCAAGAAAATGAGAAGATGACAAACCACAGACTGGGAGAAAATATTTGTAAACAACACATCTGATAAAGGACTGTTACCAAAATATACAAAGGATTCATATCTCAATAAGAAAACAAATCAATTAAAAAGTGAGCCAAAGACTTTAAGAGACACGTAACCACAGAAGATATACAGATGGCAAATAAGCATATAAAAACATGCTCTGCACCACAAGTCATCAGGGAAATGCAAATTACAGTAACAATGAAACACTACCGCATACGTAATAGAATGGCCAAAATCCAGAACAATGGCAACACCAAACTCTGGTGAGGACCTGAAGGAACAGCAACCTTCATACTTTGTTGGTGAGAACGCAGAATGGTTCAGCCACTTTGGAAGACTGTTTGGTGGTTTCTTACAAAACTAAACATACTCGTATCACGTGATCCAACAGTTATGATCATTGGTATTTACTCAAAGGAGTTGAAAACTTATGTCTACATAAAAAGACTGCATGTACATGTTTATAGCAGTTTTGTTCATAAATGCCAAAAACTGGAAGCAACCAAGATGTCCTTGAGTAGATGAATGGATAAATAAACTGCGGTACATTGAGACAGCAGAAAACTACTTAGTGCTAAAAAGAAATGAGCTATCAAGCCATGAAAAGACATGGAGGAACTTAAAGGCATTCTGCTAAGTGAAAGAAGCCGACCTGAAAATGTGACACCCTGTATGATCCCAGCTATATGATGTTTTGGAAAAGGCAAAACTATGAGGTAAGAGATCAGTGGTTTCCAGGGATTGGGGATAAAAAGTGGGATGAACAGGCAAAACACAAAGGATTTTTAGGACAATGAAACTACTCTGTAGGATACTGGAATGATGGAGACATGTCATTATACATTTGCCCAAAGCCGTATAATGTAAAACACCAAGAGTGAACCCTAATGTGGATGTAAAACTGTAGGTACATCAACTGTCACTCAAGTTCCACGCTGGTAGAGGATCTTAATAATGGGGGAAGGCAATACATGTGTGGTAACAGGTGATATATGGGAAATACCTGTACCTTCCTCTCAAGTCTTCAGTGAGCCTAAAACTCCTCTAAAAAATAAAGTTTTAAAAAGATTAGGATATCTCAGCAAAATGTAAATAATTAACTAAAATCCCTTTTTTTCTTTAGCAATCCCACCTCCCAGTGGTAACACACAACACTGCAAGTGGTTGTAACCAAACCCAGAAAGTTGATGCTCCATGATTTAAATTGATTCACATTTTGGTACTGTAGGCCTTTCTCTTGAATTCATTAATCAAAAGAAGCAAGGAAAAGTGTTCATTTCTTGGAGCAAAAATGCCCATTTGTCTTCAAATCCCTTTTTTCCCCCAAAGGTACTCAAAAGAAGAAAATGGAGGAAAAAAGGATACTTTTTTTTTTTCCACCTTACACCCTTTTGGTTGGTTAGATGGTTGATTTGGACTATTAAAAAAAAAATAGAAAACACTCAACAAGACTCTCACATTTTTCTTATTTAAATTGTTTTACTCATATTTCAATTTTATAAATATTTATTTCAAGGATTAAAAGCTGTACATATATTTTGAATAAAAGTTATCTTGCAAGACATTTGAAATACTTATCTTTTGAAAAACAAGTGAAGTTATGAAGGTAACCTTTGCTTTTTTCAAAGTTTGCTTTCATGCTAAAGAAACAATGTGAACTTAAGCCAAAGGCTGAATTAAAAAACATACTATAGTCCACAGCCAAGTAAGATGTTTGGTGTGTAGATCTGAAAATACCTAACAATGCAATACTGTGTTAGTATGAGTTTCAATTCTTTCTCAAAGCCTTGTATCTTTTATTTAACACAATCATATTAGAGGAGATTTAAGTCAGGATGTGTGAAAATAGTGATGAACATTTAACAGCCTGACCAGAAACCATGATTTTGATTGTTTGTATTTTTGCTTACCAATTCCTAGTAGTTTTGCTTTTCCTGAACTATATATTAGCAAACAACCAATGTGCTAAAATGTATATTCATCTCTGCATACGTTTTCTTCCTTGTTGATTTTATTTTCTTATCTATGGTTGCAACTCTAATCTTCATACTTGTGACACTTAACTATATTTCTGTAGGTTTCTCTCTCTCTTCCAGAGCTCTGAATACATTTCCAGTGGCCTATTTGCCATTTCCACTTGCTCTTTTTATTAACATATTTCAAAATGGACTTCTATTCACTCACTTTCTAAGCAGCTCCTCTACACATTTTATTATTTCTCTGCCTCACACTTTTCCTAGGTTGAAGTCTCTCAATCAGGGGTCAAAACTGGCAGCCCACGGACTGCAGCACAGCAGCAAACATGCTTTTTGTTTGTTTAATTTTCAGTTCTCATGATGTTGACCCAACATAGTGTTAACAAATAACATTTAAAAGGACCCCAGCACTGGAGGAATGGAGCAGCTGTGGAGGGCAGGCAGACACACAGATGGCCCGTTCAGCAACTTGAATGAATTCACAAACGTTCTGCCTTTTAACAGACGGTCAAGGCCCTGTGCCACAGGTAAGGCTCAGGTGAATGAACTACGGGCTACCATTTCAGCTACCACTTGCTTCCTCGGATAGGAGGGCTGTGTAGTAAGTCAGCTGACCATGATACACGGGGGATCTGTATACAGATGCCGAGTGCAAAACCATGGGTTCAGGGTGAAGCTGTAAAAATGGCTGATTCTAACAGGTATCACGAAGATGTAGATTGTGAGGTATTAGCAGATGCTACCTGTGAGATACAGGAACCCTGTAAGCATTGGTTGCAAATCCTGCATTGAATTACTCCAGAAGATGACCAGGAACGATGCAACCTATAACTCCCTCCCTCCCCCCACCTAGGGTCCTGATTGCTCCCATGATTTTTTTTTAATTGCCTACAGATGAGTTCACCAAAACTACTGATTCTGACGCACTAACCTCCAATTTGGAAATTTTTAATGGTCCCACACTGCCTACTTCCTAAAACCACTTAGGTCTTTTAGAAAGGATCCCTGGTGACAATTAACATCTCATTATTTAGGATGTACCTTCATGATCCGCATGTTCCAGTATAATTAAGACACCTAGTATTTCCTGAGAAGACCACGAGCACCTGAATATGCCAGAATATTTATCCCACTGAAATTGTATCTATGCTTCAAAGAATCTCTACTTCAGACCTTTTCAGGAAGCTCTTCTTATCACTCTAAATGATTGTTACTTCTTCCTGTTTATACTACAATAAATCTGTGTTTACAGGTTACGTAGGTTATGATATTTAGCATACACTTTCTGTATTTTAGATTATGTTAAAACTTTGGGAAGTACAGAACGTTACATATTTTTCAATGTACTTGGCTTATTTTGTGCTACTCAGTTGAAAATTCATTGAGGATAAGGATTTTCTTTCTTACTAAGACTTAAACTCCTGGAATGCCCACCTTGATACTACTTTCCTTAACTGACGTGCAGTTCTTGTACTGGATCGTCTGATTTAGGCTAATTTTATGCAAATATAAAGCAAAGTTTAGTAACAGATATTTTAGAGTATATGTCTATCTTAAATTTTCTTAGATTATATCTCTTGAACTTACAACACAAGAAAAATTTATTCAATAATACATCTAACAAATATTTACTAATACAGTGTTCCAGGAACCAGAATATATACTAAAAATATTTGTCACGGAATACAGACCAAACAGTTGGTTTAATCAATCAATCATCCCCTTTTCAACTGACTGTTTTACCATGATGTTTACACAACATACAGTTAGAAGTATAATAAGCTTTATCAGAAATGTCCTTTTTTTTTTTTTTACATTGTTTTGTAGAACACAGTTGGTATATAATCCTACTGCTCTAGGCCCCTGGGAAACAAGTTCTATGATAAGAAGCTTCATTATCATATGACTGTAATTTTCTCACAGCTAAGGAACAAGTCTCATTTGTCTTTTTGTGTTTAGCAGTTAGCACAGGTCCTGAGCCAAAGTCAAAACTCAGTGCATGATGCTGAATGACTGAACGAATGAACAACATGAGGGGAAAATTTTTTATTTCTTTCTCCTCAAAAGTAGGCATGGATGAGGTTAAGAGCCAATGTATTCGTCCAAAAATAGAAAGGAAAAATATCTTATTTACATTTACACACATACACACATATACACATACACACACATACTTCTTTCACCATTGTAAAGATCATATTGCCATAGGTACATGTGACCATACACACTGAATTATTACTGGTTGGTATTCATGAATTTGATTCTGTGATAACAGATACTATCCCTGACTTAAAACATTCTTCAGTTTTCAAAATGTAAAGTAATTATTCACAAAAAAAGCTGACCCTAGGTTTAATCTAGAAAACAGAGCTATTTTCCAATTTGTAAGAAATACAAGCGAGAAACGAAACAAGTTAACGCTACCAAGCAAGGAAGAGAAATTCAAAACGTGTGAAATTTTTACAGAATAACTGATCTGGTTTCTTTGAAAAGTCAATGGCCTGAGAAAAAAGGAGAGAAGGGACACTTACTCAACACTGCAATAAATGTAACCTATGGACCTTAACAAACAGACTGACTATGAAGAGATATTTTTAGGACAACTGGAGAAATTGGATATGAGCTGCGTATCAGAAGATACTAGGATATACTATAAATTTAGCTAAGTGTGGTTGTGTAAGAAAACATCTCTGTTTTTTAGGATCACACGGCAGTATGTAGGAGAATATTGGTAAGATGTCTAGGACTTGCTTTGGCAAAAGAATAAGTGGGGGAAGGCGCCCACGTGAAGCGAGAGTGGTAATATCATAACAATTATTGGGCGTGGGAGGTAGGGTTCATTATTCTCTACATAGTGCCAGTGTCCGAAATATTTCACACGCCAACTATGTTTAAGAGTGCTCGGTAAAATGTTTAGATCTCTATTCATTCCAATCTGAAGAAGGTTAAGTTAGGATGTTATTAAATGTATCTGTAAAATAATACAGTGGCATTGGAGGAGCCACTTGGAGCGAGAAAGATATACTAATACAAACGCGCAACGAGCGGATAGAGGTGGTCAGGTGGAGAGAAGCTTGCAATTGCTGACTCTTCCTAAGAAGGAGTCTCAGCTCTGGGCCCCATGCTTTTCCACTGTGATCTCCGGATCTGGTGAGAAACCGCATGCGGCATGGAAAACCAGAAATGTAACAGATGTGTCCTTCTGCTGTGACCAAATTCAAAGACAGCAGCAGAGGAAAGAGAAAGATGTGGCACAGAGTTTATCAGCTATAAAAATTATCAGAGAAGGAGACAGCTGCACTGGGACCGAGACAGGGAAGCTGTGAGCAGCTAGAAAGTTTAGAACCAACTTTAAGAGACCTTTTCTTTTTTAATATCAAGCTGTTTCTTAAGCTCCGGATAGTCTCAGAGGTGTCATATTATTGAGTGTCTCTTCAGGATTGAAAAAAATATATATATATTCTAACAATTATAATACCTATGACATTTTAGACCTTATTCTTTGCTAGGCTGAGTTAAGCACTTTTAGTCCTTATTTTACTCAATCCTTAATCTCAGTAGGTAGATACTAATGGTGCCATTTTAGAGATGAGAAAACTGAGGCTAACAAAGGTTAAAGAATTTGCTTGGATAAGTAACAAGGTCCTACTGTATAGCACGGGGAATTATATCCAATCTCTTGGGATAAGCCGTAATGAAAAAGAATATTCAAAAAAAGAATGCATATATGTGTAAAACTGAGTCACTTTGCTGTACAGCAGAGATTAGTACACATTGAAAATCAACTATACTTCCATTAAGAAAAAGAGCAATAAAACAAAAGAATTTGGGGTGAGAGAGGGAGGGTGGGAGGGACATGCAACAGGGAGGACATATGGGAATATATGTATGTGTATGGCTGATTCACTTTGTTATAAAGTAGAAACTAACACACCATTGTAAATCAATTATACTCCAATAAACATGTTAAAAAAATTTGCTTAAGCTAGCAGTAGGCAGAGGTAGGATTCAAACACAGGTCTGTCTTCCAACATTTTGAAATTGATCTCTAAGTACAAAAATTGCCATAATTTTGCTTAAAATTAATGTTGTGTCAACCTTGTTTAAGACGCATTCATGATTTTAAAAATACATTTCATACATGTATATACACACATATGTATGTGTATAATATGCATCCCTATGATGTTGCTCAGTCTTTTTTTTAACATCTTTATTGGAGTATAATTGCTTTACAATGATGTGTTAGTTTCTGCTTTATAACAAAGTGAATCAGCCATACATATACATATATCCCCATATCCCCTCCCTCTCACCCTCCCTATCCCACCCCTCTAGGTGGTCACAAAGCACCGAGCTGATCTCCCTGTGCTATGCGGCTGCTTCCCACTAGCTATCTATTTTACGTTTGGTAGTGTATATATGTCCATGCCACTCTCTCACTTTGTCACAGCTTACCCTTCCCCCTCCCCATATCCTCAAGTCCAGTCTCTACATCTGCGTCTTAATTCCTGTCCTGCCCCCAGGTTCTTCATGACCTTTTTTTTTTTTTTTTTAGATTCCATATATATGTGTTTGCATACGGTGTTTGTTTCTCTCTTTCTGACTTACTTCACTCTGTATGACAGACTCTAGGTCCATCCACCTCAATACAAATAACTCAATTTCATTTCTTTTTATGGCTGAGTAATATTCCATTGTATATATGTGCCACATCTTCTTTATCCATTCATCTGTTGATGGACACTTACGTTGCTTCCATGCCTGGGCTATTGTAAATAGAGCTGCAATGAACATTGTGGTACATGACTCTTTGAATTATGGTTTTCTCAGGGTATATGCCCTGTAGTGGGATTGCTGACTCATATGGTAGTTCTATTTGTAGTTTTTTAAGGAACCTCCATACTGTTCTCCATAGTGGCTGTATCAATTTACATTCCCACCAACAGTGCAAGAGTGTTCCCTTTTCTCCACACCCTCTCCAGCATTTATTTTTGTAGATTTTTTGATGATGGCCATTCTGACTGGTGTGAGGTGATACCTCATTGTAGTCTTGATTTGCATTTCTCTAATGATTAGTGATGTTGAGCATCCTTTCATGTGTTTGTTGGCAGTCTGTGTATCTTCTTTGGAGAAATGTCTGTTTAGATCTTCTGCCCATTTCTGGATTGGGCTGGTTGTTTTTGTGATATCAAGCTGCATAAGCTGCTTACATATTTTGGAGATTAATCCTTTGTCCACTGTTTCACTTGCATATATTTTCTCCCATTCTGAGGGTTGTCTTTTCATCTTGTTTATGGTTCCCTTTGATGTGCAAAAGCTTTTAAGTTTCATTAGGTCTCATTTGTTTATTTTTGTTTTTATTTCCATTTCTCTAGGTGGTAGGTCAAAAAGAATCTTGCTGTGATTTATGTCATAGAGTGTTCTGCCTACGTTTTCCTCTAAGAGTTTTACAGTGTCTGGCCTTACATTTAGGTCTTTAATCCATTTTGAGCTTATTTTTGTGTATGGTGTCAGATAATGTTCTAATTTCATTCTTTTACATGTAGCTGTCCAGTTTTCCCAGCACCACTTATTGAAGAGGCTGTCTTTTCTCCACTGTATATTCTTGCCTCCTTTATCAAAGATAAGGTGACCATATGTGCGTGGGTTTATCTCTGGGCTTTCTGTCCTGTTCTATTGATCTATATTTCTGCTTCTGTGCCAATACCATGCTGTCTTGATTACTGTAGCTTTGTAGTATAGTATAAAGTCAGGGAGCCTGATTCCTCCAGCTCCATTTTTCTTTCTCAAGATTGCTTTGGCTATTCGGGCTCTTTTGTGTTTCCACACAAATTGTGAAATTTTTTGTTCCAGTTCTGTGAAAAATGCCAGTGGTAGCTTGATAGGGATTGCATTGAATCTGTAGATTGCTTTGGGTAGTAGAGTTATTTTCACAATGTTGATTCTTCCAATCCAAGAACGTGGTATATCTCTCCATCTGTTTGTATCATCTTTAATTTCTTTCATCAGTGTCTTATAGTTTTCTGCATACAGGTCTTCTGTCTGTTTAGGTCGGTTTATTCCTAGGTATTTTATTCTTTTTGTTGCAGTGGTAAACAGAAGTGTTTCCTTAATTTCTCTTTCAGATTTTTCATCATTAGTGTATAGGAATGCCAGAGATTTCTGTGCATTACTTTTGTATCCTGCTACTTTACCAAATTCATTGATTAGCTCTAGTAGTTTTCTGGTAGCATCTTTAGGATTCTCTATGTATAGGATCATGTCATCTGCAACAGTGACAGCTTTACTTCTTCTTTTCCGATTTGGATTCCTTTTATTTCCTTTTCTCCTCTGATTGCTGTGGCTAAAACTTCCAAAACTATGTTGAATAAGAGTGGTGAGAGTGGGCAACCTTGTCTTGTTCCTGATCTTAGTGGAAATGCTTTCAGTTTTTCACCATTGAGGACGATGTTGGCTGTGGGTTTGTCATATATGGCCTTTATTTTGTTGAGGTAAGTTCCCTCTATGCCTACTTTCTGAAGGGTTTTTATCGTAAATGGGTGTTGAATTTTGTTGTAAGCTTTCTCTGCATCTATTGAGATGATCATATGGTTTTTCTCCTTCAGTTTGTTAATATGGTGTATCACGTTGATTGATTTGTGTATACTGAAGAATCCTTGCATTCCTGGGATAAACCCCACTTGATCATGGTGTGTGATCCTTTTAATGTGCTGTTGGATTCTGTTTGTAAGTATTTTGTTGAGGATTTTTGCATCTATGTTCATCAGTGATATTGGCCTGTAGTTTCCTTTTTTGTGACATCTCTGTCTAGTTTTGGTATCAGGGTGATGGTGGCCTTGTAGAACGAGTTTAGGAGTGTTCCTCCCTCTGCTGTATTTTGCAAAAGTTTGAGAAGAACAGGTGTTAGCTCTTCTCTAAATGTTTGACAGAATTCACCTGTGAAGCCATCTGGTCCCGGGCTTTTGTTTCTTGGAAGAGTTTTAGGCACAGTTTCAATTTCAGTGCTTATGATTGGTCTGTTTATATTTTCTATTTCTTCCTGGTTCAGTCTTGGAAAGTTGTGCTTTTCTAAGAATTTGTCCATTTTTTCCCAGGTTGTCCATTTTATTGGCATATAGTAATCTCTCATGATCCTTTGAATCTCTGCAGTGTCAGTTGTTACGTCTCCTTTTTCATTTCTAATTCTACTGATTTGAGTCTTCTCCTTTCTTTTCTTGATGAGTCTGGTTAATGGCTTATCAATTTTGTTTATCTTCTCAAAGAACCAGCTTTTAGCTTTATTGATCTTTGCTATTATTTCCTTCATTTCTTTTTCATTTATTTCTGATCTGAACTTTATTCTTTCTTTCTGCTTTTTTTTTTCTTTTATTCTTTCTCTAACTGCTTTAGGTGTAAGGTTAGGTTGTTTATTTGAGATGTTTCCTGAGGTAGGATTGTATTGCTATAATCGTCCCTCTTAGAACTGCTTTTGCTGCATCCCATAGGTTTTGGGTAATTGTGTTTTCAGTGTCACTTGTTTCTAGGTATTTTTTTATTTCCTCTTTGATTTCTTCAGTGATCTCTTGGCTATTTAGTCATGTATTGTTTAGCCTCCAAGTGTTTGTATTTTTTACAGACTTTTTCCTGTAATTGATATCCAGTCTCATAGCACTGTGATCAGAAGAGATACTTGATACAATTTCAATTTTCTTAAATTGATAGTATGTGGAGCCAGAAGGTCTCTGGTGGACCAGTGTCCTAAACTTGGCTCTCCCACCTCAGAGGCTCAGGCCTGACACCCGACTAGAGCACCAAGACCCTGGAAGCCACATGGCTCAGAAGAAAAGGGAGATAAAAAGAAACAGTAAAATAAAATAAAATAAAAAATTTAAATAGTATTAAAAATTAAAAAAATTAATAAGTAATAAAAAAAAGAAAGAAGAGAGCAACCAAACCAAAATACAAATCCACCAATGATAACAAGTGCTAAAAAACTATACTAAAAAAACAAACAAACAAACAAAAAACAGACAGGACCCTAGGACAAATGGTGAAAGCAAAGCTATACAGACAAAATCACACAAAGAAGCATATACATACACACTCATAAGAAGAGAAAAAGGAAAAAATATATATATCTATAAATAAAAGGAATAAAAGGAAGAGAGCAACCAAATCAATAAACAAATCTACCAGGGATAATAAACTCTAAATGCTAAACTAAGATAAACATAAAATCAGAAACAAATTAGATGCAGAAAGCAACCCCCAAGGCTACAGTTGCTCCCAAAGTCCACCTCCTCACTTCTGGGAGGATTCGTTGTCTATTCATGTATTCCACAGACGCAGGTACATCAAGTTGATGGTGGAGATTTAATCCGCTGCTCCTGAGGCTGCTGGGAGAGATTTCTCTTTCTCTTCTTTGTTCGCACTGCTCCCGGGGCTCAGCTTGGGATTTGGCCCTGCCTCTGATGCAGGTCGCCTGAGGGCGTCTGTTCTTCGCTCAGACAGGACGGGGTTAAAGGAGCCGCTGATTCGGGGGCTCCGGCGCACTCAGGCCGGGGGGGAGGGAGGGGCACTGCGTGCGGGGCGGGCCTGCGGCGGCAGAGGCCGGCGTGACGTTGCGGCAGCGGCCAGCGTGACGTTCCGCCAGCCTGAGGCGCGCCGTGCGTTCTCCCCGGTAAGTTGTCCCTGGATCCCGGGACCCTGGCAGTGGCGGGCTGCACAGGCTCCCCGGAAGGGGGGTGTGGAGAGTGACCTGTGCTCGCACACAGGCCCCTTGGAGGCGGCAGCAGCAGCCTTAGCGTCTCATGCCCGTCTCTGGGGTCCGCGCTGGTAGCCGCGGCTCGCGCCCGTCTCTGGAGCTCGTTTAGGCGGTGATCTGAACACCCTCTCCTCGCGCATCAGGAAACAAAGAGGGAAGAAAAAGTCGCTTTCCTCTTCAGCAGCTCCAGACCTTTCCCCGGGACTCCCTCCCGGCCAGCCGTGGCGCACTAACCCCTGGAGGCTGTGTTCACGCCGCCAACCCCAGTCCTCTCCCTGCGCTCCGACCGAAGCCCGAGCCTCAGCTCCCAGCCCCGCCCGCCCAGCCTCCTTCGGTATCTGCGGGGGAACTGGTTATGGGACCACCCCCCATACCAAAATCTGCGGATGCTCAACTTCCTTATATAAAATGGCCTAGTATGGCTGGCCCTCTGTATCCAGTGGTTCCGCATCCTCGAATTCAACCAACTGTGGATCCAGCTTTGAATACGGAGGGCCAGGCTGTACTAGTCAAACGTTGAAGCTGTTGAGCAGACTGAATGCCTGCCCCTTGGTGCACTACCTGAGCAACTCTGGGAAACGTTACTTAATTTCCCTGTGCCTCAGTTTCCTCCTGAATATGTTTAAATGTCTAAAATGGGGATAACTGTAGTTCTGTTTTCTAGGTTAGATGAGAAAATATCGATTTCTTTGCACCGCACCTGACTCAGGACAGTTCCTCAATACATGTTAACTGGTATTACCCATGTTATTACTCGTTTCCTTTACACTCAGCCGCGTCTTGGACCAGAGATGAATTGGAAATTCACGGGATATTAGTAGTTAGATTGTATCTTTCAACAGTTACACGTTTTTGAATCTTTAGTAATTTGAACCCATCTAAACAAATAGGTTAAGAGAAAAAAAAAACAGATAAACTAACATTTTAATGATTCTCATACAGATTCTAAGAGTACTCCGCAAGTAAATCCGGGCTCCTTATTCCATTTAGATCAATCCAATTCACTTGCAACAGTGGAGTGACAAATCCAGACCCTCATTCGTGCACTTGATCACTTTACACGGATTAACACACAAGCGTCTTCCGGCTCCCTGGCTAGGAAGTTAGGCCACAACGTCATGGAATCCAGAGGAACACACAAAAAGGCTACTTTTAAAACCACCTGGGGAGAATAATGATGGAAATACCGAGAGGCTGTTAGAGGAGTACCCCTGGCTGGGAAGGTTACGGAAGTTTCCTGGAGGAAGTGGTAAATGAGCCACGTGGGACTTAGAGAGCTGAGGACGGCAAAGAGTAAACCGAGAAGCAGGTTGAAATAAAGTCGCCGGGGTGAGAGTCAGAGTGGCTCGTGCAGAGAACTCAAGAAATCCAGCGGTGACGCAGTGGAACTGTCTGGCTGAAGGAGCCAGAGCTCGGTCTGGGGAAGGAGGGGAGGGCGGGCGGCAGAGGGGGTGCTCTGCTGCGCCGACGGGACGGCTTGCACCTCATCGGGATGACAACGGGCCGCCATTCCGAAGGTGCGCAGGCAGGTCAGTGACAAGGTTTCCGGACAGATTGTTCTGACCGCTGTAAAAGATGAACTTACCCGGATGGTGGTATGTGAGCCAGGTACGCGAGGCAAAGAGAAGAGGTGAGAGTTCCTGCACTAGTTACATGGAAGTTTTTTGGCTAAACCTGGGGAAGCTTGGCAGGGACTGTGAGGCGGAAAAAATAACTCATCATGATAATCTCTGGGGAGAAAAAACCCACAAAACGGTGACCATCAGTTAAATAACAGCAAACTACCCGAATCCGAGAGTAATTCAGACAAAAGCATGTCCTGTTAAGGAAGCATTCATGCAGGGGTGGTACAGCTACCGGGAGGGCACAGTCTGGCTCACACGGGACCTGCTCTCAGAGCAACAGTCAGCTGGTACCCTCTGCATCGACTCTAGCGTGAGCCAACTCAATACCCTCCATCAGGGGGCTTCAGTGTCTCATTCAGAGTTTCACAGCCTCAGTGCTGTCAACATTTTGGGCCGGATAATTCTTTATCGCAGGGAACTTTGCTGTGCCTTGTACGATGTTCAGTGGTAACCCCGGTCTCTACCCAAGTGACAACCAAAAATGTCTTCAATCTTGCCAACCTTCCTCTGAGGGACAGAACGGCCCTTCGTTGAGAACCCTTGGTTAAATTCGTCTTGAGAAGTGCTAGACTAGCCTACCTACTGCAGTGTACACTGGACCCAGTTTATTCTTAAACGTCTAAGGGATGTCACGCGCACATGAGTGCGTGTGTACAGGCTTCAGGAAGCAGTGGGCGTAATGAACGATCACCACCAAGTCTCACTAAGAACCGGTTCCAATACTATAAACGTCTGCTATGTTAGCGCCTCTCCATTAGATAAACATATTTATAACTGAACAAGTCACATCAAAAAAAAAAAACCTTCTGATTATATTTGATGCCTCACTTTAAACAATCACAGGTTTTTATTTTCTGGAAATAAAACAAAGCATTAGTTGTTAATATCAACACATCTAGAAATTGTGTTTAAAGTTCCACATGAGGGTGAATTACTAGATCGCCCGTTCACTGCCTGACTTACTAAAACAGAATCTCTGAGCCCAGAGCTTTCCTTCATTGCAATGGTATCTAATGGTGTGGTTTTCTGGTATTTCTACAAATGCTACTACAACTAAGCAGTACGTGTCCTACGAAATTCCCCGGAGAGAAATCTGACCTTAACTGACCTTCTGACACCTCCAGCTCCACTGGAGATTCCCGTGGTCCCAGCCATGCTAACTCTGATAGATGCACCAGCAGTGAGGTTGACTATTAAATTCCCTGGAGGCTGTGCTCGACTCCTACAAAATGACCACAAACTCCATATACAAATAGCAAGATGTGGTACTAAATAAGCTAACAGAGCCGTAAGCATTCTTAGTAACGATGATATCCAATATACAAAAAAGAAGGAAAAAAGATTCTCACCCATGTCTGCATTTCTCAGTGTACGTCTAGAATATTATGGTTGCTTCTGCTGACATGTTTAAGAAGGAAGTTGATAAATTAGTGTCCAGAGGAGAACCACCAGAGTGGGCCTTCTAGAAGGTAGCTTGCCACTCACCACATTTCACTTGTTCACACTGACATACTCAACGCTTGGAAACCCTATTCAGTGACACAGACAACTTACTCTGGCTAGGAATATTGCCATGTGGTTCCTCAAAATAGAGTTGGTAAAACCAGAACCATGCAAAGAAGACATAATGTGATACAAACATGGCAGGATAGCACATGATGGAAATACAGTAGTTGGTGAATATCAGTGATTCTGGAGATATTTTATACGTGGGCAGCGTGATCATGGTCAGTGTTTTTAAACCAGGTTTTGACACATCTCTTGAACCCCCCAAACACGCTTGCTACTGATTGCTACTCATTTCACTCCAAGCTCACTTCATTATTACTGTTGCTAACAATACCGAACACGAACTAAGAACGCTGCCACGCGAATAACAGAAGTAAGCTCTGCCCCATGGGCTTACTGGCATCACCCTGAACCAGGATAAAATGCACGCCATGCAATAGAAAAATCAGTACAAGGGATTTTTAAAGGCTAAAGAAAATGAACATCACAGTGCAGGTTTTACCGGCTCTGAACTTAATTTAAATTGAACACTGAAGTGTGCACAGCAGTCCTCGAGTATGATATATTTCAGCATTGTTTTACAGGAACTTTTTTTGTTTGTAGTGATAGAAACAAAAGCCTTTCCTAGTTGAATTGTGAAGTTATCTCAACTCAAAACCACATATGAGGGAATGACTTATGTGAAGTACACTAAAAAACGTGCAACCATTATAAAATAGTAGTTTTGCTCAAAACAATTTTCAGGCACAAACGATGACGTATAAACATGGGAATAGATTATATGCTACCAAAAGTGTTACTTCAGTTTGGTACTTTTCAGATGATTCACACCAAACGTGTTTATTTTACATTCCAGTGTTTTTCAGTAGTGTGGCATTTAACTTCTCCCATCTTACACTTGTGTCACTTTGATATTCACTGTACATTTTTATATTCCAAGTATTTTCCCTCACTGATAGAATAAATATCTCCAAATCTCCAAGAAGATTTTAAGTATTCTTCTCTACCTCCTTTTGAATTTAAAACTATTTAAAATCTACTTGATTATGTTGAAGGAAAAAGCACTTTAAATTATAAATCTTCCTTGATTATCTCAAAGATTTTTATTTAATATAAATGCAAGCCAGAGGGAAATAAGAAATGCCAAAATACTGGATTATCAAATATGCGATTTGCAATAGAGTTAGTTTATTAAAATCACCAATTATTATTCCACATAAAATTTAATTGAGGTCATTACCCTCCTGGCAAGTTATTTCAAAATTCTTTCCTGTAATAAGGTTTGTTATTGTAGCATTTTCCACGTCACTGCTTCTCACACATATATACGCTTTTTATAACTCTTTATAAAGATAATAGGCATTACCCATAAAGTTGACTGAATTAATAATCAAGTTATATATTTAAATGTCTGCTCAGGAAACGTGGTCCTTTTGTTTCCTTGCCGTTTACAAAACCAACGTGAAAAAGCTTCAGCGAACATTTAGTGACTCCCAACAAGGCAAAATATCTGTGCATTCTGAACAAATGAGACACAGGCATTTGCAATTATGTTCCTGGAGAAACAATCCCTCGTAATATGTGAAATTTTCAAATTGTGACGTGAGTTATGCATCACTACTCACTTCCAGACAAAGAGGAATCTTACGCTTGTTTAAAAGTCATTTCCCTGCTGAGGACCACTTGCCTGTACGAAACACTCTGGTTTCACTGACTTAAACATCTGCTGATGAAGATCGTTTCCGTTTACATACGTATGTAATATTAATAATATGTAATACATATTACATACGTATGTAATATTACATATGACCTGTGATGAAAACTACGTAACATGCTGGGATTGTGCAACAATTTGGTTTGACAACAGTCTATTATGGTACCTGGAGGTCAATTACCAACTTCCTTCTTTCCTTTTCTTTTCCTTTCTAGAAACATTGATTAGTTTTACGCCAGTTACTGGGCTTTATATGGAGGCTTAAACCATTGACACAACACGGTCCCCACTCTCTAAGAGCTAAAAAGCCCATTAAAGACGACTGTCCTATACATAAGCAGTTATATTAATGTGTTTAGCATTATTGTTGAGAGACAAAGCACCCAGAGAAAAACGAGGACAACAACCGATTTGTTCCAAACGCGGAATATTTTAAGATAAATGTCAGCATTAAGTAAAAAGCAAATCACAGGGAAAAAAAGCATACATTTCTCTTCGCCTGAGAGATTTGCTTTAGAAAAGTTGACAGCAATGTGAAGTTCTCTAAAAGGAATTCTACTTTCCAACTAACGTCTATTTTAAAATGGTAAATTTATTTCCATAACAGGAAATGTCCTTAAGTGACAAAAATAAATGCATTTAAAGAAATAAAACATCATTAGGCATGAGCACACCAGGTTCTGTAAGTGGTGGTATTTTTGCGGCACCTTCAAAGTATTTTCAGAAATACCTCAATTCTGGACTCACCCTATGCCTTTATGCCCTATTTATTTTTTACCTTTCAACTCCATTCCCTCTGTTCCAGCTTTCTATTCATATGATAATTGCTCACGTTTTTTTCTGACTCACAGAAAATCAATAAATGTTAGCTCTTCTTATTCTTATATGTATGCCTAAAAATTGGGGCTCAATTGTATGTAATATCAGTAGATATATAAAATTTTAACAAAAGGTCTGCAAACTTATAGGTATTCTTGATCATAGGTATTTATCCCATTTTACTAGACTTAGATAAGAACACTTAGGCATAGAATTAATTAGTAAAAGGACTGGATCAAGGTCAAATTGCTAATTGTTTCACTTGGGTCTAGTTTTCCTGAACATTATAACATAAAGAGAATATAAGCTTTGGAATAGAAGATTGATGTGTCCAAAACACAGATCGGTCACTTCCTAACTTTATGACCTTAACCTCCTTTAAGTCTCAAACCTGTTGTCTGGAAAACAGTTATAATTATAGGTTAGTCATAAAGCTTCAATAGGGTTTTGCATGCAAAATGTTTAGCACCATAAATCATGCACAGTTCGTACTCAGTAAATTATACTTGTTTTCTTCTTATCTATCAATAATGTTACTACTCTATGTTCTCTGCTAGCCTGAATTAAGCACTCAAATGACTGAAAAGGTATAGCTACGTGAATAGAGTTCAACACTTGAATAAAACAGATTTTATATATGAAAACTTTTTAAGCTTTATTTCAAAATACTTTGATTTTTAACTATTAATATAATAAATTCCTCCACTTCATGCTGTTGAGTAACTTCTCTTGGAGGTAAGATTTTTAATTCATGTATGAATCTCATTGATTCTTTGTAGTTGACTCAAAGAAAAAGTTCAGAAGAATTCTGAGGTGAAGTCCAGGCTAAGTGTAAAAGAATATCATAATCGCTTAATGGATTCAGTAGAGAGAGTGTTGATACAGTTTTATAACTTGTCATTCTTAATAAAAGTACAGGAATGAAATTCTTATTACAATATGTTTTCAGTCCATCCACCAAATCTTATTCTCCCAAAGTCACATTTGCCTTTTATAATAACTTAGCTTCTTCAAGTCGTGAGTGCATTTAACCATTTATTTATTCTGGAAATAATAAAATAAAAAATATCATACTACTCTGGCTTTTTATTTAAAATTATAGGGCGTGGTGGAAGGGAACTTATATTTATTGAGTATCTACTATATGTAAGTTCTCGTTTATATACAATGTAATCAACAACCCAATTAAGAAGACAACGTTTTGTCCATTTTATGTAAAGGAAAACAAGTTCTAAGTGCTAATTAATTTTAGTTCTAATATATTAATTAATTTTCCCTACATTTTACATAATGAAGTGGAAGAACCAGAATTCAAGCCCAATTTGTCTGACTGGAAGCCAGTACCTTTTCTACTCTATATTTACTATGCTGTAAGCAACAGCCTAGCTAAAATGAAAGTAATATAGTCATGGGTTTATCATTAAATAAGATATTTATAGTTTCTGCACTGAATTCTTAACTAGTGCATCTCAGTGTTTGATCAAGATTTCCCCTTGTCTAATAAGTACTGAAATTTGACCAAAATTCAACTCCTATGCCCCCTAAGCCCCCAGCGCTACTCCTACAGTCTTTCCCAAATCCATAAATGGAAATTCCAACCTTCCAATTGCTAAGGTCAAACAACTGAGCTCATACTCGAGTCCTCTCTTTCTCTTACACTCCACAACCAAGCAACCAGGGAGTCTTTTTAGATCTTCTACAGACCCCATCCTGGAACCTTCATGGTGTATCACTTTCACACCACAATCCTGATCTGAGCCAGCATCACTTCTAGCTTCGTTCATCCCAGTGGATTCCTACAACCTGTTGCCCTGCTTCTTCTACAGGAAATGTCTATCCTTAAACCAGTTGTCAGAAAGAGCATTACAAAACACAAGTTGGATTCTTTCATGTGTATGACCTAAACTCTAGTGACTTCCTACTTTGCTCACAGTTAAAAATGAAGTTTTTACCATTGCCTATAGGTTTCCCATGATCTGATTCTGAACTAACTCACCAAACTCATCCCCTGGGCTCTGTCCTCACTCACCACACTCCAGCCACACTGGCTGCAGTTCTTCAAATATTTCCAACATGCTAGGGCATCATGGCCATTGTTCTTCCTACTTGGAATGTACTTCTTTTTATCTGCATTGACTCTCCACCTTTTCAGGCTTTTGCTCAAATGCCACCATTTCAGAAAGACCTTTGCTGGTTACCTTCCTTACCCCATTTTATTTTCCCCATAGCACTTATCTGACAGAACGTACAGTTGACTCTCACTATACTGTATTTGTAAGTTCGCCTACCTACTAAAATGTAATTGTAACCCCGAAATCAATACTGCTGTGTTTTCAGTCATTCACAGATATGAAGAGCAGTAAAAACCTTGTCGCCTGAGGTGCACACCCTCATGTGACTTTTTTTTTTAACATCTTTATTGGAGTGTAGTTGCTTTACAATGGTGTGTTAGTTTCTGCTTTATAACAAAGTGAGTCAGCTATACGTATACATATATCCCCATATCCCCTCCCTCCTGCGTCTCCCGCCCACCTCCCTATCCCACCCCTCTAGGTGTTCACAAAGCACCGGGCTGATCTCCCCGTGCTATGCGGCCGCTTCCCACTAGCTATCTATTTTACATTTGGTAGTGTATATATGTCCATGTCACTCTCTCACTTCGTCCCATCTTACCCTTCCCCCTCCCCGTGTCCTCAAATCCATTCTCTACATCCGCATCTTTATTCCTGTCCTGCGCCTAAGTTGTTCAGAACCACTTTTTTTCTTTTTTCTTTTAGATTTCATATATGTATGTTAGCATACGGTATTTGTTTTTCTCTTTCTGACTTACTTCACTCTGTGTGACAGACTCTAGGTCCATACACCTCACTACAAATAACTCAATTTCGTTTCCCTTTATGGCTGAGTGATATTCCATTGTATATATGCACATCTTTTTATCCATTCCTCTGTCGATGGACACTTAGGTTGCTTCCATGTCCTGGCTACCGTAAATAGTGCCGCAATGAACATTGCCTCATGTGACTTTGGACAAGGTGACACCAGCTTCTTCTTTCAGCCATTTGTGCTCTAGCTAGTGCCAGATTTTTCCCACATTTTTATGCTTCCTGTTGATAATTCTGCTGTTGAAAATGGCCTCTAAGCATAGTGCTGAGGTGCTGTCTGGCTAAGCACAAGAAGGCTGTGATGTGCCTTATGGGGAAAATACTCGTGTTGGATGATCTTCACTCAGCTATGAGTCACAGTGCTGCTGGCCGTGACCTCCATGTTAGCCAATATACAGAAACCAGGTGTCTTTTTAAGAAAGCACACATGAAACAAGGTTATATATTGATGGGTTAACGAAAATGGTGTGACCAGAGGCTCACAGGAATGTAACCCAGCATTTACCCTGGGAACAATGGTTCAGTAGTCACTAATTCAACGTATGTAGTGACTTTACAGAACACAACTACCATGAATACTGAGAATCAACTGTATGTTTATTTGTTTATTATGCATTATCTGTCTATTCCCACTAGAGTGAAAACTCCATGAGGGCAGATCCACTTTGTGTTTCATTCACTGCTGTATTCCCAGTTTTGAAAAATAATAGCTCAAAGGATAATTGTTTAATGCCTAAATGAATGAATGCAGGAACCAATTATGATGATAAGTAATGAATTAATAAATATAAGTAAGATAAATATCTAAATATAAAAATAAATGCAGTATAAATGAATGATAAATGAATAAATAAACCAATTACGACTGAAGCACAGGGCTTTATGCTAGGATCATAAAATTAAAAGATAAATAAGACATGAGTCTTACTCTTGAGTTTTCACAACTAATATAGTTTATAGTTTTGAGAAAACAATAACCTGCCCTTACCTTTCCAATCCAGCAGGTGGATATCATACCTATTTAAAAGACTGTTTTGCTTTCCAATGGAATGTTCTGTAAATAAAAGATGCTACCAGAAAACTACTAGAGCTCATCAATGAATTCAATAATCTTTCAGGATACAAAATTAATGCACAGAAATCTCTTGCATTTCTATACACTAACAGTGAAAGATCAGAAAGAAAAACTAAGGAAACAAGCTCATTTACCATCACATCAAAAAGGATAAAATACCTAGGACTAAACCTACCTAAAGAGGCAAAAGACCTGTACTCTGAAAACTATAAGACACTGATGAAAGAAATCAAAGATGACACAAATGAAAAAATATACCATGTTCTTGGATTAAGAATCAATATTGTCAAAATGACTATACTACTGAAGGCAATCTACAGATTCAATGCAATCCCTATGAAATCACCAATGGCATTTTTCACAGAACTAGAACATTTTTTTTTTCTTTAATTTGTATGGAAACACAAAAGACACCAAATAGCCAAAGCAATACTAAGAAAGAAAAACAGACCTGGAGAAAACTGGCTCCCCAACTTCAAACTATACTACAAAACTACAGTGATCAAACAGTATGGTACTGGCACAAAACCAGAAATATAGATCAATGGAACAGGATAGAAAGCCCAGATATAAACCCACACACCTATGGTCAATTAATCTATGACAAAAGAGGCAAGAATATACAATGGAGAAAAGACAATCTCTTCAAAAAGTGGTGCTGGGAAAACTGGACAGATACATGCAAGAGAATGAAATTAGAACATTTTCTGACACCATACACAAATATAAACTCAAAATGGATTTGAGACCTAAATGTAAGACCAGATACTATAAAATTCTTGGAGCAAAACATACGCAAAACACTCTTTGACACAAGTCACAGCAATATCTTTTTGGATCCACCTCCTACAGTAATGAAAATAAAAACAAATGAGACCTAATTAAACTTAAAAGCTTTTGCACAGCAAAGGAAAAACTACCAACAAAACAAAAAGACAACCCACAAAATGGGAAAAAATATTTGCACATGAAGTGACCAACAAGGGATTAACCTCCAAAATAAACAAACAGCTCATACAGCTCAATATCAAAAAAAAAAAAAACAACCTGATCAAAAAATGGGCAGAAGATCTAAATAGACAAAAAATGGGCAGAAGATCTAAATAGACATTTCTCCAAAGAAGACATGCAGATGGCCAAAAAGCACATGAAGATGCTCAACATCACTAATTATTAGAGAAATGCAAATCAAAACTGCAGTGAAGATCACCTCACAACGGTCAGAATGGCCATTATCAAAAAAATCTAGAAACAATAAATGCTGGAAAGTGTATGGAGAAAAGGGAACCCTCTTGCACTGTTGGTGGGAATGTAAATTGATACAACCACTATGGAGAACAGTATGGAGGTTCCTTAAAAAACTAAAAATAGAGCTACCATACGACCCAGCAATCCCACTACTGGGCATATACCCTGAGAAAACCATAATTCAAAAAGAGACATGTACCACAATGTTCATTGCAGCTCTATTTACAATAGCCAGGACATGGAAGCAACCTAACTGTCCACTGACAGATGAATGGATAAAGAAGATGTGGCACATATATACAATGAAATATTACTCAGCCACAAAAAAAGAAATAATGCCATTTGCAGCAACATGGATGGACCTGGAGATTATCATATTAAGTGAAGTCAGACAGAGAAAGACAAATATCATATGGTATCACTTATAGGTGGGATCTGAAAAGATGATACAAATGAACTTATTTACAAAACAGAAACAGACTCACAAACTTCCCAAACAAACTTATGGTTACCAAAGGGAAAAGGTTGGTGGGGAGAGGGATAAATTAGGAGTTTGGGATTAACATATACACACTATATAAAGTAGATAATCAACAAGGACCTACTGTATGGCAAAGGGAACTCTACTCAATATTCTCTAATAACCTATATGGGAAAAGAATCTGAAAAAGAATTGATATACGTAATATATGTAAAACTGAACCACTTTGCTGTACACCTGAAACTAACATAACATTGTAAATCAACTACACCCCAATATAAAATAAAAATCAAATTAAAAAACTAATAAAAGACTGTTGATTCTGTGAATCTACTTTCGGTAATAGACAGGTTATCCTTAGGATCTGCCTTTAGTACCAAAACATAAACTTTAACTTAGAATGTTTGCTGTTTCCCTCATTACTGCTATAACACCACTAACATGTAGCTTTATAAATACATAAAGTTTTAAAAGCTTACGTGTTCTTTACTGGCAACTTGGGCAGTATCACACTGATGTTTTTAGCTGTGAGATCTTAAGCAAGTGACCTATAACCTCTTTGGATCTCAGTTTGCTTGTCTGTTAAATGGGGACAGGAATAACATCTCTTACAGGATTCAGTTAGTATATGTAAACCACTTAGAATAACTGTTGCGTGTTATGTGACACAACTAAATCCTTTTCCCATGGAAAAGGCCATACACTGCTGAAGCTTAAACTAAAAGAAGACAGATGGCAGTGTACTGCCATACTAAGTGGAAGATATATGGATATAAACTTAATTTCCTGGAATATTTCAAGAGAGTTCACTGCATAGATTTTGTTACATGGAGGAATTTTTTTGTATTTAGTTTGGAATAAGTTTTATTACAACTTCATAATTTTGTATCAACATATGCAAATGTGCTCAGATGTTCCATTTCAGTGGTTACTTTATTATAAACTAAGAATGATTACTATGAATATCCATTTTCTTTCAAAATCTATCAGCATGAATTTTCCATTTTTTAGCAAAAGTGAATTATGCTAAAACATTAACTGTCGAGGTACTTTCCATTCTTTTAATCTTCCTCATTCAAAATTACTAAATGTTAACATAATAAAAAGTTCTTAGTGATTTAAACATGTACCTATTTTGCTTTGTCTGTATCATACTTCAGTAGAAGAAAGACACCCAGATTCCCTACAGACTTCCTCCAAACCCAACTGTAGAGAAAGTTACACTCTTTTGGTCAGTTCAGGCTGCTATAACAACATAATACAGGCTGGGCAGCTTAAACAACAAATACTCATCTCTCACAGTTCTGAAGGTTGGGAAGTCCAAGATCAAGATGCAGGCGGATTTGGTGCCTGATGAGAACCCTCTTCCTGGTTCATGAATGACCACTTTCTTGCTATATCCACACATGATTGAAAGAGTATGTTTATTTAATTCGGGGAAGATGGCCACAGAGTTCTATATATGTCATTTGGAAAAAACTAGTTTTTTGTATTATTTACATCTTCTGTTTTTTTAAATCTACTTTAACTGCTAATTTATCAGTTGCTGCAAGTTGACAAAATTTCCCACGGTAATAATACATTTATCAATTTCTCTTAACATTCTGTCCAATTTTCCTTTAAATAAATGTATTACATATAATTTTAGATAAACAGCTGTGTTTAATATTAAGATGGCTAAATCAGAGTTCTTTAGATTAGTAAATCATTGGCACTTTCCCCCATATATTTAAAACCTTGATTGATATGTTTTATAGATGTTACTTTTGTAAATAGCATTTACAGACTTTTTTAACTTTATGTTTTTATATGGCAGGTTCTTATTAGTCATCAATTTTACACATAAGTGTATACATGTCAATCCCAATTGCCCAATTCATCACACCACCCCCCGACACCCCCCTCCCCGTGCTTTCCCCCCTTGGTGTCCATACGTTTGTCCTCTACATCTGTATCTCAACTTCTGCCCTGCAAACTGGTTCATCTGTACCATTTTTCTCGGTTCCACATACATGTGTTAATATACGATATTTGTTTTTCTCTTTCTGACTTACTTCACTCTGTATGACAGTCTCTGGATCCATCTACATCTCAACAAATGACCCAATTTCGTTCCTTTTTATGGCTGAGTAATATTCCGTTCTATATATGTACCACTTCTTCTTTATCCATTCGGCTGTCGATGGGCATTTAGGTCGCTTCCATGACCTGGCTATTGTAAATACTGCTGCAATGAACATTGGGGTGCATGTGTCTTTTTGAACTATGGTTTTCTCTGGGTATATGCCCAGTAGTGGGATTGCTGTGTCATATGGTAATTCTATTTTTAGTTTTTTAAGGAACCTCCGTACTGTTCTCCATAGTGGTTGTATCAATTTACATTCCCACCAACAGTGCAAGAGAGTTCCCTTTTCTCCACACCCTCTCCAGCATTTGTTGTTTGTAGATTTTCTGATGATGCCCATTCTAACTGGTGTGAGGTGATACCTCATTGTAGTTTTGATTTGCATTTCTCTAAAAATTAGTGATGTTGAGCAGCTTTTCATGTGCCTCTTGGCCATCTGTATGTCTTCTTTGGAGAAATGTCTATTTAGGTTTTCTGCCCATTTTTGGATTGGGTTGTTTCTTTAATGTTGAGCTGCATGAGCTGTTTATATATTTTGGAGATTAATCCTTTGTCCGTTGATTCGTTTGCAAATATTTTCTCCCATTCTGAGGGTTGCCTTTTCGTCTTGTTTATGGTTTCCTTTGTTGTGCAAAAGCTTTTAAGTTTCATTAGTTCCCATTTGTTTATTTTTGTTTTTATTTCCCTTACTCTAGGAGGTGGATCAAAAAAGATCTTGCTGTGATTTATGTCAAAGAGTGTTCTTCCTAAGTTTTCCTCTAAGAGTTTTATAGTGTCTGGTCTTACATTTAGGTCTCGAATCCACTTTGAGTTTACTTTTGTGTATGGTGTTAGGGAGTGTTCTAATTTCATTCTTTTACATGTAGGTGTCCAGTTTTCCCAGCACCACTTATTGAAGAGACTGTCTTTTCTCCATTGTATATCCTTGCCTCCTTCGTCATAGATTAGTTGACCACAGGTGCATCGGTTTATCTCTGGGCTTTTTATCTTGTTTCATTGATCTATGTTTCTGTTTTTGTGCCAGTACCATGTTGTCTTGATTACTGTAGCTTTGTAGTATAGTCTGAAGTCAGGGAGTCTGATTCCTCCAGCTCCGTTTTTTTCCCTCAAGACTGCTTTGGCTATTTGGGGTCTTTTGTGTCTCCATACAAATTTTAAGACTTTTTGTTCTAGTTCCGTAAAAAATGCCATTGGTAATTTGATAGGGATTGCATTGAATTTGTAGATTGCTTTGAATAGTATAGTCATTTTCACAATATTGATTCTTCCAATCCAAGAACATGGTATATCTCTCCATCTGTTGCTATCATCTTTAATTTCTTTCATCAGTGGCTTATAGATTTCTGCATACAGGTCTTTTGTCTCCCTAGGTAGGTTTATTCCTAGGTATTTTATTCTTTTTGTTGCAGTGGTAAATGGGAGTGTTTCCTTAATGTCTCTTTCAGATTTTTCATCATTAGTGTATAGGAATGCAAGAGATTTCTGTGCATTAATTTTGTAATCTTTAACTTTACCAAATTCATTGATAAGCTCTAGTAGTTTTCTGGTGGCATCTTTAGGATTCTCTATGTACAGTATCATGTCATCTGCAAACAGTGACAGTTTTACTTCTTCTTTTCCCATTTGTATTCCTTTTATTTCTTTTTCTTCTCTGATTGCCGTGGCTAGGACTTCCAAAACTATGTTGAATAGCAGTGGTGAGAGTGGACATCCTTGACTTGTTCCTGATCTTAGAGGAAATGCTTTCAGTTTTTCACCACTGAGAATGATGTTGGCTGAGGGTTTGTTGTATATGGCCTTTATTATGTTGAGGTAGGTTCCCTCTATGCCCACTCTCTGGAGAGTTTTTAACATAAATTGGTGTTGAATTTTGTCAAAAGCTTTTTCTGCATCTATTGAGATGATCGTATGGTTTTTATTCTTCAATTTGTTAATATGGTGTATCATATTGATTGATTTGCATATACTGAAGAATCCTTGCATTCCTGGGATAAATCCCACTTGATCATGGTGTATGATCCTTTTAATGTGCTGTTGGATTCTGTTTTCTAGTATTTTGTTGACGATTTTTGCATCTATATTCATCAGTGATATTGGTCTGTAATTTTCTTTTTTTTGTAGTACCTTTGTCTGGTTTTGGTATCAGGATGATGGTGGCCTCATAGCATGAGTTTGGGAGTTTTCTTTCCTGTGCAATTTTTTGGAAGAGTTTGAGAAGTATGGGTGTTAGCTCTTCTCTAAATGTTTGATAGAATTCACCTGTGAAGCCATCTGATCCTGGACTTTTGTTTGTTGGAAGATTTTTAATCAGAGTTTCAATTTCATTACTTGTGATTGGTCTGTTCATATTTTCTATTTCTTCCTGGTTCAGTCTTGGAAGGTTATACCTTTCTAAAAATTTGTCCATTTCTTCCAGGTTGTCCATTTTATTGGCATAGAGTTGCTTGGAGTAGTCTCTTAGGATGCTCTGTACTTCTGTGGGGTCTGTTGTAACTTCTCCTTTTTCATTTCTAATTTTATTGATTTGAGTCCTCTCCCTCCCTCTTTCTCTTGATGAGTCTGGCTAATGGTTTATCAATTTTGTTTATCTTCTCAAAGAACCAACTTTTAGTTTTACTGATCTTTGCTATTGTTTTCTTTGTTTCTATTTCATGTATTTCTGCTCTGATCTTTATGATTTCTTTCCTTCTCGTAACTTTGGGTTTTGTTTGTTTTCTTTCTCTAGTTCCTTTAGGTGTAAGGTTAGACTGTTTATTTTAGGTTTTTCTTGTTTCTTGAGGTAGGCTTGTATAGCTATAAACTTCCCTCTTAGAACTGCTTCTGCTGCATCCCATAGGTTTTGGATTGTCGTGTTTTTGTTGTCATTTGGCTCTAAGTATTTTTTTATTTCCTCTTTGATTTCTTCCATGATCTCTTGGTTATTTAGTAACGTATAGTTTCGCCTCCATGTGTTTGTGTTTTATGGTTTTTTCCCTGTAATTCATTTCTAATCTTATAGTGTTGTGGTCAGAAAAGATGCTTGATATGATTTCACTTTTCTTAAATTTACTGAGGCTTGATTTGTGACCCAAGATGTGATCTATCTGGAGAATGTTCCATGCACACTTGAGAAGAAAGTGTAATCTCCTGTTTTTGGATGGAATGTCCTATAAATATCAACTAAATCTATCTGGTCTATTGTGTCATTTAAAGCTCTGTTTCCTTATTTATGTTCATGCTGGATGATCTGTCCATTGGTGTAAGTCAGGTGTTAAAGTCCCCCACTATTACTGTGTTACTGTCAATTTCCTCTTTTATAGCTGTTAGCAGTTGCCTTATGTATTGAGGTACTCCTATGTTGGGTGCATATATATTTATAATTGTTATATCTTCTTCTTGGATTGATCCCTTGATCATTATGTAGTGTCCTTCCTTGTCTCCTGTAACATTCTTTATTTTAAAGTCTATTTTATCTGTTATGAGTATTGCTACTCCAGCTTTCTTTTGATTTCCATTTGCATGGAGTATCTTTTTCCATCCCGTCCCTTTCAGTCTGTATGTGTCCCTAGGTCTGAAGTGGGTCTTTTGTAGACAGCATATATATGGGTCTTGTTTTTGTATCCATTCAGCAAGCCTGTGTTTTTTGGTTGGAGCATTTAATCCATTCACACTTAAGGTAATTATTGATATGTATGTTCCTATGACCATTTTCTTAATTGTTTTGGGTTTGTTTTTGTAGGTCCTTTTCTTCTCTTGTGTGTCCCACTTAGAGAAGTTCCTTTATTTTAGCATTTGTTGTAGAGCTGGTTTGGTGGTGCTGAACTCTCTTAGCTTTTGCTTGTCTGTAAAGCTTTTGATTTCTCCATTGGATCTGAATGAGATCCTTGCTGGGTAGAGTAATCTTGGTTGTAGGTTCTTCCCTTTCATCACTTTAAGTATATCATGCCACTCCCTTCTGGGTGTAGAGTTTCTGCTGAGAAATAAGCTGTTAACCTTATGGGAGTTCCCTTGTATGTTGTTTGTCATTTTTCCCTTGCTGCTTTCAATAATTTTAGTCTTTAATTTTTGCCAATTTGATTACTATGTGTCTCGTCGTGTTTCTCCTTGGGTTTGTCCTGTATGGGACTCGCTGCGCTTCCTGGACCTGGGTGGCTATTTCCTTTCCCATGTTAGGGAAGTTTTCGACTATAATCTCTTCAAGTATTTTCTCGGGTCCTTTCTCTCTCTCTTCTCCTTTTGGGATCCCTATAATGAGAAGTTGTTGCATTTAATGTTGTCCCAGAGGTCTCTTACGCTGTCTTCATTTCTTTTCATTCTTTTTTCTTTATTCTGTTCTGCAGCAGTGAATTCCACCATCCTGTCTTCCAGGTCACTTATCCGTTCTTCTGCCTCAGTTATTCTGCTATTGATTCTTTCTAGTCTAGTTTTCATTTCAGTTATTGTATTGTTCATCTCTTTTTGTTTGTTCTTTAATTCTTCTAGGTCTTTGTTAAACATTTCTTGCATCTTCTCGATCTTTGCCTCCATTGTTTTTCCGAGGTCCTGGATCATCTTCACTATCATTATTCTGAATTCTTTTTCTGTAAGGTGTCCTATCTCCACTTAATTTAGTTGTTTTTCTGGGGTTTTATGTTGTTCCTTCATCTGGTACATAGCCCTCTGCCTTTTCATCTTGTCTATCTTTCTGTGAATGTGGTTTTTGTTCCACAGGCTGCAGGATTGTAGTTCTTCTTGCTTCTGCTGTCTGCCTTCTGGTGGATGAGGCTATCTAAGAGGCTTGTGTAAGTTTCCTGATGGGAGGCACTGGTCAACTCCTCCTTTTTTCTCTCACAGATTTATAACTTTTCCTTTTTCACTGAGCATTTTCAATTTCTCTATGCTGTGTTTAGGTGTAGAGTGCCTTTTCTTCACCTCACCTAGGAGTCAAGGATCTATTTCAATCTGTTAAATACACACATTTATTTATTTGTTGGTTGGTTTGTTTGTCTGCCATACCACATGGCATGTGGGATCTTAGTTCCCCAACCAGGGATCGAACCCACACACCCTGCATTAGAAGTGCGAGTCTTAACTGGTGGACCACCAGGGAAGTCCCTTTTTTTTATTCTAGAAAATAATTTGGCATTACCTATTAGAAAACGTCACTCCTGCATTCTCTAAATTTTTGTTTTGAGATCCTTCTTTTAGACATATGCTGGACCTTCTCATTCTATCTTCCATTCTAGCTACCTTTCCTTTATATTCTCCATTAATTTCAATGTTCTGAAAGTTTGATTTCTATATATCTACCCTTCAATGTATTGATTCTCCCTTCAACTATGTCTAAATACCTTTTAATCCAAATACAATTTTTATTTCAATACCTACTAATTCATTCCAAGAATTCTTTTTGCCCCTTTTACAAGTTTGTTCTTTTTTCATTATATATTGTTCTTGTTTATAGTTGATGTGGTTTATTTTGTATCTTTAAACACCGTAAATATGCTTACTATAATCTCCTTCAGATTATTATTGCATTTTATAAAGTTTTTCCAGTATTAATAGCCTTGATTATTGTGATTAAATTTTCTTCATAATATCTTTAGACAGAACTATTTGATTTTGCCTCTGCCAGGGTTCTGATGGTTTTACTATTTTTGTACCAGTTTTCCTCATAATCATGGCATGAGGTCCTATAACAAAGAGAAATGTAAATAGGGCCCACACCTGTGCAGAGACCAGAGTGAAAATTTGTGTTTTGCTTTCACAGGTTGGACAGCAGAACTTTTCTCATCCTTGCTTTATGGATGAATTAGCACTTTGAGGCTCTTGGCCTCCAGCAGTTCTGAGACCTGAGTTTAATTCCTCAGACATATTAAACTCCTTATCCACTGAGGTTTATACCCATGGAGTTAAACCCCCCACCAAAGTACTGAGGTTTATTATTTATGTCTCTCTTTGCTGAGTTTCTACTTCTTTTTATAGCACCCTGATATTAAGTTTTATTTGTTGTGTGTGTGTGTATGCATATGAGCGCGGATATGTGTTTATAATGTTATTATAAGTTTGGAATGGAAAGTGGGTTGGTTCATTTTAGCTCAGACTATTATATTTACTCAATCTTCACTCACTTTGTGTTTCCCATTCTCAATTTAATAATATCCATAAGGGGACTTCCCTGGTAGTCCAGTGGGTAAGACTCTGCGCTCCCAGTGCAGGGGGCCTGGGTTCTATCCCTGGCTGGGGAACTAGATACCTCATGCATACTGCAACTAGAGTTTGCATGCCACAACTAAGAGTTTGCATGCCACCACTAAGAGTTCTCATGCCGCAACGAAGATCCCGCCTGCCGCAAGACCTGGTGCAGACAAAATAAATAAATATAAATATTAAAAAAAATATATCCATCTGGTAGGAGGGGAGATACTGAATGAAGAGAAGTACCTATTTCTTCCTCTTCACTATGTGATTTAGCTCACGGATTTATGGTACTCAAGTATAAAATATTTAACCACAATCAAAATTCAAACGTCTGTTCAGTAAAAAATATCGGAAAGGACATTACAGGAGATATTAAGTTGAAGATCAAATGTTTAAAATTTGGTGATTAGAAAAATATGAGAACAGCCCCTCATGTTTAGCACAATTAGATAACTGTTACACTGAGAGACTTCTGATTTTAGGGAAATTTTATGTTAGAATCAAGGGCTGGAGCACTTTTGAACATAAAGACATACCTTGTTTTATTGCACTTTATTGTGCTTCGCAGATATTACATTTTTTACAAATTGAGGATCGGGGCAACCCTGCACTGACCAAGTCTATTGGCACCATTTTTCCAATAGCATTATTTTTAATTAATACTGTTTTTTGCTTACTTGGGTTTTTTTAGACATAATGCTATTATTGCACACTTAAAAGACTACAATATAGTACAAAAAACTTTTATATGCACTGAGAAATCAAAAAATTGTGTGATCTACTTTATTACGTTCTTTGCCTTATTGTGGTGGTCGGGAACTGAACCCTCAATATCTCTGAGGTCTGCCTGTATTTGGAAATAAACCTAAACTCAGGGTATATTTTGCTCATTTTTCTGAATCTGGTTGTGTCTCTGTGATTTGCCCTTGGTTTACAGCAATATCATTCACAGCTCACAACCAGCTGTCTATTCACCTCCATTTAACATACTATGGGTTGGGACTGATATATACACATTACATATAAAATAAGGACCTACTATACAGCACAGGGAACTCTACTTAATACTCTGTAACAGTCTACATGAGAAAAGAATCTAAAAAAATAGTGGATGCAGGTATATGTATAACTGATTCACTTTGCTGTACACCTGAAACTAACACAACACTGTAAATCAACTCTACTCCAATAAAAATTTAAAAAATAAAATAAAAAGTAACACACTGTGGGAACAGAAATTCACACCCACTCAGAACAACAACAAAAGGCACAGAATTTCAGGTAACAGAAATTTGTTTCCAGTCCCATTTATACACTTCTAATCAAAATGCCAGTCAGATTTCAGCTTTTTTTTTATTCTGTAGACGAATAAATCTTGTTTGGTCTTAGCCATTAACATCTTTTTTTCCAAATGAGAAAGAGGCAGAATTTAGGAAAATGAAAAAAAAAAATTCCTTAAGACACATCTCATATACTTGCTTTTTCTGTAATACAAGATAAACAAATTATGCACATCCTTTTTAGAAACTATGTGGGCAACAGCAGAAAACTCATTTATATTTGTGGCTCCTGATGTCACCCTGATCAGAATTTCTATCAAAAATATCCAAGCCAGTATCAAAATCAGAGAAACTAGCTACCTTTAATCGAGGACTTTGGCATTTAATCCTCTGAAGCATAAGAGAAGCAAAGATACGCTATATGCAAAGTAAAATCCTCTGCTCTCTTTGAAAATACCAAAGGTAACTTTTAAGTACACTTACCATTTTCACCTTTACAGATAAAATGTCTAGTAGGCAGGCTTATAGATGTTCATGGTTTTTCCCTACCACTTAAATGTTTTTGAAATGAACAACAAAAATACTTATCTTTTTTAAAAGTCAAATAGCCCTTTAAACTACCTCTATGTTATATACATATTTTTTAACATTCTGAGTTGACAAATATTATCCACTGAAATAGAGTCTTGTGTCTAGGTACACATCCTTAAAGCCACATTGCCTAAATTACATGCATAAAATTTATAACTGAGTATAAAAACTGACTAAATTAATAACTTGCATACTTATTCATATAGGTACAAATATTCTACTTGTCACAAATAAGCATGTTTAAACATATTACATATCTTATTTCCAGAAGCTTAAAAAATGGTTTCTATAAAGCCTATGTTTCAAATAGAAATGCTTATATATAACATATAAAGCAAACTTTTCTGATGGTTATTTTTTGGAAAAGCTATGAAATTGACCAAAATTAAACCGAATTTAATTTTCTTGGAAATCTTTTATTATTAATAATCTTTACCTTTCAAATTAAAAAAAAAGTAGCTTTAAACAAAAAATAGATATAAATAGTTAGTTGTCTATGTGGGCCATTGCAGAAAAGGGACAGAGATCTTGTACTTTTATGCAGAGACAATACGGCTGGTTCTTCTCTTTTAAAGGCATCTATTCCATCAACTGGCTATTACATCGTTATAAAAATAGATGTGATGAACAAACACAACCCTAGTTTCTTGATTCCTATTGATGTTCAGTGTATTAATAATCAAGAGGAATACAGTTACCTCACAATGCCTTCTTGTCAAGCTGAAAGAATGCTCCTGCCCTTAGAATCTTCGCTTCATTGAAGTGAGATTCTCAGACTTCAGCGGGCACGAGAATCACCTGGATGGCTTGTGAAAACACAACTTGCTGAGCCCCGTATCTAGAGTTTCTGACTGAGTAGATCTGAAGTGACACCAAAAACCTGCATTTCTAAGTTCCTTCCTAAATGTTGCCAGCTCTGCTGGTCCAGGGACTACACTTTGAGAATCACTGAACTTTGGATTTTAACCATGCAGGGGGAGTTAGAGCTTCTTAAACTTTCAGAAAGAGCAGTCATGAAACTTTTAAAATAATTAAGATCTGTACTATTAGGTGTGTCAGAAAGAGAACTGATCTAACTTCTAATTTTTTTGGAACCTCCCCAGGAGATTTCAAAGCCAAGTGGAATTAATTAAATTGATAGAAACTGTGATCAGTAGAGCTCCCAAGAACATAACAGGAGCTACACTGACTTATAGGAATACTTCTAACCTAATCTTTCATTCTGCATTTATCTTTATCTGCTAATATTTACTCAGTGATCAGGGAGAAAAGCTGGTTAAGAGTATGTCATTTGCTCAAAGGGCATTATTTTAAATGCCCTCCAAACTTGACTCAATATTTCCCAATGAGCTCTTAAGATTGTTTGGGGGAAAAAATGCAAAGTATAAATGAATTAAATTATATGCCTAGTTCCTCATCTAATGTCTACTTACAGTCCCCCAACAACTACTTAGAAGGCATTTATAAACTATGTACTTTTTGAAAACTTTTCTTCAGCAAAGAAAACTTTGCTTCTGTTTTTGAAAACTGTTAGAGACAGCATCAGAAATGTGAGGCTTTGCGGGGACGAGGGAAGGAAATTCACCAAGAGGCATGAGATCTGTTTTCTATGTTGTCTTTGGCATTTATCAGGCGTGTCTGGTCTTGGGCAACTCTTTTAACCTCCAGCTGAACTGAGTTTTCCTATTTCAAAAATGACAATAGTAATTTCTTTCTACCACAAGATTGTTGGGAAAATCAAATTAGGTAGAGTCTTATTTTCTTATAAATAGAATTAACTGCAATCTAACATAGTCAGTGCTTTAAAAGGGTCGGATTGGTGCCATGGTTAATAAGAGAAGAGTATCTTTAGATCTCTGATTCTAATTCAGTCGTGTACTCCTAGCATTGCCTTGATTTTTAAAAAGTAATCGTGGTTTGTATCTTAGAACTGATGGATATACTACCTGCTTCAAATCCTGATTTGGTCATGTGTCCAAATCTCATTCCAGTTCTGTGACGTTTGCTGTTCTTCCTTGTGTGAGACAATGCTAGACTTGACAGCTTGTAATATCGTTTTTATCGCTTTTTAAAAATACCCAGTAAATATTCAGAATATTTATTCACTGGAAAAGTTATACTGTTGATAAATCAATGTTGTTAATACTTTCCAAACTAACATTAAAGTAGTATGATTCAAGAGTGAAAGCCACACTGTCAGTGAACTATACTGTCTTCTGCTTTTTCCTCTTTTTCTCTGTGTGTACGACTGCCCTTCTTCTTTGCAAAACCCAGTATAAATATCCACAGAAGGAGTTATTTCAGATTTCCTGTGTTAAATAATGTATATACGGTAGGGGCAAAAGTGAAATATCTCACTAGGAAATAAAGGCGTCTTATCAAAAAGACCCTCTGTCAAGAATGACGTCCTTTGTGTGCTCTTGGCCTCTGCTGATGACAAAAAAGTGGCAAGTCAGTGGCTCTGAATGGTGCTACTGAAAGCAAAGGAATAGCTTTGCAGGTGAACTTTGAGCCATGTGTCTGCATCACTTCTTTTCTAGAATGAGCAGCCTTATTAGAGGCAGCTTATTACCACTCTCAGATGATATTTAAACTAAATATGGCTCCTATAAATGTCAGTTTAAAAAATCCTTCAAATTTATATCTATTACAACTATGTTCCAATTAAAGATGAAGCTTGAGTCCTCATCATCCCTTGTTTTCCTTTCAAATTCTTTCTGAGCTTTTGCCCTTCTCAAGCACTGGTTAAAAATTCTAAGACAACATACTTCTTCCTGTGCTTTAGTCTCGGGAGAATGCAAAGAGCACTGAATACAGTAATTTTGAAACCAAACAGAAATGAATCCCAATTGGTTTTAGGAGCTCTCTCAAAGAGAAAAGAAAAAACACTGCCATCAGTGATTCCCCTGCTTCTTATCAACACATAATTCCCCAAGACACAAATATGTTTGATACGTATGGTTTGACACATAAAATCTGTGTTCAGCCATTCTGTGAAATCTCATAAAATTTTGAGATCCAGAGTACACAAACAGTATATTGCTGCCTCAACCCAGGCAAGATATAACTGTCAAGGGCTTCCTTTCATATGCTTTAAAGATGTATAAATGGGTACATAGGAAAACAGAGGCTGAAGACAGACTAAAAGAACTTTCTTGCTTTCCCACCTTTCCTAAAGTTAAAGAATATCAGATGAATTATTTAAAAATGAAAGCTTTATTTCAGTGCCAGGCACATAAAATCAAGATTGACCACCCTGTGGCAACTTTGATGCCGTTTATACCTTCACATACCGAGTAAAATAGAAAATGCCTAGTGGCAAATTCAAGGCCAGCTGTTGGAGGTTTATAGCAAGCACTCTACTACTTTACAGTGTGAAACTTACCAATTCTGTCCCTAAAGAATGATTTTTAAGATGTGGGGTGTCTGAATCAGTAACAACTATTAATTGTAGATTACCACAAATCAAACAGGAAAACGTAATAGCGATGTCGGGATAAAATATTTTAAATATAAATAGAATGTTCATTCTTCTCCTCCCTTATAAAGACCAAATTTGTTTTTCAATATTCTCATGAGTATTTAAAAGAATATTTACAATGTTGACAATTTTTATCAATCAATAGGTCCATTATATACAAAAATAGAAACTTTTGGGCTTCCCTGGTGGCGCAGTGGTTGAGAGTCCGCCTGCCAATGCAGGGGACACGGGTTCGTGTCCCGGTCCGGGAAGATCCCACATGCCGCGGAGCGGCTGGGCCCGTGAGCCGTGGCCGCTGAGCCTGCGTGTCCGGAGCCTGTGCTCCGCAACGGGAGAGGCCACAGCAGTGAGAGGCCCGCGTACCGCAGAAAAATATATATATATATATTGAAACTTGTAATAGTTGACAAAACTGCTATGATAGTCTTCTATTACAATAGATACATCAGCAGAGTGGTATCGCTAGTAGAGTAAAAATTAGAACTGCTACAATACAAAATTTCTTAAACAACAGTAAAATGAATTCAAGGAGGAATAATATAGGCAAGGCAACTGTATCTTCTATGTCTGATTCACTTTTCATTTCTCACACATTTACTTTTTTTTTCTTTACCTTTCCCTAAAGCTAATGAGTTTAGATTGCCACTTCTATAAAAGCTTAATGGCTTTTGTGACATTTCATGTGGTGTTTCTTTAGACAGTTCTCAGCAGGACAGAACTTTGGTACTATGCAAGTGTGTGTGTGTGTGTGTGTGTGTGTGTGTGTGTGTGTGTGTACATACATATACACACCTTTCTAAGCAAAGAACGTTCTCTAGACAAGTCCAACAGTTTTAATCTACAGCTGTACTTCAGACATTGCTTTGTGATTTAAGGAAAAAGAAATACATGAAACTGAAACCCCTACATATTTAGTAAAAAGACATCTGACATAGAAGATGCTAAGACAGAGGAATCACTCACACAGTGTGGGTGTCACTTCAGTTATATATGCTGGTCTTATGAGAAAGACAGCAATTTGAAGCTTCAATGTCTAGTCTGCCATTGAATGTCTAGTTTAATAACTTGAAATCTACTATGCTTTACGCCAGTGAGGATGTTACCGTATAAATAGGTGCTTTATATTTTCACTCTTCTCCCAAGTGAAGGCCTCTAGTCCCTGGTGCCTTATTACTCGATGGTGATACATAAAGACAACCACAAAGGTCATAAATACAGTTTATGCTCTGGGAAGCAAGTTACCTAATCTCAATATACAAACATAGAGCTGAAAGTGTTTTCAGTAAGAAGAACTAGGATATCTATTTAAGCATTAGGCTTATTCTGATATTTAAAACTATGATATGGTCAATACGGTTGACGTTTTAAAAGGAAGGCTGTTGTCAGCGGATGAGATAGGATCTAGAACAGAGATTCCTAAACTTCATTTACCAGGGCAGCTCTTTCACAGTAATACAGAATCTCAGGGACATTTGTGGGAATTTTTAAAAATAGTTTACAATTCGGTGTTTTTGTAATTTTTTTCAGTAAAACTTCTATTTCAGTCATTATATCATTAAATACTGTATTACAATGAAGCAGCAAGATGGTAGATTTAAATACAACCTATCAATATTAACAAATGTAAACAAACTAAGCATTTCAAATAAATGGTAGAGAACATCAAACTGAATTAAAAGAATACCCGACACGGAGCAAAAATTAAGTCAAAAATAAAAGAAGGATAAAAAATATTATGCAACCCTAAGTAGAAGGTAGAGTACTTATTTTAATATCAGACCTAAAAGACACCAAGACAAGCAGTAATAGCAGGTATAAAATGTGGCATTTAGAAATGGTAAAAAGATAAAAATGTGTGTGCACCCAATAAGAGATCTTCAACATACACGAACAAAAACTGGCAATACCAAAGAGAAAAAAGAAATTCATCCATTATATAATTAGAGATTTTAATAATTTCCTTTCAGCAACTAATAAAACCAACAGGGAAAAAAATCAGTAAGGATAGAGAACGGTGAACAACCACTATCAACCAAGTTAACCTAACTGACCTTAACAGGACTCTATACTCAACATGTACAGAGTATCTGTTCTTTTCACAGGTACTGGAACCTTGCAAATAGACACCATATGCCGAGTGACATTTATATTTATAGATAAGTATAAAAGTCTTTCTAACTATCTCCCTATCTGTCTACATACTTGAATGTATATGGGTTCTCCAGAAGCACATGCTAAGCCAGAGTTTGATATATGCAAGATATTTGCAAGACATTTATAAGGCAGATAAACCTGTAGAAGGTGCAGAGGGGTAGGAAGAGGTGGGCAAAGGAAGCAGTCAATCTCTTCCAAGGCTTTGGTCAAAAACCTCAAGGGAAGCTTGCAAGCATATATGGCCTTTCACGCTTATCCCTTTTCGGGCTGAAACACCCAGGCTTTTATACTCCTGAGGTAATCAGTCTGCATGTGGGTTTCTTCATGAAGGACATGGATTGGAGTGAAGGAGCTCTCTGCAGTTGAGGTTAACCCTAAAAGGCCTGTGAGCTGAAGTCTGCTCGCTGAGTGTACTGTCAGCAATACACGTCTCTACGTACACACACACACACACACACACACACACACACACACACACACACAACTTCCAAGCTCTGACCACTGAGTGGGCCTGGAAACAATATCTCAAAAACAATGAGCACACCTAAATGCCATTCTCCACCAAAAGAATCCAGGGTTTCTTGGAATATTGGCTGTGAAAGGGAGAGTACAAGACTGCAACAGAATTGGAAGATTCAGGAGGCCTAATATTTAAATAATATAAATTTCAGAAGGAGAAGAGAGAATAAATGGAGTATAAGCGATAATGAATACCTAATGTCTTTGATCTGAATAAATACTCAATGAGACGTAGTTCACTTAGTTCCAGGACTGGTAAGGCAAGGTACCTACCAAATTCCAAGAACTGGTCAATTAATACAAAGAACACCAACAAAAAAAGAATAAAGCAAAATAAAAATGTCAACTTTCTGTCAGTAAAAAGTCACAAAAGAAAAGAAATTCATCCAATAATGGACTTTACAACATTGGAAGATGGAAAGTGTTGGAATGTCATCTATAAACTACTGAGAAAAAATATGTATATACACACACACACCCCATCATTTCATCTATAATACTTGTTTTGAAACACAATTTTGTTTCTATGTGATTGATATATTTGGGAACATTTAGAGGATTATATGAATTCTGAGTGAGTTATGTGCTATTTCCTCACTAAAATCACCAGGTGGAAGCAGAAATCCTATGAGTCGATCCCAGGAATACACAAGATGCCCACATGCACACACCACAAACATTTACCAGCTACCTCAGGTCATTGCGTGTATCATCCTAAATGCTTGTGTTTTGTTATATTTTTCTTGTTTGTGAACTTTTCAATCTGTTTTTTTTTTTTTTTTTTTTTGGTACGCAGGCCTCTCACTGTCGTGGCCCCTCCCGTTGCGGAGCACAGGCTCCAGATGCGCAGGCTCAGCGGCCATGGCTCACGGGCCCAGCCGCCCCGCGGCATGTGGGATCCTCCCGGACCGGGGCACGAACCCGTGTCCCCTGCATCGGCAGGCGGACTCCCAACCACTGCGCCACCAGGGAAGCCCTATATGTATTTTAAAAACTCATTTCACATCTCAAATGTGTTTTAGCATCCTGGTTCAAAATGCCAAGCAAGGCAATGTGACAAGTAAATCGCTATCTCTGTGTTTAGACCTGAAAGGGACATAGCCAAAGCCTGCAGAAGTGACTCCTTATTTGCACCTATAGTGGCTGCTTCAGTGGCTTCAAACATCCCTACAATTTCCAAAGCCACCAGCTACGCAGCAAAGCCGCAGGTTCAAGGGAGATAGTTGCAGTCATAAAACAAAAATTCCACAGTAATACAGACAATAAAGAAGAAAGCTATAACACTGGATCAAATACTCAATTTTGATAAGATAAAGTATCCATTACAAGCACATACCTCAAAGGACCTATAAATCAAAGACAGACATCTGCACTAAGATCTAAGGCCATACGAGATGGCTTAACTGTCACGTTTGGGGTCCAGATCAACAGCCCACACCCGTCCATACCTGGTGCTACAACCTGCCTTCCCATTTTAGAGCACTCCCCTTCCACGACTTTCCAATAACTGAGAAGCAGCAGCTCTTCCAACACTTCCACAGAAGACCTCAAAAACTTTATTTTGTTCAAAGGTAAAGTGTGTCATTTTTACCACAGTAATTGTGTATTTTTTTTTTTTTTTTTTTTTTTTGCAGTACGCGGGCTTCTCACTGTTGTGGCCTCTCCCGTTGCGGAGCACAGGCTCCGGACGCGCAGGCTCAGCGGCCATGGCTCACGGGCCCAGCCGCTCCGCGGCATGTGGGATCTTCCCGCACCGGGGCACGAACCCGTGTCCCCTGCATTGGCAGGCGGACCCTCAACCACTGCGCCACCAGGGAAGCCCAGTAATTGTGTATTTTTAATCTACGTATTACAGATAAAACTACGCTACTGTTTTTACTGGTTCCTGTCTGTCTTCATTCAGTTTTTCACTGATGAAGATGGTGGGTTGTGTGCTCCAGCATCATCTTTCCAAAAGCCCTGTGGTTTTCATTGCTCAATTCTGCATTGCATAGTGATTTGCAGGAATGCATGTAACAGTATAGCAGAACTGATTGTGTATACATATATGCACACCACACTCACCTGTATACATATAAAAACTGCATGTGATTTCATAAGCACGAAAAGTATTGGCCATGAAATAACCAGCTACAGGTGCTTCAATTAGGATAATACATTTTCCTAATTCTATTTTAGTTTTATGCCTTCAGATTTTAAACAATTATCATAAAGTAAAACAAATGAAGCTCTTTTCATTATGAAAAACAAAGCAAAGGAACAAATGTGGGGAAGTTCTGGATTGTTCTAGCAGCAATTTCTTACCTCCTAGGAAAGGAGAAAACACCACGATGGGAGCAGCTCAGTACAGTTTAAAAGCACAACTGGATGACATTTAATAGCAAAAGCATTCATCTTGGGACCGCAGTGGGATCCCACAGCACTAGACAGCACACACATTCGGAAACGTAATGATGACCTAGCCTTATTATCATACTGCATTATTCTACTTAGTGCCGAAATTTCATGAAAAAGTTACAAGGGTGTGTGGGAGGATGTGCTGAGGCCTCTGCCAGAATAATTTACTGGTACGTATACTATTTTGTTTCTCACTGAATTTTATCTTCCCACACCCACACCATCTTTGAGCACCTCTCCTCGGAAGAGGTCTGTTATTAAACACCGAAGTAAAAGCTGTTTTAGAAGAAACTTCTTGGCCTGCCTTGTTATCGTGCAGTCTGCTATTTGAAGGTTCTTCTAAGTGCCTTTGAAAGCAGCCAGAGGAGAGAGGGACGAGGCTTTAGAGGTTGGAGTGGTCTTGGGGGATGAAGACACCCAGGCTTACAGTCTTCGGGGACTGGGGAGACTTCAGATAACCTGGGGTCCCGCTGTGCCTGGTTAAATGGACCCTAGATCCTCAGCCTCAAAGGTTCCTGTGCCTCAATCACGACCAACAACAACAGCACGTCAACAGCTTGGCCAAGGAAGATATTAGGGATGTGACCTGAACACGGTGGGAGTGAGAGGCACTAGTCTCACCCACAAAGTCAAGTCCAGCAGCTCTGAACACCAAGAATAAAAACAATTCATCCAAACACAGTTGCTATCACCACTTCCTTCTTTACCTGACTAACCTTAGTGTGTTTCCATTCTTCTCCATCTCTCCATGTCCTGCCTCTCAGGCTCTTTCACTGCAACCACCTCTTCTTTGCTGTCTTCTGTCTCTGAGTCCAATTGTCCAGATCACAGCTAGAGTTCAATAGCAGTTTATAACGCCCCTAACTCTTGTCTTTTCTACCCGGGGCTGAACCGAGTGTAGAAAGATCACCTACCTCATATACTAGGCTCTGCCAATTCACAACTGGTGGGGGAAGAGCAGTGAGCTACAGACAACAAGGAAGAAAGAATTCCAGAATCTGACAGGCCCATCCAAGGATATACACAGCAGAAAAAAGTAATGCTCATTTAATCAATTAGAATATGTACTCATTATCTACAATTAGAACATATCTGTGAACCATGAGGGAAGAATTCTAGGCTCTAATATTTGTAGCCTGTATACATTTAAAACAATAAATAGCTGTCTTCCATCATGGGGATCCTTTCTGTGTTTGCTTATTAATTCACTGGGATTCCAAAAGTGTCAAGGAATAGGTGCTATGCCTTGTCAGATGAAGAGAATAAACATACCCTACAAAAGGCTTTAGAAAACACAAAAAGCTGAATGGCCTAGCTTCCCTGGAAAGTAAGTTACCTAAAGTAGTCCTCTCTATGAGCTGTGAAAGTTTATGTGAATAGACTAAGGGAAAGAGAACATAGTATATATTACACCCAATATCCTGCTGTACATTACTGAGCTTGAAAGATATTTTTCTACCAGGGAAGATACAGTCACTGCATTTTTCAAGCCCTGTATGACATATACCATCACATTGTTTGTTAAAAGCAAGAGCCGGATCAATATGTGTACTTTCCAATTGAAAAGACCTCTTCATTTCTCTGGGTTCAAGAAAAAGATAAAGTAATACTCAAAAGGATATCAAGTCAACAGATATTTTCTTCACCCTACATATGCGTTTTTATTAGACACAATTCTGTAGCTTTCTGGAAGACATTTTATCTTGGGGAAAAAAATGTATCTTTTGTTGCCTAGAACAACCGGCATCAAAGTAAACTGTAAATTTTTGTGTTCTTTAGGATAACCTGAAGAAGAAAACAAATTCACTTATTGTTAGTTTTGCGGAAATATTTCGAGCAAAACTAAGTGACCGCAACCTGGGAAGCAGGGGGTGGGTCCCGACTTTATAAAACTTGATTTTCTGGAAATGGTACTACCAGATGCCTTTTATTTGAATATTAACATCACTTATTCTGTTGTTCTTTCATAACTTTATTATCCAATATTTCTGAAATAGGAAATGATAGTCAGACTCCAGGGACATCAAAGTTTTTCTTTCTCTTTCAGGAATTTTATTTCCCTTTTAAAACTTCCTCAATCCTGACCATCATAATGACCTTCAAACATCTTGATGACCTTCAATACATACAGATGTCTGCATTCTATGTCACATTTTTAATGAGGCTAATTTTTAGATCTCTATCTTGACTGAAAATTAATCATTCCAGATATGAATTGAGAGCTGTCAGTAAAGGTGTGATTTCATGTAGAAATATTTCCAGCTTACTAAGTTTCCTTATTAACAGAAAATTATTTAAGACACAAAGACTTGGTAATAATGGAACTCCATATGATGGGGAAGGAAATGTTGGATGCTCATTACTTGTTTTTTTTCAGGGAGGGGTGGGGTAGTGCAAGCAGGTTGGGGGGGGGGGAGAGAGCGCTGCTACTTCACGACCTCAGAATCATTCCACGTGCAAAGCCTTAGTGCTTCCACTGCAGGTCCTAATCCAAATTTACCAATGACTGGAGGAAAATATTAGGTTCAGAAAACCTCATACAATTAAGATTTACGTCAATGGATGAGCTGATTTCACTAAGTTTACTTTAGTGAAATATGAATGGGCATGATATGACAGGAAGTTCTAAATATCATGTACAACAAATTTGCTGCCCTATATAAACTTGGAAAAAGAAAGATGAAACTGTATTTGCATATTTTTAAAAAGCTTTAGTCTCTTCATTTGTGGTTTTCTTGTATCTCCCTAATCCTCTACACTACTGATGGCACTGAATGAAAAAAACATTAGAAAAAAATGTTCAGCATACTGTGAAAATGTACACAGCCTCACCGTTTTGCATTTAAGTGCACTAATGATATTAAATACATACTAAGTACTGTGCTAGTTTGGTGAGAAAAGTCAGTATCCTTATAAACAAAATAATTTCAATAAAAATAACTGTATATCAGTTATGTCTCTACGGTAAAAAGTAAAGTACAAACAGTAATTATTTTGAATTATCAATTTGTCAATTTATTTTTCATTGGCTATTGAATCAAAATGCCAAGTTTCTTGCTTTATATAACTACTAATTAAAAGCTGTATTACAAAGGGAGAATGAAACCAAACTTTTTAAAATTAACACACTGATAAATGTGTCCTTTGAGCTTCTTCATGTATAAACTAATTTTTACTTACATATGCTTTTCTACAATCTCATTACAACCTATTTAAAAATTTTGATATTGGTAGAATCTTTGCTATATAGAGTCCAAACTACAAAAGAGCAATCATAAAATTGATACAGAATATACCAAATGCATAAAAGATGAAGGGAAGGTAACACACATTTCTCGACTGCCTATTTCAACTGGTTATACATCTCACCTAACTGATTCATCTTAGTAGTCAGTAAAGGTAAATAGTGTTATCTAAATTTTAAAGATAAAGTCAGGAAGCCTCGATGAGGTTGTATAATTTGTCTATGGCCTCACCGCTGATTGCTGGAGCTAAAATTCAAAGTGATTTCTGTGTGTGCTCTTTTAATTGGCAACCATACAATCTAAAATGTATTTAAAACGTGCTGATCTGTATTTCTATAAGGAACAGAGAAGAGAATCAATGCTATCCCCCAAATATTTTTAAATTAAGTTTTCTAGATAGAATCATGGAATGATAGAAATATGAGCAGACTGTCCTCACTTTGGACTTTGGAAGAATTGAAGTCATCGGCTGGCATTTAAGCCTCCCTTCAACTAAGCCCGATGTACTTCCCAGCTTCATCGCCATACTCCAGTCCTCACAAAGAAAACACTAGCCACAAACACAACATCCTGCTTCCGAAACAAGCCCTGACCCACCATGCAGTCATTATTTTATTCCCTTAGCGTTCTCTGCCTCGAAGGCCCTATTAACCTGACCACGAGACATCTTTTCCATTAGTACGGCATGTTTGGAAAGCAGAAAAAGTCCAGGAGTTTCGCCTAACGGATTTATTTTTATTCGTCCCTATGGTGCCAAAAAAAAAAAAGATGATGATGATGTGATAACAATAATAAGTGATTTTAAAAAACACTAAATCTAAGAGCTTTAAAAACAACCATTACAACAATGCTATGAGGTAGTTGCTCTTATTTTTCATTTTATCAGTAAAGAAACTGACAACATAGAAAACTTAAGTATCATACAGGTATAGCCCTTAATCATAATGTTTGTTGAATTGTTTTTTGTTTGTTGAATTGTGCCTCTCACCGCCACGGCCTCTCCCGTTGCAGAGCACAGGCTCCGGACACGCAGGCTCAGCGGCCATGGCTCACGGGCCCAGCCGCTCCGCGGCATGTGGGATCCTCCCGGACCAGGGCACGAACCCGTGTCCCCTGCACTGGCAGGCAGACTCGCAACCACTGCGCCACCAGGGAAGCCCTGAATTGTTTTTTTAAATGAGAATGAAAGTACATCTACTTATCTCTTTTCAGAACACAGTACCCAGTGAAATTCATATTATTTATTTTTCATGATTAAAATACAAAAACCATAGGATTTTAACTTTACCAAAATTCTAAGTTCAACAAAAATATATATTTAGTTCAAAATTTGGGGCGAAGAATCAGGATCTCACTAAAAGTTCATCAGCAAGTGCTACTAATAATATTCTCATGAATGTAAATACTTTTTCTTTGCTTTACAGATCCCTGCACTGAAGGAAAGTGCCTGGTTGACAAATAAAATTTATATGTTTTGAATAGACTGAAAATAACACTTTTATTGAATGTTCAGTAGTCATACTAATGATTATCACTCTGGGTTTTCCAAGAATAGCTTGACTCTCAGAAGGCAATTTTAACAGTTTAGTTAAAACTCAGAGACTTTCTTTTATTATGTTTTTTAGTGTACTGATATGGATGGATACATATTTGGATCATCAGGTTTTAGTCCTGGACATTCATGAAGAGAAGCATAAATTTATCATGTATTAAGGCTATCACAACTTAAATGAGTCTTGTATATAATTTCTTTAGTGTGAAATCTCACTTAACCTGCCTGTGTATGAACCTTAAATAAAAAATCACTATTGATATTTGAAATATCAACATTTCATCATACCTAACCATCATACATACCTGCTCTTTCTTTTATTTAAATTTAAACTTCTGAGTACTGCTACCTAACAAGGCACTCTAACCTAAATATACCTCACATGCACACACCTGAACTTTAACTGAACAATACCGTAAGACGACATGGCATTTAATTAATGCTTACCTGCAAGGAACGGCTTAATGCAGTAGAAAATTAAACAACAAAGGAGTTTTTCTTTCTTCCTTTTATACAACAAAGTATAGTTTCCCAAGAAGATATAACAGCCTTTGACATTTACACATCAAACGACAAAATGGTATTGAGATATATAAAGAGCAAACTGTGAGGCATATAAGGAGTGATGTACAAAACTCTAGTTCTAAGGTTGCACTGTAGCATACAACTCTCAGAAAATGTTAGATCAAATAGATAAAAAATAAGTTAGGACATAGTCTGTGAATAAAAACAACATGATTTTATATCTATGTGTAGGGAGAGAAAGTTCTGCCCTGCATCAGGAAAAGAAAACACATTATTTCCAATACCGTATGAACATTTATAAGAAGTAAATCAGACTAGAAAGAAAATCTCAAAAAAATCCAAAAAGTAAAATCATAAAGCCTACATTCTGACATAAATGCAGTTAAACTAGAAATTAGAAATAAAAGGATAGAAAATAAAGTATGATACTTTGGGCAAACAAACTCTAAAAACAGAATGATTGGCTACCTTTATGACATTTGGGATATTCAAGAAATAAATATTGAAATTATTATACATTTAGAAATGAACAATATAAGAGATACTGCGTACAGAGTACATACACATAAGTACATGTGAAAATTGTGACCTAAAATGTATAAGGGAAACAAAAAGTATAAAAATGACATAAGTAGGGCTTCCCTGGTGGCGCAGTGGTTGAGAGTCCGCCTGCCGATGCAGGGGACGCGGGTTCGTGCCCCGGTCCAGGAGGATACCACATGCCGCGGAGCGGCTGGGCCCGTGAGCCATGGCCGCTGAGCCTGCGCGTCCGGAGCCTGTGCTCCGCAACGGGAGAGGCCACAACAGTGAGAGGCCCGCGTACCGCAAAAAAAAAAAAAAAAAAAAATGACATAAGTGTTCTTAAAAAAAGATAAAAATAATCAACAATAAAAATGTGGAAGGAAGAAACTGATAAAAAGAAAATAATATTAGTAAGTTTAAAACAAAAGGAACTTCATCAATAAAATAAACTGCTTCTTGGAAGTAATCATAAACTATAACCTGCTTGTTGGACAAAGGGTCAAAAAAGGCATGGAAAATATAAATCACATTAATAATGAAAATGTCTATAATACCGGATAGGGAGATACTGTAAAACTTTATATAAGGAAAAAGTTTATACTCATTTGTATTTGAATATCTAAGTAAATATTAATTTAATGGACCTAGACTTAGAAAACATGTAAATTAAAGCTCATTGAAAATGGTAGATGACCTAAATATCTTAATAATCAAAGAATAAAAAATTATTCAATTAGTGCCAGATATCTGTTTAAAATATATATAATTTCTATATTTTTTAAAACATTAGAGAGTACTTTAAAAAATGGAAATTTCACAACCAATATTCTGGTAACAAAATGAATAGAGAAAGTAAGAAGACTATGGATTAAAGTCACTTTCATGCAAAATAGATGAATAAAATATATTAATAAACAGGATTTAGCTGAGTACTAAAAGAAAGATACATCATGAGCCAGAAGACTCCATCCAAGAAATGAAAGGATTCTTCAATATTAGGAGATCTAATATAACTTAGTACTATAACAGATTAAAAGAGAAAAAAACATATGATCTTCTTAATGGATGATGAAAAGTCATTTGATCAAATTCAACAGCTATTACTAATTAAATTTTTAAAAAAGTTTAGAAAGCTAGAAAGACATGCCCATACCCTGATAAGGAATCTACCTGAACCTTATTATTGACAGTTAACATTAAAATGGAACCAAGGCAAATATGTTTATCATTAACACTACTTTCAATACTGTAATGAAAGTTCTACCCGATCCAATGGTATAAGAAAAAAAGATACATTAATCTTAGAATCTGTAGATATCACTGACATAAAATCTGAGCAAACTAACTGAAAAATTCTGAAAACAAATATATATTCTATAATGTAAAGAATGCAAGCTAAACATGCAAAAATCAGTAGCTTACATGCCAATGAGAAACAATTTTTGAAAGTTATGGCAAAAAAAAGAACCTACTCAACATAACAAGAACTGCAATATACTTAGCAAGTAAGCTTAAAGCAAAGTACACGATCTATATGAGTAAAACATGAAATTTTACTCAAGGACACACACATCAAAGAAACTGAATAAAGAAGTACACCATTCCCTGAAAGGGAAGACACAATCTTTAGAAGATATCAACTATGCCCAAATTCATCTACAAACTCAACGCCATTCAAATCAAAATCAAAATTGTCTTTAATACCACTTGTAACAAAATGAGCTCATTTTGAATTTCACATAGATGAGTAACTAAATAATGGCTAAGAAATACTTGTCAAAAATGTATAATAAGGAGAAACATGCTTCACCAAAAATCTATAAAGCTCTTATGATTAAAATAGTTTAATCTTAACAGAGAAATAAAGAAACACAATAGAGAGCTTAGAAAGAGACAAATACATAAACAAATGGTATTTAAAATCTTGCTATAGGGCTTCCCTGGTGGCGCAGTGGTTAAGAATCTGTCTGCCAATTCAGGGGACACAGGTTCGATACTTCCCTGGTCCGGGAAGATCCCACATGCCACGGAGCAACTAAGCCCATGCGCCACAACTACTGAGCCTGCGCTCTAGGGTCCACGAGCCACAACTACTGAGCCTGCAAGCCACAACTACTGAAGGCCTCGCGCCTAGAGCCCGTGCTCCCCAACAAGAGAAGCCACCGCAATGAGAAGCCCGCGCACCGTAACGAAGAGTAGCCCCCGCTCGCCGCAACTAGAGAAAGGCTTTGCGCAGCAACGAAGACCCAAAGCAGCCAAAAATTAAAAAATTAAAAAATCTTGCTATAATGATGGACTATTTATAAACACTGATACAGAAAAAGACTGATTAAGAAAAAAGATATATGTCTCAGAAATATATGAATATATATTAAGAATTTATTTATAAGCTAATGGTAAAAATAAAGCTAAACAGAACAAGAACAGATGAAGAAAGATGGAAGGGTGTGCACTTTCCCTACCTATTATGTTAAACTTAGGTAACCTGGTACCTTCAAACTTAAACTTAAATTTGGAGCTATGTGGCTAGGATTTACCTAAAATCCACTCTTGCATTATTGAGGGGTTGCAACACATCCAGCTAAATGTCAACATTTCTCAGCATCCCACATAACTAGTATGTATGACTGTATATTCTGACCCATCATATAGAAGTGAATGTTGTAGGGAAGGACTTCATGGAAGGCTTTTCAAAGAGGATCTGGCGGGTGTAGAACACCTTCCCCATCTCCCTTTTCTAGTTTTTGCTCCCTGGAAATCCGGTGCCATGGCTGAAGCGCCAGCAGTCCAGGACAGTGGAACAGGAAGATACAAAGCGCATGGGGCTCAGTTTACTCCTGAATCTAACATAACAGCACTGGACCTCCCCATCTCTGGACTAGTTTCGCATGGGAAAATAACTGTGTGTTGAAGTCACTGCTCTTTTTGGTTTTCTGTTACGTGTAGCCAACCCCAGCAATAAATTACTGAGGGTGCAAGGAACTTTGAGAGGATTGCAGGTAATGATCTAAGTATGAGTGTTGTAGACCATACATGTTAGAAAGTAAGGATCTGACAACATGAACGTCCTCCCTGTTCAGCCTTACATCCTGCGTTTTATTATGGAATGAGAGCAGTTATTGTATTAAGGAGACGGTGAAATTCGAACAATTACACTGGAAAACATACTAGTAGGACTAAACACACCTCAAGGGTGTTCTTGGAATAAGTATACTCTAGTCCCATGTTGACCTGGACTTCATGAGACTTTTTTTCCCCTCCCTAAATTATTCCAGGATTTTAAGGGGCAGAGATTATACAGGACAAACTCCAAAATTCAGTAAAACCATGGTGTAAAATATCCAAAACCTTACTTTTAAATTGTTTTAGAAAGAATCACACTTTTACATGTGATTTATTAATCACACTTTTTTTTTTTTTTTTTTTTTTGCGGTACACGGGCCTCTCACTGTTGTGGCCTCTCCCGTTGCAGAGCACAGGCTCTGGACGCCCAGGCTCAGCAGCCATGGCTCACGGGCCCAGCTGCCCCGCGGCACGTGGGATCTTCCCGGACCGGGGCACGAACCCGCGTCCCCTGCATCTGCAGGCGGACTCTCAGCCACTGTGCCACCAGGGAAGCCCCATTAATCACACTTTTACATGTGAGTATTTCATTAACAAATTTTTGCTCAATAAGATTATGTGATTACTATGAACCAAACAAGCCGGATGTGCTCCAAATTATTTTTAGTCTTTACTCATATTCAAAACACTCTTTTCCTGAAGTGGATAAAAATACATTTGAAAAAGTAACACTGGAACGAACAGATGTGAAACCTGTCCTAACACAGCAGATTTAAATATTTTCCGTTTAATGTTATACACTGCACATTAAAATGAAGGCTATAATAAACAGGGAGCTGGATATACGTTTTAAACAGATTTTTAACAAACTGAAGCAATTATAATATTAGCATCGAGACTAGTGAACCATTAAACAACAAGGTCCTACTGTACAGCACACAGATCTATATTCAATATCCTATGATAAACTATAACGGAAAAGAATACAAAAGAATGTATATATATGTTTGATTGAATCACTTTGCAGTACAGCAGAAATCACAACATTGTAAATCAACTATACTTCAGTTTTTAAAGATTGCAAGAAAAAGCCTAGTGAACCATTTTTAAATGTTTTCTAACTAGAAGGTGCTATGTTATACTGATGAGTTGATGTTTTTAATGCAAGGACATGTTTATAATAGTTATAAAAACAAAAATTTAACAACCTGACTTCACGAGTATGTGGTGGGAAATAACAGAAGGTTTATTTAAACCTTTTGTAGATTTGTTTTCCTCACAGCTTCTCGGTCAAATACCCAACGATTTCTGTAGCCAGGGGTTCCTACTGGCTACAGGACGATGGAGGATGGTAGCTGTGCAAGAGACCACCCCCCAAAACTGTCAGCTGGAGCCCTCTCTGCACTCACTTAGAACAGCTCAAAATGCAAAAGAACAGTGCCAGAAGCTCGGAGGTATTTGGGACGGATGAGATCTGAGGTACAGGGAAAGAAAAACAAGGTCATGTAGGCTTCTGCAATTGTAATTTTCTACATAATCTTACTTGTGACTCCTTTTCACTGTTGCTAGCTTTTAAAAAATCCTGAAAATATTCTCATAACGAGACACTGACGGTGGGATAAATGTCCAAACCCAGATATCAGACGTGGGATACGAAATCTCTCAAAATGCAGCCTCCTTTTTCCTCCCTGCTTCTACTGCCCATGGCACATGCTACAGTCACCCGAGATTTTCACCAGCTTCTGAACATGCCTTTTGCTGTCACCCTTCCACATGCCCGAGGCTGATTGTTCACTCTGCTTGGAATGTCCGTCTCCATTTTACCTCTTGAGATAAGTCTAGACATTCTTTCAGGGCCTGACCTGAATACTGTTTCCTCTTTGGCAAGTTAACTGATTGCTTCGTCCTCTTCCTTTCTCTCCTCTTCACATCAAGTATGTGGTTCACGGACCCATATGTTCGTATGTTCCTCAGTGTAGCAGAGTATAATCTAGAAGTGGTTTGACTGCGTTTCTGTCCACCCCTCCCACCTCCCCATACACAGACACGGAAGAGAGGACTTCAACAACAGGAATGCACCAGTATACTCTGGGCTCTGTGGTGCCCTGGACGGGTGGGATGGGTGCGGGGAGGAAGGTCCAAGAGGGAGGGGATATGTGTGCACACGTAGCTGATTCACTTCGTTGTACAGCAGAAACTAACACAACATTGTAAAGCAACTATACCCCACTTAAAAAAAAAAAAAAAGCACATTGGACAGAAGGTTGCAGTGTGCTAGCTGAGAAAGATAACCTCACCAGAGGAGTAGGGAGTAGTAATGAGAAAAGAACCAACCAGCTAGGCAAGTTCATCCCCTGCTTTAGCTATTCTCAAAGGGAAAAATGTACAAGCAGTTGACAAGAGGGCCCAGGAACATTCCACCTCTAAACCCTTCTCCTCATTTCCCCTGACTACTTCCCACCTGTCATTTATGCCCAGCTTTCTGGCCCCAAAGCCACTCTCTATTCCTAAAGTGGGAAAAAGAAACCTTGGATAAAAACTTGCCTTTAACTCTCATTTTCTTGGTAAGAGAGCTGACTTGTTCAAGTACTCAAACCTCAAACGTCACAGACTGAAACCTGGAATACACCTCGTAGTAAGAGGGGCTTTCCTTGATCTCTCTGCTATCTCTTAAAATTTAGAATAAATTATACTCTTCTGAGAGGTTCAGTAGTTTTTTTATGAACTTCACTTTTTTTTTTTTTTAAGAATTGCGAAACTTCATTTTATTATGTTCTGGATTAGCTTTACGATTTTTTTCTTTTTTTTTAGCTGCACAGCTTGTGGGATCTCAGTTCCCCGGCCAGGGATTGAACCCGTGCCTCTTGCAGTGGGAGCGCAGAGTCCTAATCACTGGACCACCAGGGAAGTCCTTGAACTTCACTATTTTAAAATATTGTGTTTTTATAAAAGTCATTTGGACTTGTAAGAGAACTTACTTTTGTAAAAAATAACGCTCTGTAAATTGATAATTTACTGTATATAAATATAATAAAATGATACAAAGAAAGAGTGTGAATTCTTTCTTTGATGCGTCCTCAGAGCCCACAAGAACTGGGCAGATACTAAGTATCCAGTGAAAATTTCTGAATGACATGGCATGCCACATTCAGAAACTACTAAGATTATTGATTATATACTATCACAGGGAAATTCATTGTACAATATTGTACCTCATGCCTGTTGAAATCTTCTCATAGGAAGGTAGACACAGGAACAGCAAAGAACTCTGACTGCCGCCCGAGTATATGGGTGCAAATCCCGGTGCCAGCATTCCCAAGCTCTTTGAACCGGGGACATTCTAATGCTAAGCCACCAAGTGAGCACACGTATCCCATTCTGCGCTATTTCAATCTATCATTGGGCTGACCACTCACCTACAAAAAGACTTTGTAATACATCCTGAGGAAATAGTTAAGTTCTCGATTGGTTGGTCGGCTACTCCTCTGGTGATTTCCATTTATATGTATATATTCCTGAATTAGTTTTCTTTTCGTTAACCTACTGAAATTGTCACTATAACCGAAGAAAGTCGAAATGACATTTCTTATTAGAGACTGCATTTATGAATGTTTTCTATCTTTTTTCGAAACTATAAAGCTATTAGTTCAACTGCCAACTGATTTAGAGATGCAATCCATACTGATATAATATTTTAAATTCATTTGTTTAATATTGTACGTTTTGCATTTTGTTTCTACAGATATGAAAACAAGAAATATTTTTGTACTTCTCTTTAGAAAGAGAAGAACAAGGTTTACTTAAATACCTCTCAGTAATTCCATAGTGGTTTTGGCATCGTTAAATGCCCAAACTGGCATCATTTTGATTAACAGTCAAAAGCTTAAACGTCAAAAAAGGCACTGACATATATAACCACTGAATTTAACAGTCAGAAGTACTACCAATATCCACATATTAATTAATATACCTGAATCAACACAGCACCACACACTTAGAATTATAACTTCCTAAATCATTATATCCACATTACTGCCATGGACTGTTTTCATAATACAGATCATGGCCAGATGGACTGCAATATAGCAGAGCCTGATTTTGACATTTTTAATCCTGTTTTTTCAGCATGCTGAATAAATGTCCAAGTCCATTATAAGAAAATAAAATTACGAGAAACACAAACTTTTACGTTTTAAAAATCCAGCTGACATGAAAATGTCTATTCATTTATCTTACCAAAGAAGGCAACAACCCTAGGGCACTGTTCACAGCTACACTGTTAATTAGCTTTCACATCTGACTCTAGAAAAAGCGGAAAAAGCACCTCTATGGATCAGTGCAGTATGCAATTGGCACTGTCCCGTTCAACAGTTTTAGGGGGATTCTTGATATCAACATTGGTTCTGAACTATATTTTTGTGGTTCTTCATACAACAAAACACGGAAAAAAAAGTGAACTAAGAAAATAAATTGGAGGGCTTCCCTGGTGGCCCAGTGGTTGGGAGTCCGCCTGCCGATGGCGGGACGCGGGTTCGTGCCCCGGTCCGGGAAGATCCCACATGCCGCGGAGCGGCTGGGCCCGTGAGCCATGGCCGCTGAGCCTGTGCATCCGGAGCCTGTGCTCCGCAGTGGGAGAGGCCACAACAGTGAGAAGCCCGCGTACCGCAAAAAATAAATAAATAAATAAATAGATAGATAGATAAATAATTAATTAATTGGAGAATTCCTGAATAGTTCAGTGAGCTGCTGAGTGCTCTTTGAACTCCTACTGTGTGCCAAGCGGAAAGGAAAACGACAAATAGAAGACATAATCCTTAATGTCCAGGAAGCTCTCGATTTAATCAGGCAGAATAAAATAACCATGGAGCAACCCACTAACATACTTATATATATGTAGGCATACTTATATGTAGCCTGGATTAATTTATAAATTTATCTATCTATAAACTATTATACATATTTATTTACAAACGATAGATTGTATAAATATCAACAAATAGATATAACTAGATATATGTATATATTAATTTACCTGCCTATTTATAAGCTATCTATCTATATAGGCATATATATACAATATATTTATAGACTATCACTAGTTTATATTCGTGTGTGCACACACAAATATGTAAATTCTAAGTTCATATAATGTACTACTGAAAGATGGGCCATGCGGCGTCTACTCTTGACAGAAAGGAACTAAGCATGAATTTGAGACCAGCTAGCTTTTGTTCAAGGGCAGTGTTTCACAGCCACAGAGGATGCAAAGGACATGGACAGATTACTCAGGAAAGACTCATTCCTACTAAAACCGTTTCACTGTACCACACCGTCCTCATACAGCCCCACAGCACTTTTTATGACCTTAAGTCACCTTCTTTCTTTACTGTTTATTAATAGTCGCAGTGTTAGTGAAACTGAGCAGAGCCCTGCGGTAGGCACCCCCAGGGTTTGTTTGTAGAAAAGCTCAAGTCTCCCAGACCTCCCCGAGTCACGAAAGAGCGGGGGCTCACGCAGTTAATGACTAGGCCAATAGAGTCACAGAATCTTTCAGTGTCTGATTTACAGATACTCTAACTGCCACCAGAGGGAAAAACCTCACTGTCTGATGACCAGACTGTAGCCATGACATACGCTGCTCCATCTTCAGTAGTTCGGAATCTATGGCCAGCACAATTCCAAGAACTGGCCTCAAGAGAACGGGATTAACATTACTGCCCATAATAATCTGTATCTTTGTGGGCATCAATATAATTGTAGCTTGCTCTGCCCGCCTATGTAGGTGGGCAACTAAAACTGTCAGCAAAGAGATGCTACAGACCCATGTCGACGTTTTCCACTCTAAGAATACGGTGCCATATGTCAGCATGAAGAATTTACAGAAGACAGCCCTTTGCCCATAATCCCATACAAATAGAATGATGTCTAACAGTGGGGATTTGTAAGCAGCTCATTTGCCTCTTTCCTGTTGGCCTGTATCTGTTCCTCTTAACCCTTAATTATAAAGATGAGATCCCCAGATAACAGTTAACCTGAATCTTGACTTACGATGTACTAAATGCACACAATACCTTGCTTCGTTAACCTGTTGATTTTTTCCCCTAGATTAAAAGAAGTAGGAATGAAGAATTAAGTAGGTAAAGAATGACTAGCCCTCTACATCCAGCTTTTCCCTTTAGCAATCCTGCAGGCAGACCACACAGGCAAGATCACATCTCAACAAAGGTCATGAGGAGACAACCAGCCTGCACCCAATGGAAAATGACACAGAACCTAACCTCCTGCCTGCATGATTCACTGAGATTCTTTCTCCTTTTTCCTCTCATAAACTGTCATGGCTGAGCAGAATCTTTAGAGGTGATCTGGGGACACATGTCTACCTTCTGCCCAGGTAGCCATCTTCCTGATTAAAGCAACCTTTCCTTTTCCAACCAACGCTCATCTCTGAAGTATTGGCTTTCAAGCGGCAAGCAGCTGAACGTGAATTTGGTAACATTAGCGATATTATCTCTCATCCTTCCCCTCCAGAATGTAAACTTCTAAGGGCAGAGACTTGGACATCTTAAAACTGCACACACACTGAGCAGAGAAGCTGGCACACTTCTGGTGAGTAATATTTGCCAAGTGAATACATATATGAAGTTAAGGCTAATTCTTATATGATGGTAAGAAGATGACTAGAGAGAAGATGACTTCACGTATCAGATAATAATGATATTAATGATTATACAAGATAAGTATTTTGAAAATGTAAATATACTTTCTCACGCCCAGACACAATCCTTAGATCACGGTGGCGTTCTTTTACCTGGGAGGACCCAGATGTTACAGAAGAATTGGAAAAGAAAGAAGGAATATTCCACGTAATAAGAGCCCAAACTAAAGCATCTAGCTCACAGGTCTACTCTGTAATTGCTAAAGGATATGCAAGGCGCAGAAAAGCTGACCCTTTTCTAGCCCAAGGGATTTAGGAAATGTTGAGGAGGGAGAGGGAGGGGGAGAGGAAAGGGAACACCATGAGATCAGACACAAAAGACAGTGAAAGACGTTAGTTGGAAAATCCTGGAAGTGGAAGATGGATAACCCTCCTGGCTACCCCACACTTACTTGGCACTGCAGGCTCTCTTCCACCACCATCAAAAGGGAGGTGACCCAACATGGCTGGGCAAAGGAAGGCCCGGGCCTTATTAAACTCATTGGGCTGTATCTTTCCTGAGGCTCCACCTTCCATCCCAAAGTGGCTTTGATGGGAAACAAAAGTAACTGAAAAGGCCGGCTCTGGACTCATGAGGGCGTACAGCAGACCCACCACTGAGGCTGCCACCCAACCATACAGAGACTGGTCCTTGCTGAGCTCTGAACCCTCATAGGGGAACGACTGAGGCTGAGTCAGGGGAGGGTTCCATCTGATAAAATAGTGCCTGATTTCAACTGCAAAAGCCAGTAGGTTCGGCATCACCCCAGTGGACAGGAACATAAATCCTAGGGACAAGAGGAGGTAGAAGTATTATAGCCAAAGACCTGGACTTGTCATTACTGTGGGAGGCTGTGTAAGGCTGTGCTCACAATCACACAGCTAGTGGCCGAGTTGGGGAAACAAAGCTGGAATTCAAGCCTGGGTAGTCTGACCCCGAGCCCTGCCATTTTCATCTGTACTTTTCCTCTTTTAAGAAGCCTAGAACCCTTTCTCTTCACTTCCTGTTTTGTGCATTAACTTCCTACTCAACTTGATATACATTGCGGCAATCTAACTAATCATATTATGGGGAGAAGATGAATAGTAAAAAGGGGGAAAAGGTAAGGGTTTCGGGGAGATACTGAGCTGGGTTTGAAGCCACGTTCTGCCTGTGGCTGGTTTCTACCTATGGTGGAATACCGCATTCCACCTGCGCGCCCCTGACCAGTATAACTTTAGGTTCATTATCTGTGAACACATCTATTAGCAGTACCTGTTGCATAGGGTTACGGTAAGAGCACAACGAGATAATGTGCGTAGCAGTGCACACGGGAAGAGCTAAGAAATGTTAGCTGTTGCTGCTGAGGGATAAAGAAGTTGAATATCTTTTGGCGACACAGACACTGAAGAGACGGTTCCGGTTCAAGTCTCCCCAGTCACAGCTAAACCCAGTTCTTTGCTATTTCTAACCACTGGGTTTCCTGTTCCAATCTGCTTCCCCCCAAAATTTGCCATCAATCTCTTTATCATATCCCTAAATGGCCTCCAACTTACGATCAGAACAAATGACATTTTGTCTGCAAATCTTCCCCATACCACTGACTGGACATAACCTCCTTCTCATTTAAGTGATGTGGTACATGGTCAGTAACACTTCCAGGGCATTCATCATTTCCTCCTCGGTAGTTATTTACGGATGGCACCTTAGAGGTGCTTGCGTAGAGAAGTACTTTCCTTGTTAGATAGTCAGCAAATGAAGGCGGGAACCACACACCCACTTAAGCACCCCCTGTGAACTCAAAGCATATAGCTCTGCCCGTAGCCGACTATCAGGACATCACTTACTGCACGCGCTGGTGCCACCGTGTCGTCGTACTCTTCCTTACACACCTAGTAAGTGAGTTTTTTTTAACTGACACAAGTTGGAACAGGAAATGAAAGGGTCAAAAGAAATTCTTCATCTTTGACTTTTTATAGGATTTTGTAAATGAGAAGCTTTGACTTTTTACCTGAGAAGCACGGTATTAAGATCTGAGAATGGAGAACTAGAAAGCATGGGTTATACAACCATTCCTGCTACTAACTAGCTTTGTGACCTTAGACTAGTCACCTAACCTAGATTGAGCTGATTGGCTCTAAGGTGCCTCCTATCTCCACTACACATCCAAAGGTCCTTTTAATTCTCTAAGATACATAGAGCCTTTCCGTTTTAAACATCACTAATCTTAGCAGACAGCCATCTTACTGGCTGTTATTGGCTTGGCCTTTACGGTGCAGAGCCCCCTGGGACATAGGACAGCACACCAGAAGTCACAATCCACAGCTCAGACCAAAGAAAATACAGTTTTAATTACGGGTTGGCCACTTTCACAGTATGAACCTTAATGAGACAGCAATGTACAAGAAGCAGATCTCCCGTGCAAATACACACACACCTTGGCTTGCAGGTTCTCTAATCCGTAGTGACAGTACTGAGTTTAACTATAAATACATTGTGAACATTTGCAGCCCTGAAGCAACAGGAAACAATTTAATAAGAATATCTTGCAAGCTCCCAGCCTGTAGTCATAAAGCAAGACGGCCATTCTGAAACTCCTTCCCTTGCTGCCATATTAGGGTATCCTAAATTTATTTCTACCACTGACTAGATATCCCATTTTCATCTCCTACCACATGACAACCCTTCCTTCAAGGTCTTTTAAATAAAAACGCTAATGTCTGTGAAATTCTTCCAACTAGTGTGCTTAGTTTACCTAAAGAATAACATACCTTTATCTCACAGCGTGGCAATCTCATCTTCTTTGATATGGTTAAGATCAAACCCACTCCTTGTAATCATTCCTGTGATGTGGCCCATGGCCAATCCAACCAGCACTGACCCCTTACTGTCTTCTCCAAGGCAGAAGAAATTATTGTGTTTCTTTATTATATTGAACCCCTCTATTATTTCTCATAAGCTCATGCTTTTTGTAAAGATTATATTTGCAATGTCATCTTTTCCTTCCTTCTTGTTTTGAATCATAGCATGTTTATTCCCTCTGTAGATCTTTCCATACTCCACTCTGTGCTTAAGAGAAATAAAAAATCTATTCCTAGCCTGCAGACTCTATGAGTTTGGACACTTGCCTAATTCTATAGCATCATCTCATTATATTACCTGTTTACCCCCCTTCAAATCTCACTCCGGTCACACCAAACCAGCCCGGTGGCACAAATACCCCAAAGTGGTATACTGGGTAGAAAGTTACAAGGTTCCTAGGAGAGAAGAAAAGATGTCTGTAACCATGTAAAATCATACATCTGGGTGAGAACATCTAGGACCAGCTCTGTTTACAGTGGCACATCACCAGTCATTGCCAATACCTCATGTCAACAGACTGCTTTGCTTCACCTCCTCTCTCTCTAACTAAGGATATCACTTCATTAATTGGCCCTTGGACTGGGAGACAGTTTACTCTCTTGGTATAGGGCATCCCACCAAGTTACAGGGAGACGAGGCATGCTTGTCAACACAACTCGCCGGATGAATTCTTTATTGTCATTAACTTCTCATTTGCTTATTGGGATGATTTAGGAGGACTGTGTCTTCAGTGAGTGTTCTGTTTCTTTATTATTTATTTGCATTTTCAAACATTTCAGGTTCACTCATGTCTGGATAACACCGGCTGACGTAGCAGATAAAGCAGAAATGAAAAGTCTGCCTAGTTAGTGAACCTGTACTGACCATCTGCACCCCTGTTACTTCTGTACAACGCAGAAAAGTGGCTCATATTTACTGAGTACCCAGTATTATCCCAACAACCCTCAACGAGGGGGTGGGGGAAATATTACCCTCATTTTACAATGAGAGGAAAGCCAGGCACAGAAAAATACAGCAGGTTTCCCGAAGAGATAGAGATTTGCACTTCTGCGTAAATTCCATTTTTTTTTGTACTTTTTTGTCTGCTGCTTCCATAGTCCACATTTGTAAAATGAAATCTTATGCTACCTATCGTATCTGACCCAAACGGGGAGAATGTGAAGATTATTCAAGCAAATGGCTGTCAACTGTCTTCTGTGGCTTGACAGGACTCTGAATATAGCATCAGCCTTTTTTCCATCAACCTTTTGTTTATTATTTGTACTAATACAAAGTGACAAAAAAGGATGGGGTCTCCTATTATTTTTAACCTCCTAGAATATAAACCCAATATTCATTTCTTAAAAAAATCACTTTTGATTTAATCATTCTGAATTATGTGTCTCTTTGGAGTGTTCAAGAAATGAGATTAGGCCCAAGATAAAGTCACTCGTGCTACGCTCTATGTCGGCAAAACTTAACTACGTTTCCAAGCTCCGCCCTTCCAGAAGAAGAAGGCCTGGGACAGCCAATCAGCACTCTCCTGCTCAGCACAAGCTACCTGACCTGCTCCCAGAATTCCCTCTGTTCCATATAAGGGAAGTGACCCTGCTTGGACTAACCGGCACACGCTCGGGATGACTTCCTGGCTGCCGCTCACTCTGCACTATAAAACCCTCTTGAATTACACAACCCTTTGGAGCTCCTTTCTATCTGCCAGATTGGATGCCCAAGGCAGGAATTACTGAATGAGGCCAATAAGACCTTTCAAATTTACTCAGTTGAAATTTGTTCTTTAACACGAAGAACACAGCCATGTAATTAAATCTATTTAAACCATGTGTAGATTCAAGAGGAGTGTCATAAAAAAATTAAAGGTTTATATTTATAGCTTTTTTTTTTTAGCCTCACTGAGATATTTTTGAATGATAAGGCTGGTGTATCTGCGATGAGTCACTTAGCTCAAGTGAGCTTGGACCAAATCCCAGCGCCTCCTGAGTACGCAGCCAATACATACTTGCTGATGAACGATCTAAGGGTATCTTGTTTACTTTGTTTTAATCACTAAGAACACAGTGCCTCTGATGAAGTGGTTTCAAAAACAAAAACCTGTCAATATCCTAAGTTTTTGGTTCATGCTGTAACAGTAAATATGTACATTTTATACAGTTTATTTTGGTGGAGAATTTATTTTAATAGTTTTCTAGATGAATATATAGAATATTTTTAGAAGACAAATGGATCACTTACATTTTAAACCTTTGTTACTACACTTTTGGGTAAATTTATATGTTTTGACGAATTGGAGTACCGGGGGATTTATGAGAGGGAATATTTAACTAGAAAATGTCCACTTTCTACTCTCATGTGATGATAAAGGATTTTAATTTTAAATATTGTGAAATTATATAAATATTTTCTAATTGTAATACTTGTGTTATTTAGAATATCAGAAAATATGGATGAAAAAGTTTAAAAATATGTATGATGTACAACATGACTATATTTTCAGCTTCTAGTACCAGTAAAGATATAAAAAATGTATATTCTTCACGTTCATTAAAAATGTGTCCTAATATGGTAGTCCAGTGTTTTCACATACTTTTACCTCGTTAGTATGTCATAGCAGGGGTAGTTTCAAGAGATAATGGAGGGAAAAAAAACCCCAAACCCCAGTATTTTCTTTCACCTTCAGTCTGACCTAGACTACATTATGTTCAAATACAAAAGCGAACTAGAAATAACATTAGCAAAATTCAGTATCATTTAAAAATGACACACTCTGGTTATAGCATTATAATTTAAGGAATGTAACTAATTCTCCCCTCGAGACCCAGGTCAGAACAGGAGTGGTTCTGCCTTTGATCTGTGCTCCGTCCTCCCCTGAACTCTGTCCTTGATTCTCCTCCAAAGCTGGGATACCAGTTACTCTCCACAAAGCACCATCCATAGCTTCATTTATCAAACACGTTAGTATTCCACCTTCAGCTGTTCTTATTTCATAGTTATTTTCTGGTGACCATAATCTTCACGGCTCCTCCTTTAAAGAACCATTAACCCATCCCGTCATTCACATAAACTTATTAAGCACGTCTTCTGTGCCAACCCTACTTTTTGCTAATCCTTTCCCTTAATACTACTTACATGTATTATTTATACATCAAATTCAGCCCCCTTTTCTTCCTCTCATTATTAAAAATTTTCCTGCATACGACTATCTCTCCAACTCAACTGCAAATTTCAACAGGAACTCAAAAGAAAGAATACAGTTCTTTTCCATCTCCCATTTTGTGTAGACTAATAGCAGTTAAAGAGTATTTACAAACTGCCCTTTCATTGACATAATTAATTTCATTGGAAAAGCACGTTTGTGCCACGGAGATCAAGTGTTACCTCTGAGTGAGAAGCAGATTTGCCCTTTTCTTCTGAGGGATCATGCACTTACTATTACACACTGAATTCATGAATGACCATGGGTATCCTTTTCAGTTTACTAAAATTGATCATGTTCATTTGTAATTGTTAGGAATACCCTTAAAATAGCAAGATAGCCTTGATTTCAATATATGCTTAGATTTAATTATAAGAAATAAAGGTGAAATTATGTGAGCACGCATGCTGTGCTTGAAGATCCTTGAAGATTCCCATGGAGAAATCAACACATTAAAGAAGAGAAGAAATGAGCAGCACTTTTCCCATTTCAACTTAATTCTACTGTTTTTCTAATGAAAATTCACCTAAACACAAAGTACCTTACTAATTATCTAATCACAGCAGGAAAATAATAAACGGAAACTGTACAACTCTATTTAGACCTGTGCTCAGAACTTCCTCACACTTGGCTTTTCCCTAAGGTATGTGAACCAATAGTGCAGTTCTAATCCATTATATCCTAACAAAACTCTAAATATTGATTTGTTTGTCCTCCTACCATTTTAAGGTGTCTAAAATTTGTGTTTTTTTGACCAGCAAAAATTTTGGATTCCATGCTCTCCCTCCTTTTGCAAGTTTAATTAAAGACTGATTATGTATCGTTGTAAGATGTTACAGTCAATGAAAAGAAACGTAAAGTTCAACTAATAAACACAAAATTCACCATCTCTTGATGCACATGAATTTTAGGAAGATTGCTAAAGTTACAATTGCTTGATGACAGTATTTTAGGAAAATTTTATTTATCCAGCAGTGCTTAAACTCTGAATTAGAGGAAAGACATTATTTAGAGAAAAGCACAAAGAAATGGCTGATTCTCAAAATAAGGGGTACTCCCGCTGAGTCTTATTTCTTTAGCCATCAACAATAAACGATTCTCCCTTTAAAAACTTAGGCAATTATTTCTTTTCCTTTCCTTTCTTCTCTAACAACATCCCTCCCAGCCATAGTCAGAAGACAGAATTGTGCATGACAATTTGTGTAAGGGTAAATCTATTTTATGTTTCTTTCTTTTTTCTAGCAATGAGAACATCCCTTGCAAACAGGAGGTAATATATGGACTAAATTGGTCTAGGGATGCTAATATTTTCAAATGAGTTCAAGATTTTAGGCCTCAGTGAACCAATCCCAAAAATGTATAAAAAGCAAATGCTATGATCTTATAGTTGTAACTAGAAATATTTAAATAGTGGTTATTAGAAGAAGCAAAAGATTAGAAATGGGTAGACCAATTTTTCTCACATATTAATATATCTTTTCCTTATTTACATACACAAAATTTGAAAAAAATCATTAAACTGTAGGACAGTGAGAAAAAAGTTGAAAAACAAATCCAGTGAACATACAAAATAAAAATGATACACGCACTAGGAAGCAGTTAAGTGCTACAAAACTCACATCAGTTACTTTAAGGATATGATTGGTCGGTTAGTTTATCAGGGGACTGCCATGGATTACCTTGATTTCAGCTGGGGTTTTGACAGGTCATCCAAGCCTATTCTTGTAGAGACCACGTGAAGCTGGGAATTAGGTAACTTACTGTTTACTAGGCAATTAAACTCAAATTGTGATTAGTGGATTGTCATCATCTTATATGGATATTTCCAAAGATATAACATAAGCCTAGGCAACACTTTAAATCAATGACTTAGCAAAAGGCACAGAAAATCTGTTTTACAACTGTGAAGATCACATTACAAAAAAAAAATCAAGATTTAAAATTCTTTCCCTAGTTCACTACACCAAAGCTAACAAAATGGAATTTGAATTTTAACCCTAATTCTAGGGTTAAAAAACCAATTAAACAAATATAGGCAAAAGATTCCTGAGACTGCGAAAAAAGAGCTGAATGCATTTTAACAAACTGTAATATAAAACAGTGATACAAAACTGCTTGAAGGTGAATATAAAAAATAAGCATCAACAAAAGCTAAACGTAGCTTTAGTTGGAATAAACAGAAATGCAGTTTTAAGTCGACTGTTCACAGTTTGCACTAGTCAGCCCAGCTTTATGGCACTGTTCCCTGTTCACATATTCATCGCGTGCTCATTTACTATGATAAGCATCTTTCATATGCAATGTGAAAGGCCATTAAAAAAACATCCACCTGAATCGTCTTAAGGAAACTTGACAGCTGAAGATTTCCAGGAGAAAAAGGCAATTAAAATGCTGAGGATTCTAAAAACCATGTCACATAAATAGTTAATGAAAACTGAGATATTTTCACTGACAAAGAAAATAGCCATTGAGCAAAAAACTTGTGCATTTGGAGGGCTACCATAAAAATGTGGTTTGTGTTGTCTCATAAGGAAGAACCAAAGATAACAGGTAATAATCACTGAAAGGCAAATACGAGACCAAAAGAATGAAGAATTTTCTAATAATTTGCGGTGCTCGGCAACAGAAGAGGCACCCTTATAAACGTCCGTATTTCCCAGTGCCAGATTTCACAGTAAAGCAGGCTCTTAGGGATGGTGTAGGGTATTCTTACCTAGGTAAAGTACAACAGGTAGGAGTCCAGAACTGCCTTTGCAATCATGAATCTACAACATAGCATTCAAGGAAGGTACACGATTGATCAGACACCACATTGCATAGATATCTTGGCACATTTTAAAAGATGTATCCTGTTTATCCTGGGAACAATCAGTTTTACCTTCTTCCATTTACAGACTTATCCCCAACTCTCCAAGCCTCAGGGTCCTTTTCTGCCTATTACTCCCTGTTCCACCTTCAGGGGAACTATCTATGTGCTCTGGGCTCCTTACAGGATTTTTCTCTCAGGGTTTCAGCCCTAACTATTTAGCTTTAGACTGAATTCTCTGGAGCTGCCTGAACTCCAACACACACTTGATGCCTTAGTTTCCATGCTCAGAAAACCCCTGACTAGCCTCACCTGTGCTCTAGGCATAGATCATCTCACTAGGCTCTTCCAAACTGAGCCTCTGTTTCCAAACAGCACATTCTGGGTTTTCCTTGGCCGTCTTTCCTGAATTTGCTTTTATGGATTTTCTAGGAATGAGCCGTCCAGCCATTTCAACACAGCTCCATTTATCCACTGACTCTACCTTTTTCTCTAAATCCTAGGATTCTGAGCAACATATTGTCTCACTGTCCCTTCAGCTCGAACCTTCAAGGCATTCAATTTCTCATTAATTCACAATCTCTCTTTCAGTGGAATATCAAACATAGCCCTTTCAACTCTCACTTGTCGAGTACCTAGGCACACTGAAGACAAAAGAAAATGTCTTTAAAATTGATTCAGATCAAAGGATGAAAAAGTGTTAAAACCAAAAGAAAAATTAAATTAGTAACAGAAAACGGATGGAGTAGTCATTTCTGAGGTTAGTGTAAATAATTTGGGGGAATAAAACAATCAAAATTCAGATTTCACAGAATAAAGGCTAGGGCCAGAGGTGAACTAATGGAAGCAGCGGTTGTAAACAGGAAAAGAAACTGAAGAGTAAAGTGTTTGAAAAGGTAAGACATCTTTTTTTTTTTTTTTTTTTTTTGCGGTACGCGGGCCTCTCACTGTTGTGGCCTCTCCCTTTGCGGAGCACAAGCTCCGGATGCGCAGGCTCAGCGGCCATGGCTCAGGGGCCCAGCCGCTCCGCGGCACGTGGGATCCTCCCGGACCGGGGCACGAACCCGTGTCCCCTGCATCGGCAGACGGACTCTCAACCACTGCGCCGCCAGGGAAGCCCCGAAGACATCTTTAAATTAGGATTAAGGATGTGTTTCATTACTGAATAGAAGACATTCGACAAGAGAAACTTTTTGGCTGGAAGAAAAAAAATTATTGTATTGTGTATGGGAGAAAGGCTTCTTTAGGTATTTTATCTAATTTAAACCTCACCCATTTGGAATAAAACTAATACCTTGCCTTTCTGGTACCACGCGCAAATCATATACTAGAAATTAGACTATATTAATCCTTTAAATATGTTAAAATATTTTAAAATGAACGATAATAAATGATTCGATACTAAATGGTAAAGCATTCCTAAGAAGGACATTCATGGCTTTAAATGCTTATATTAAAAAAAAAAAAAAAAAAACGCTTAAAATCAATGATCTACGTTTCCTCTTTAGGTAGCTAGGAAAACATCAGCAAATGAACAAAGAATAAGTAAAAGAAAAAAATAAATTGGGGGATTTGATATTTAAAAAGACAAAAAATATGAAAATCAACTAAGAATAAATTTGCTCCTTTTTAAAGATTAATAAAATGAGTAAAGCTTTAAAAAACTCTAAGAGAAAAGAAATATGAATTAATAGTATAAGGAATAAAAATTAGAGGATTATGTGAACAACTTTATGTCAGTAAATTAAACATTCTGCATGAAATTTAAGAATTCCTTCAAGCATCCAGTGTAACAGACGTGGCAGAAGAAGAAAAAGAAAATCTAAACAGTTCTATAGCCCTTAAACTGAATTCATCATCGAAAAACCCTCCTACAAAGAAAATATCAAGCACAGAAGTTTTCACTGGTGAATTGTTCTAAACATATAAGGATGAAATAACACCAAACTTACCATCTTACCATCTGTATCTGTGAGACAGATTACTTTATTGTAATGTCATTATTGGATTTTCATATCAAGGGCATGCTGGTCTCATAAAAGGTGGCAACTTGTTTATGGTTTGTTTTGTTTGTTTGCTTGTTTTTGTTTCTCTGGGTTTTTTGTTTTGTTTTGTTTTGTTTTGGTCTATAGACATAGATGGTAAAAGCCTTTGCAGAGTACGAGCAAATCCAATTCCATGATTTGTTGTACAGTTGATATACGAAAAACAGTCACACACATCATTCTTATCATCTTCCACAAACAGAAAATTCAAAGTTTATAAAGATATAATATACCATTTACATTAGTGATAAGTATCTAAGAATAAAATGAAAGATATTTAAGATCTCTACATAGAAAAGTATAAAACACTATTGAGGGCTTCCTTGGTGGCACAGTGGTTAAGAATCCGCCTGCCAATGCAGGGGTCATGGGTTTGAGCCCTGGTCTGGGAAGATCCCACATGCCGCGGAGCAACTAAGCCTGTGCGCCACAACTACTGAGCCTGCACTCTGGAGCCCGCGAGCCACAACTACTGAGCCCACGTGCCAGAACTACTGAAGCCCGTGCAACTAGAGCCTGGGCTCCACAACAAGAGAAGACACCGCAATGAGAAGCCCATGCACCACGATGAAGAGTGGCCCCCGCTCGCTGCAACTAGAGAAAGCCTGCACACAGCAACGAAGACCAAATGCAGCCAAAAAATAATAAATACATAAAATAAATAAATTTAGAAAAACACTATTGAGAGAAATTAAAGATCTAAATATATCAGAAAGATGTTCTCATGTCTTTGGGAGTCTCAATATTATAAAAGTGACAATTCTCTTCAAATTAATGCTTAAAGCAAAACCTTTTAAAATGCCAGATATCTGTTGCTGTTGTTTGAAAAAATTGAAGAGCTAATCTAAAATTTATATGAAAACAAAACAAGCCAAGACAATCTTGAAGGAAAATATAACTAGCGTTTATTCATTACCAGATATCAAGATCTAATAAAAAAACTGTATTAGTTAAGAAACTATGTCAGTGGTACATAAAAGTGACCGTGGGACAGAAATGAGATTCTAAAAACATACCAACATGCATACAGTCATCTGATTTATGATAAAGATGACACTCTTTGGTAGTAAAGAAAGGATTATCTTAATAAATAATGTTGAGACAACTGGACACACATACCAAACCAAAAATCAATTCCAGAAGAACTGTGCATATAAATATTACAGGCAAAATGGTAAAGCCTTTTATACAAAGTACATGAGAATATCTTTGTGACCTTGACACAGTCAAAGATTTCTTAAGCTGGATACAAAAAAAAGTACTTTTAATAAAATGAAAGTAAATAATAATCTGACTAAATATAATTATTAACTTCTGTTAGTAAAAGAAAAATATAAGCCACCAATTAAGAAAGCATTATTAAGAAAGTACTCATATCCAGAATATACAAAGTAATCCTATAAATCAACTAGAAAAAGACAGACAGGGTTTCCCTGGTGGTGCAGTGGTTGAGAATCTGCCTGCTAATGCAGGGGACATGGGTTCGAGCCCTGGTCTGGGAGGATCCCACATGCCGTGGAGCAACTAGGCCCGTGAGCCACAAATACTGAGCCTGTGCGTCTGGAGCCTGTGCTCCGTAACAAGAGAGGCCGCGATAGTGAGAGGCCCGTGCACTGTGATGAAGAGTGGCCCCCGCTTGCCACAACTAGAAGAAGCCCTCGCACAGAAATGAAGACCCGACACAGCAAAAATAAATAAAAACTAAATTAATAAACTCCTACCCCCAACATCTTCTTTAAAAAAAAAAAAAAGACAGACAATGGGCACAATTCTTGAACTGACACTTCAGTAAACAGGATACATAAATGGCCAATAAGCATGAGAAAATGCTCAACTTCATGGGTTGATGAAAACTAAAACCACAAGATACAAAAGAACACCAGGATAGTAAACATTTTTTTAAATAAATTAATTTTATTATTATTATTTTTTGGCTGCACTGGGTCTTCGTTGCTGCAGGCGGGTTTTCTCTAGTTGCAGTGAGTGGGAGCTACTCTTCTTTGCGGTGCGTGGGCTTCTCATTGCGGTGGCTTCTCTTGTTGTGGAACATGGGCTCTAGGGGTGCGGGCTCAGTAGTTGCAGCTCGTGGGCTCTAGAGCACAGGCTCAGTAGTTGTGGCACACAGGCTGCGTTGCTCCACAGCACATGTGATCTTCCCTGACCAGGGCTCGAACCCGTGCCCCCTGCATTGGCAGGTGGATTCTTAACCACTGTGCCACCGGGGAGGCCCTGGAAGCATTTTTAAATTACAGCAAATGTCAAGTGTCTGTCAAGGATATGGAGGCATCTGGAACACTACACACTGGAGCTGTAGGTGCCGGTTGGCTAACTATCTTGGAAAAGTGTAACTACTGAACACACATATATTCTGTGTCCAATAACTCTATGCTTAATAAGTATACCCACAGAAATGTATACGGATGCTCACCAAAAGTTATACACTAGGATGTTCACAGCAGCACTATTTGCAATAGCCTCGTGCTGAAATTTACCCAAATGTCCTTCAACAGTAAAAAAATATATGTATGGGTGAATCTCACAAAAGATGAATGATGGAATCTAGATACAAAACAGTATATACTAAGGGTTTCATTATGTAAAGTAGCAAAATAGATGAAATGAGCCAAACTAATTGAAATCACAAGGGTGGGCGCCCTTCTGAGGAGAGGAGTGACGAGAAGATGAGGACAGGTGGGCTTCCGGGGCACTGCTAAGCTTATGCTCTTGATCTGGGGGCTGGGTGCGTGAATGAGTTCAATTAAATGAAGGTTTAGTAAATCATGTATTTATGAGAGCTGTATTTATCTTTATGTAAATTGCACTTCAATTAAAAAATTAAAGTACAAAATTTACACTGCATATATATACAAAACACTACATATCCAGTCCCAAAACACCGAATACACACTGTGGTTGATGTGTACAATCCTTTGCTCTGTTTGCTCCCCAGGCTCTCACTTTCTCCCACTAGCAATTCTGTCTCAAGCTCTGTTAGGGAACCTCCCCTAAGACTGAGGGGTAAATACTTGCAAGGGTGTGTGTAGGTGAGGTAGGTTATAATGTAAAATAGCGTTTTAAAAGTTTGAGGGCTCGACTTCCCTAGTGGCGCAGAGGTTAAGAATCCACCTGCCAATGCAGGGGACGTGGGTTTGAGCCCTGGTCCGGGAAGATCCCACATGCCACAGAGCAACTAAGCCCATGCGCCACAACTGCTGAGCCTGTGCTCTAGAGCCCACGAGCCACGACTACTGCATCGCATGTGCACCTAGAGCCCGTGCTCCGCAACAAGAGAAGCCACCGCAGTGAGAAGTCCGCACACCACCACGAAGAGTAGCCCCTGCTTGCCACAACTAGAGAAAGCCCGTGCGCAGCAACGAAGACCCAGCACAGACAAAAATAAATAAATTCACGTAAAAAAAGAAGATTTGAGGGCTTCTTCTCTAAGGGGAATCTTGCAAATGTGCACAAGGAGATAGGTACAATAGTGGGCAGTGTCTGCTGTGAAAACTCGGGAACAGTGTAAGTGTGTATCAGTAGGAGCACGGATAAAACGTGCGTAGGGATAACAAACCCCGTGCTCATATATTGGCAAGGAAGGAGGGAATGAAAGTTAGGAGTGGTGGGCAGGAATTTGGGAAATTTTAGCCTTTATACGAAATGGGGGTGGGTGGGTACATGGGCGTTTCTCAGCTTTTCTATACTTAACCGTTTATTTGAAATATTTCATGAAAGAAAGAGATAGGGACCCTAAGTCCTCACTCAAACCACCCCCCCGCCCACTCCCTTGCCCTGATTAAAAAAAAAAAGAAAACAAAGAAAAACAAGTGTCATAGTATACGGTGTGACACTTGCAGTTGTACCGTATGCTCACACATATACGTGGAATCTAAAAAAAAAAAAGGCTCTGAAGAGCCTAGGGGCAGGTCAGGAATAAAGACACAGGCATATGGACTTGAAGACACGGGGAGGGGGAAGGGGAAGCTGGGACGAAGTGAGAGAGTGGCATGGACATATATACACTACCAAACGTAAGGTAGATAGCTAGTGGGAAGCAGCCGCATAGCACGGGGAGATCAGCTCGGTGCTTTGTGACCACCTGGAGGGGTGGGATAGGGAGGGTGGGTGGGATAGGGAGGGTGGGTGGGAGGGAGACGCAAGAGGGAGGGGATATGGGGACACATGTTTGTGCAGCAGAGGCTAGCACAACACTGTAAAGCAATTATACTCCAATAAAGATGTTAAAAAAAAAATAGCCAAGAAGGACCTACTGCATAGCACAGGAAACTCTGCTCAATGTTTTGTAATCACCTATATGGGAAAAAAATCTGAAAAAGAATATATATGTGTATATATACATGTACATATATATACACACACATATATGTGTGTGTATATATATATGACTGAATCGCTGTGCTGTACACCCGAAACTAACACAACATTGTAAATCAACAATACTTCAATTTAAAAAAAAGTTTAAAACAGTGGGCAGATAATAAACACAAAATTTTATGCTGTTATTGTCTGCAGAGGAAGCAGGGAGAGTAATGTGAGAAGGGTTGCTGAGATCACAGGTAGCTCCCCTTTGATCTATAATATGTGGAAAAGTTAAATAAAGGTTTGAGAAACCAACAAAATAATTTTAATTACCTACTAGCTAAAGTTAAGTCTCTAACGGCCAAATTTTACAGAGAACCATTTAGGAAAATAAAAACGAACCCGTTCAATATTAATTTATTCCTTCTTAAAGCAATGGCAATACTTCAATGGAATATTAAAGCATTAGTGAAAATATATGCAAGATTCATATGAACAGTACATTAATTCATTCATATTGGCACTAACACAAAATAAATTCATAAAGTTGCATATTTGAAATGCGTTGTTACCCAAGCATATTTTGTAAACATAAAATAATTTCCATCCTTTAAAAGCACTCTGTTGTTATAGATTAGCTGTCATGCATTTAGTAGGAAAAGAACAAGATTAATGTGCCCGTTCTAAAAGAGTGACCTGTTTCATAGCAAGTTATGTTGTATCTCCATAGATATTCAGAAAAAATTAGATTAACTTATTGTTAATTTGCATAATACTCATATACTCCCAGTCCCCTATCTCAGATACAATATAAAGAGTAAAGATAAAACTTATATTAGTTCAAATCTTCTAAAGCAGTTTTCATGTATCACTTTAACCTGCCTTATGGTTATTTTCTTCTGATGCATTGCCAGTTTTTCCCAATATTAAAACACACATGCACATTTTAATATTTTCAGATCAAGGGTATGCATTTAGTAGAACTCAGGCTAGATGATAATCAGTATGGAATTTTCCAACAGTCAAAATAATTTAACATAGGAATATGACTGTTCAGACCATTTAAAACTTTCCAGTACTAGTACGGTGTATTGGGGGGATATAATATTTTATTCTCATGGAAAAAAAGAAAAATGTGTATCCTACAGGTTTTTGTGATGTATGAGTGGATGCGAATGGATAGTATATGACAATTCACACAGAATATGATTGAGTCATATTAATGGTAAAAAGACACTAAAGCAATGGCTTACTCTATAAAATCCAACTATCATGTTGGAAAGAATTCCTGAAGTACCAAAGGCAAGTTTCACATTTGTTACTGTTGTAAATGCTACAAGCATTATCAAAAATTATTTCACTTTTACAGATGAGACCCCTCATGCTCAGATACTTTACGTGAATTGCCTAAGGTTAGGGATTCTGACACCTAGCCATTCCCATAGGTGTGGAATCACAACAATTCATATTTAGCATGTGCAGACTGAACCAAAAATAAAACAGAATACATGAGACAGATGTAAAGACCATAATTAAAATAAACATTAATACTTCCTAAAGAACCTTCGCATCTAAAAGAGAACACGTTGTTTAATTCATTCAAAGGTGAAAGTCCATAGATGCTTTTATTTTTGAAATGATTTGAAAAACACCTAAAATGCTTTTTAGTAATGAGGCGAGGTATAAACAAGCAAACAAACATCCATACATCCTATTCATTCATTCGTTCATTTATTCATACATTCACTCTGATAAATGTAATGCAATTGAAGGGGATCAGAGTACATCACTGAAAAATACGACACTTTGGCATAAGGATTACTGAGAGCTGAAGGCAAGGGAGAAAAAGCAGACACGAAGAGCTCTCTACCCTTCCTTTATCTGCTTATAAGGCAGGGCATAAATCTCCCTTGTGAAGGTGTTCCCTTCTCCCATACCAGAAGGAGAACAACCTTTATCATTGGAGAGATGGCACAGAGATGAGTCTGCACAAACAAACCTCACTAAATAAAATAATCCTTATCTACCTTTAGTTTCTCCCACATATTTTCTAGCCATCTTCCCATAATTTATCACCCACAGAGGCCCAAATACCCTTTCCTTTATCTAGTCAATCCCCACAATTTATTACTTTTTGTTAAAATGGGATATAAGTCCCAGAGTCTGCTTTTTTTTTTTTTTTTTTTAACTTCTTTACCATGAGACCCCCATGAACATAAAGTTCAAAATACTGATAAAACTTCTTAGCCTTTTCTCCTGTGTCTTTTGTCAGTTTAATTCACAGGTCCAACAAACCAAATCTCAGACAGCAGAAGGAAAGTTTTTCCTCTCCTACACATTATATAAATGTAGCTAAGAAACCTCATGTTGAGTTTATAGAAATGCTGTCATTAAAATGAGAAAGTGAACCAATGCACAGACTACTCAAAATAAATTATTTGAGGCTTTTGATATACAGAATATGGTTGAGAAGAAAAAAGCCTACATAGTCGTTTCAATCCTTAAACACACAAATCTAATTAAACCACAAAACATTACAGTGTGAAGCATAAAACGAACACTTTGTCACTGAATATTCTCCTCTGAAACAGAGTCTATTAAAGAGCAAGTTCTTATTTCATATTCTAGCCAAATGTTATAATATTGAAACTGAGCAGGACCCTGTGGGGCTCTCCCAGGTACAAAAGCCTTTCCATGTCCCCCGTTTCTTGTTCGTAGGAAAAATGCTTTCAGCCCCCTGGACGTTTCCTGAGTTCCAAAGAGCAGGTTCAAAAGGTTACTAATTAGGGGAGTGAGGGAATGCAGAAAGGAAGGAAAGACAGTCAGGAAACAATAGTGCAGCCTTGGGGCAGGGTCCTGGTGGTGATTGCTATGCACTTCCTCAGGGGATGCGCACAGCAATCTGATCTGTGTTCTTCCATGAGAGCTGGGGCTCCCACCCAGGTGGAGAATGGTAACTTTAGGCTGAGCACAAAACACATGGACCCCAGACTGGTTGGAACCAGAAGACAGATGACTGAGATTCCTGGAACACCAGTCTGTTACGCACACCCGCCCCCCCAACCAACAAGAGAAGGTCACACACCCTGCAGCCCTCGCAACAAATTTTGCCTATAAAAACTCTTCCCTGAAAACCATCAGGGAGTTTGAGCTTTTGAGCATGAGACACCCATTCTCCTTGCTTGGCCCTTGCAATAAAACCTTTCTCTGCTCCAAAATCCGATGTTTCAGTTTATTTGGCCTCACTGTGTGTCAGGCGTACAAATTCAGATTCAACAACGTCAACTTTTACAAATGCATTGCAAGGCAAAGAAATACTTTCATGCAATTTTTCTAAGTTCATAAAGATAACTTTTTACTCTGTAGAATAGCTATTATTAGCTGTCTAAATTTTTTATTAGATAGATAATGACAATATTGGTGTTTATGGAAAACTGTGACATTTCAACAATGATCCAAATTCTGAATACCTGCATGCACAAGTTACACTACACAATGTGCCCTAAGATCTGGCCTAAACCAACTCGAGGCATGAAATCTAAAACTAAATTTAATTATGCCAGTATTTTTAGCAACATTTACACGACAAAGTAAATAGAATTTGATAGAGATTTTTGTCTAAACCTGACAGAAGATTAAGAATTCTTGGCACATTTTAGCATTTGTTAGTTGCTCTTATCCTTCTTGATAATATTTTTACATAAAGCTGAGATAAATTATGAGCTTCCTTCTCTAATTGTATTTCTACTTTACCCTAAGGAAAACCCACTGTTATTCAAATCAATCTTTACTCCCAAAATGGTTGCTAGTGACACCCTGAAATTAGCATCTAACAGCCTCATCAATTCAGATGACAAAGAAATAAGTGCCCCTATTGTCTGATTAGGAGTTAGTTTCAAATCCAATGAATAGTCTCGATTAATTTCAGCATATTTTGAATCTTAAAAAAGTTCATGTCTTTAAAAGAATAAGACGATTTTATGACAGATTCCGTTTTTACACAGGATATTTGAAATGGATACAACCTTTGCAGTTGTGCATGTGAAAACTGATTTTAATGTCTAGGATTATATTATACTTCCTGTTACACTCAGATAATATTTGGAAAACAATTTTTTTTTTTTTGCTATTATAGGTTTCTTTGGTAAAGTCAAAATTCATTACCTTTAATTTTTTTTCCAAAATGTTTTTGGCTTTTTACAACTATTAGAGAGAAGCTTGACTGAAAGCTTTCAGGTCAAAAACAGATCTGTATTTCAAATTCGAAAGGTCATACTTCCTGGGTATTCCTCCGCATGCTGGAGAATACAGAATTGTCATATTTTGTTGCTGTTCAACTTAAAGGAGCTTGGAAGTTTTTCAAAAGACACTAATACACATCTTTCCCTCCACTGTTGAGGTCCTTTAAGGGGATGTGTGCTGCTCCATTTTCTTGGAATGGAATCACATTGGAAAAAAAGGAATATTTTTTTTTTTTTAAGGAGAAAGAAAATAAGGTTATAATTCTAACTCTTGGCAGATTCTCTTATTTGAGTATATCAGTTTTTATTGGAGAGTTGTTCTGTTTTCACCATCTCTTTTCTTTTGAAAGGTACATTTCCAAAGACTTATCCTTTAATTACTTACTTCGGTGGTAAACAAATCAGTTGTTCCTTTCCTCATAGTCACTGTTCTAAGTATAACCAGGACTATTACGGGAAACAGGAGGGAGGGTTTAGATGGGAAGGCTATGAGAATGTTCTGCTTCTTCTAAGATCACAGCCTAGTCCAACCTTGGGAAACTGGACCTAAATTGACAAACACAGTGATATGGACTAAATTGTGTCACTGCCCCACCTCTCACCCAAATTCATATGTTGAAGCCTTAACTCTCAATGTTAAGGTATTTGGAAATATGGATTTTAAAGAGGTAATTACGGTTCAGTGAGGTCATAAGGATGGGGCCCTAATCCCACAGGACTGGTGTTCATATAAGCACAGAAGAGATATCGGGGGTGTGCATTCACAGAGAAAAGGCCATGTGAGGACACAGCAAGGCAGCTGACAGCAAGCCAGGAAGAGAGGTCTCACCAGAGACCAACCCTGTGGGTACCTTGATCTTGAACTTTCAGCCTCCAGAACTGTGAGGAAAGACATTTCTTTTGTTTAAGCCACCCTGTCTGTGCTATTGTGTTATGGCATACCAAGCAGACTTATCCAGACAGTTGGGATTTAATCTTCACAAACATCTAGGCCAGCGGTCCCCAACCTTTTTGGCACCAGGGACTGCTTTGGTGGAAGACAATTTTTCCATGGACCAGGGGGTGGGGGGAGGGGGATGGCTCAGGCAGTAACATGAGCAATGGGGAGCAATGGGGAGCGGCAGCTGAAGCTTCGCTTGCTCATCCGCCACTCACCTCCTGCTGTGCAGCCCTGTTCCTAACAGGCTGCGGGCCGGCGGTTGGGGACCCCTGGTCTAGGCAACAAATCCATATCCTGACAGTAGGGCAGGGAACATGAGGGGTGTAGGAGAACTGAACTCTTCACTCCAGCTCCACTGACCAGCCACCTTAAGTTAGGTGGCTTTTCATCTTCAAATCTGTCTTCCCTACCTGTCTTTCTTTCTTTCCTGTAATGCTCTTACTCTGCCTGGGAAGACCTTTCTGGATGCTTCTGTCCACTAAATCCTACACATGTCCTTACTTTCTCCATGAATTTACTCTCCATACAAGAATATTATTCCCACTCAAGAATTCTCATTGTAGTTACTGTCTTTGTCTCCCTTTCACACTCATTCTGTGCTACCCTTTGTTTATGCCACCCTCTTAACTAGGCTGGAATCTCCTACAGTATAGTGATCAATGATCATACATTTCTTACTATTCCCTACGGCTTAATAAACATTTGTTGGTTGGTTGTCATCTGACAAGAGAAAGAATTCCTCTTCTTAACAGATTCCAAAGCTTCTCTTGATATTCAGATCCTCTCTATATATATCTATATTGTTTTAAGAAAAAAAGAGTTTCTGAAATGCTTTAACTAAACTCATGTCTTTAGCACTGAGTTGAAGTTTTACAAGGTTTGTCTAATTTTTGATTATCTTTATATTCATTTTTGTCAATTAAGGCAAAAGCAATGCAAACCAAAAAAATCTAGGTGGTATTCAAAAAATTAATGCCAAGGAAAATTTACCTTCCTTTAAAAATAAAAGTATTAAATATATAGTAATTATATACATGTGTGTATAAATATGGCTTATTTACATATGGCATATAATATATGGGTTATGTATTATCTGCTAGAATCATCGTCCTTGAGTTTGCCTTTCACATATTTTAAATAACGAAGAGACACTTTGTAAGTTGAGTGATGAATCAATTAAACATGAGTCCTTGAAATCCACTAGAATAAGCCATAATGTCTTTTTTCCTAGGTTGGAAGAATAAACATGTTCCACCCCCCCACCCCCCCCGCTAAGGTGAAATCTGCATCATCTATTTGGTAGTGGGTCTGGTTGTAGTTATTTGGAGACCCCTCCTATATACTGGCAACAGGGTTCTCTTGTCAACATAACCCCTGGAGCCAACTTGGATGAGATAAATCTCTAAAAATGTAGGGTTAGGATGGTGGGCAGTAGCCGAGTTGGCAGAAAATACTCTGCTCCCTTGTTTAGCATCCTGAAAAAGAGGCCACCCCACATAGTCCTCTCTGAACTTGTCTCCCTGTTGCAAAACAAAAGGGCTTTTTTTTTTTTTTTTGCAGTACTCGGGCCTCTCACTGTTGTGGCCTCTCCCGTTGCGGAGCACAGGCTCCGGATGCGCAGGCTCAGTGGCCATGGCTCACGGGCCCAGCCGCTCCGCGGCATGTGGGACCCTCCCGGACCGGGGCACGAACCCGCGTCCCCTGCATCGGCAGGCGGACTCTCAACCACTGCACCACCAGGGAAGCCCCCAAAAGGGCATTTTAATCCCAGTATGTCCTCTGTGGAAAGATGTGAGAGACAATTCCGCTGGTTTCTTTGGGAGAATATGCCAAGGGGAGTAGAAAACAGAGAGTTCAATAGCTTTACAAATCCCCTAGCCTAGACCTGTATTTCTTTTGAGTGTTTGCTGTAGTTAAAGATACAGGGAGAAACCAGATGCAGGAAGTTTGTAATACCACTCACTTTAAAGTTGATGTTGTCTGTCTTTTATTCCTCAGGTAATCAAGAATCAGAGACCCATCAGCATCTTTAGCCAGAACATAATATACCTGTGATTCAATGGTTTGGAGAAAATGCTAGGTTTAAACATTTCTACAGGACTTTCTAATCATTGTCAAAATTGTTTCAAATTTTTTAGAACAGTTTCATAAATATTTATGCCAGGCATCTTATCTAAGCCAATCTTGCAATCATAGGTGTTTCTTGGCTGATCTAAATGGATTAGAAATCAATCACCCTTGTAAAAAATACAGTTCTTGTTAAGGATGCTTTAAATAAACTTTAATAAGTGAGAATTTAAACTTTTATGCTAATTCTCAGGTTTCTAATAACACAGTATTTGAACCTTATAGATCTTAGAAATCTAATTAGACAATGCTAAGTTCTTTCTAGTTGAAGCCACAGATGTTTCACACTGGGAAAATCAGTAAGCCCCAGGGTTTGTTTGGTCTAGAAGAGTGTCAAATTTTCACGGATAATTTACTAGCTAATAACTCTAATCCTTTCCCGTAACCAAGAGATGATAAACAAAGATTGCACTAAAACTGTAAAATTAACCCTCTAGGCTAATGAAATTTTTCAGGAACCACTGAGGAAATTAATTTCTGGTACTTAACGTTTCTTCTTTGCCAATCTTTCTAGTGTTGCTTTATACTTCATAATGTGACAGGAAAGGCACATAAACACATTGGAATGATGCAATTCAAAAAGAATTATATATCAAGGAAAGCTTCAAGTATCCTTCATCTCCTATTCTTACTGACTGATCTATTACTGGAAAAAAAAAAAAAGATTCTTCAATTTGGAGCTTGGAGTGGCATTTTTGTTTTTCATACTTTTTGATTTGTGCCGCATCAGATAATGAGTTTTCCATAAAGAAAATTATATGTCCTTATGAAAAATGGAAGACGTGCATCAAAATTACATAGCATTTTGGGATACTTTGATGTGACATATTTTATTAAGAATATAATTGGTCAACTCAAATTATTACTACAAAATTAACTTCTGAAAATTTATATAGAATACTGGGGTTTCTAGGACTTAATAGTCATCATGAAAAAGAGTACAAACTATTAAAATGTCCTCTATCCCCACCAATGATTCAATTTAAGCTGAAATAGTTTAATCTTTTAGAAATGTTGGATCAAGTAAAATTAAGCAACTTTCTGTTTTTAGTCTCTAAAGGAACAGTTATCAAAGCCTGCAGGTAGAAGTTAAGAGACCACAGGCTTGTTCACGGAGCATAACCCAACCACAGAGATTTACATCATGTGGTTGAATCTCAATTCAACCTTCAAGCAACCTTGATGTTTGTAGCTTAGAGACAAAAGCTTTCCACCCAAAAGGAACTAGGAAATCGCATACTTTGAAATCATGCATTAGCACTTAGCATCTGGAAATCCCAGTTGCAATGGCTGGAGTTAAGTCAGTGCAGCTTTTTATAGCTAAGTGCACCCAAACATAGGGTAGCAAGTAGGCCCTTGGGTTAATACAGTATCATGCCAGACCCAAAGTTCCTCTCAATTAATGGAACACCTACAGTATTCAACACCAGAGTTTCCTCACTAAGATTTACGATTCGAATCACCTCACTGAAAATTGGCCTATAAATGGTAGATACTCTCTGGAACCACAACTCTGGCCTCTTCTATAATGAGAGAGGAGAGTGCTGAGGAATTTCTCTAGACACCAATTTAAATTCTGTCTGTCTGAGTTCCTGCTATTGATTTTTCATAAAGGCTGAGATGAAAAATTTGATAACTCCAATAGGGCGAGTTGTGGATTAGGACAACAAAATAAATAAGAGATAAAGATAATGCAGACATTTTCTGTATTAAGGTTTGCAAAATTTACCTTATCATGTGGGGGGGGGATTGGATTAGACCCATGGCTAAATCTGGAGTGCACTGATTTACGAGAAAATGTGTTTTTACTATATGTGAAATCCTATTTTCTAGTGTTCTTTGCCATAAAGTCTTGGATAAAATAAAGTAAATAAACCTAAGCAAGATGAACAGTTTTTCAAATCACAAAAACTTCTACTAAAACTCACATAAGGGCTTCCCTGGTGGCGCAGTGGTTAAGAATCCGCCTGTCAATGCAGGGGACATGGGTTCAAGCCCTGGTCTGGGAAGACCCAACAAGCCGCGGAGCAACTAAGCCCGTGCGCCACAACTGCTGAGCCTGTGCTATACAGCCCATGAACCACAACTACTGAGCCTGCACTCTAGAGCCTGTGAGCCACAACTACTGAGCCCACGTGCCACAACTACTGAGACTGCACTCTAGAGCCTGTGAGCCACAACTACTAAGCCCACATGCCACAACTAATGAGTCTGCACTCTAGAGCCTGCAAGCCACAACTACTGAGCCCATGTACCACAACTACTGAGCCTGCACTCTAGAGCCTGCAAGCCACAACTACTGAGCCCATGTGCCACAACTACTGAGCCTGCACTCTACAGCCTGTGAACCAAAACTACCAAGCCCATGTGCCACAACTACTGAGCCTGCACTCTAGAGCCTGCAAGCAACAACTACTGAGCCCGCGAGCCACAACTACTGAGGCTGCGCTCTAGAGCCTGCGAGCCACAACTACTGAGCCTGAACTCTAGAGCCTGCGAGCCACAACTACTGAGCCCACGTGCCACAACTACTGAAGCCCGTGCGCCTAGAGCCCATGCTCCACAACAAGAGAAGCCACCACAATGAGAAGCCCGCACACTGCAACAAAGAGTAGCCCCCGCTCGCCGCAACTAGAGAAAGCCCGCACGCAGCAACAAAGACCCAACGCAGCCAAACATAAAATAAACAAATGTATACAAAAAAGAAATAAAACTCACATAAGCACAAAAGTTATTTAATAATTTACTATATATAGCTATCGATCAGGTTTCTAAGATTTCTTTTCATCATATAGTTTTAGCTTACTATATTTCTCAGTATTTACGTAAACATGTAATTATCTATTTTTTGTTTACCCATATAAATATTCAGAAGATATCATTACTTTTCAAAACTCTAAACATACTGTTATTTTTCTTTGTGTTGGGAAATATCAAATCATATACACGACAAGTGTAACATTTCCCTTAAGGCTTAGTGGGCTCTTAAGTGCAGCAGGTCACACTAATAACTAAGCAGCCGAACTCACTTATGCTTGAGTGAGGGGGTTGTTTTCAGATTTTCTTCTAGAGTTTGAACAGTGGGTTTTGTGCATCGTGGGGAAGTGATGCATACATCGAGGTATTTGCTTCTGAGAAAGGAGTTGCCTTTCTAAATGCCCTCTGAAGATGAAGAATCAGACATTAACAGTGACTTGAGGGAGGCACCGTGAGCTGCTTGGTAACTAAAGAGGATTCCCGGATAAAACAATAAAGCTTCATGAGCAGACTTGAAGTGGGCGATAACGGTACAGGGACAGCCGATGTGGAGGGCAGCGGGGCTTATTTCTCAATAAACTGGCATCTTGTAGACCTGCTGAGAGATGCAACATTTCAGCTGGGGCTGAATCTACCCATTCTTGATCTGGGTTCTTTCTTCCTCCACAAGCTACATTCGTCCTCCCGTCAGCCCTAGAAAGGGACGGCCCTTATATTTTGTTTGCCATTTTTTTCTCCAGTGTCATCTAAATGACTCTCAAATATGAACTCTAGACCTTAACTTTTCTTCTACCACCAGGACTCCTAAACCGGTAATGTACTACCATTGCTTTAAAGCTCAAATAAGCCTGAATGTAACTTACTATCTCCCACACTGCCCCCCCCCAAAACCAGTTCCCTCTCCATATAATTAACCATAATATTGAATTTGTAAACCTTTGGGTGGCAGGAAAGGATACACACACCTCTTTGATTCTCAACATCTGGTGGAGGGTCCTGTAATTGTCAAGTCAGTAAATATTCATGATGAGTAAAGTGATATCTTAGGGGAGGATATCTCCAACGGTAGGGTTATGAATTTCTGAAATCAGTCTTTTCACAAAGTTCTTTAACTCTCTAGCCAGGAAGGTTATATCAGCCAGGTTTCACACATGTCATGGGTGGGAATTCTGGTAGGTTGTTAGGCTCAGACTTCAATGATGCATCAGACTATGAAATGATTAGAATCTAATCCAGCACCTTTTGCATTCTCTGTATTTTTTCTTCTTTTAGTTCTGAGTTTATACCCATGCAAACAGCATGGGAATATCACTCTGTATATACAGAAAATACAAAATACAGGACTGCCTGTTTCATGTAGAAACACTCCAGAAATATGAGATACCTAACAACAACAAAATCATATACCTAGCAGATAAAAGTATACTTTTAGATGCTCCAGAAGAGATTTCTGACCCTATTAATTTTATTTTTCTTTTAGCATTTGTTAGAAGTTCATGATGATATAAACAAATTGGCTCAAGGTATACCTTCATAGGCAAGAGGCAGAAAGTAAGGCAAGTATAGCCTAAAAATACCTGCTGGTGAGAAAAACAAGTTTTGGTAGAGATTGAGTCACTACCTTTCATGTGGCCAACAGTTGCAAGAGAGGTCCTCAAGAAGAAAAAAAAGATTATTACTTGAAATAATGATGATATTCTATATAGCATATAGAATATTGAGGTAACTGTAAAAGATAATTTAGTAAACAAATATATATTTACCTATATATGTTTATATTTGAATTATCAAAACATGGTTATAAGCTCTAATATCCTATAATCAAATATATATATATAATCAATTATTTTGTATGTATTATTAATAGTAATATTACTTATATTTCATTAAAAATGAATTTAAAGTTTTACACATACTAACCTCTCTTCAAATGTTATAAGCTTTCTATGGAAAATATCTCTAACAGCTGCTGGAGATAGAGAACTATTTCTGGAGTGTATTCATTACAGTTGTGTATATTCAAAATTATTAAGTTTATTCTTCAGTATGCTCTTGCTAAATGTGCCTACCTGTACTATACGAATGCTGCTCTGTGTTCTGTACTCCAGGGAAAGAGTGTTTCTTCTAAGTGATAACCCATCACATATTTTAACTTACTTATCAAGTTGTCCCAAAGCCTTCTCTTTTCCTTGCTAACCATTATCAGATCCTTGACAGATTTAGATCTTTCACTCCATTTACCCTCCACTGCACATGTTGTGATTTCTGAACAATTCTTTGAAAAGACAGATCCAGGAAAGTAACATAATTCAGAGGAGTTTTAGACGACTGAATACATCGGACCATTCCTTCCTTAGCTTTACCTTCCAAAATGATAAAGCAAAACCATTCACCAAAAGTTGGAAATCACTGTAAGTTACAATAGAAATCTCAAGGAAAAATGGCTCTTACATTATAAATCAAGGAAACGTGCCCATTCAGAAAAATGTTCGGTGCTTTAGAATATTAGGGCTATGGTTAATAATGGGAGGAATTTTACTTTGTATTAGAATTAAAACAATGTTTTTCGGAAAAAAAAAAAAGTCTTCTCTTCTTTTTCTTCTTATTTAATTTCTCTCAATACTACCAGAAAATACAGTTGCTGCATCTGCCTTTCCCCTTTCCTTGCTTTGTTTTCTGATTTTTAGATATGAAATTATACCACTAGCCCTAAACAAAGAGAACTAATTAAAGGGCTTCACAGGGTTATTAAAATTGGAAAAGAAATGCCACCTTGAATATTGACCACACAGCTCTTGTTGAAGACTCTCACTCTCAGGAAGGAGGACAGATCCTTATAAAAATTTCAAGAGTCTGAACTTTTCTGTATAGGATGGATGATTTGCCAAAGCCTATGGCACTTTGGCATCATGACATTTTTTTTCTGCCTATGACGGAAAGAAAAAAAAATTTTGACAACATAAAAAGGGAATATTCCACTGAGACTTCATTGTTAGATACTCTATTTGCCAATTCAAATAGGCAGAAATTCTGAATAAAGCATGAATGTCCTCAGGATAATGAAATCCAATTCTGTAGAGGAAAAGTTCCTTTAAAAACACAACAAAAACAACAACGACAAATAGTGCAGATATCTGCAAGGAACCAATCCTTCTCTTCTCTTTAGTCAGTCTCTAAAGGATGATTAGATGAACAAAACTGCCTCATAAAATATTCATACAATACAATTTAGAGGCAGCTTAATGAGGTGCCTACAATTCTTGCTGGCGAGAGTGACTGGAGAAATTCCCTTAAATTGCCAACAGCGAGTTGACTGGGGTAAAGGTTATACTACAGTTTTTCAAAGCAAACTTCTTCCTTCTTTTGACATTCTCCTGAGTATTCCATACAAATCCTAATTCTGTATTAATGCCACTCTGAGTTTTCTTGGATTCTACTCACCTTCTGCCGCGCTCTTTGGTAGGAACACGAATAACCACATAGCTCTAACCCATTACATATCCATTTTGCCCTTGGTGTTGCTTGGGAGTCTCACCAAACCACCTTCGCTTCCCTAGAGCCCCTTCCTGAGCGGTAGTTCTCAGAAATTAACAAGCTTCTTACACCATTACTTCAACTGCACAGCTCAGTTTAACAACCCTTTAAGGAGAACCGACACCAGACCAAGTGTTGAGCCCTGAGGTAAAACAGTGACTAAAAGAAAACAAGGACTAAAACCCACAATATTTTGTCTTCAAAGCGACTGCAGACTCACGTTGTGAACAAATCAAATGGTTTCACGAGTCACAGAACGCTCCTCACCTCACTGTTCTTCATTTCAACAAAGGTATCTAAGATCTCACGTGCCAGTTTTAGAGAAGGGGAGGAAGGCTGCCCGTGAACACGTGAAAGGCTTCGTGATGGATCCCTGGCAATCCGCGAGGCAGACTTTAAAATGTGCGTCTATATAGTCGTCCCTCGGTATCCGCAGGGGATTGGTCCCAGAACCCCCATGGATGCCAAGATCCTTGGAGGCTCAAGTTCCTTAAATAAAATGGCATACGGCGCATTAGGCTCTCCGCATTTGTGGTTAGGGAGGGCCGACTGTGCTTACATTCATAAATTTAATGTTTGTTCCATTAAATTAATCAATCGATACAATAAATCAAGTTAAAGTCTCTGATAACCGGTTTTGCTCTTCCTTTCGTAGCTTTTGTCCGATTCCTCTTTTCATCGTCAGCGCAACGCGTTGAACACGAGGAGATGCCGTTCTTTGTTATTTAATACTATTTTCTGAAGCCATTACTCCTGAGGTTGGCATACAGGCTGAACATTCTTCTGTCATTCCAATTCCTTCCTTCCTGTTTCTCCCCCGCACCGTTTAAGGAATGTGTATTAAAGCGAGAATTGTATAACCCAAATCATGTTTCCTTGTTCAGTTACCAATTCTGCTATTTAAAACAGAAGTGACATTCTGAGCTATTCCACGGTACAGAATTACAAAATTAAAGAAAGGAATGCTTTAAATTTTTGTGCTTTGCTGAAAATTCTTTTTCCCAGGGCCTATGAAACATTAATTTGTTTTCATGTGTTACTATTTTTTGTGGGTTTTTGTTGTTGTCGTTCTGAAGTCAGTAAGTAATCTAGGACTAGCGTTATGTTCGCTAGACCCGGCGTTTGCTGACACTCAAGGTATTTCTACTTCCATCCCACTTCCTCTGCCACCATCTTGGCCGGGACCTCACTGAGTTCACACGTTACACTTGACATGATGGTTGATAACCTTGCTTCCATGAAATTTCATTCTACACGCACGCCGCTGAAAGACTTAGCACGTGACTCCCCTCCTCTGCCATCCCCTAGATGGTACCTCCTCATTTCATCAGATCTAAATTTCATATTAAAAGATTTCCATAAATATCTCTTCCCCAAATTTCTCAACGTTATTGCTGTCACTGTCCCCAAACACAGTCTTTCCATTAGGTCAGACCCATTTATTTATATTCTTTGAATCTAACCTCCTAGCAGATGTTAATGTTTTCATCCACGTTTGAAAATTCCACACTGCCCTTCTGTCATACGCCTCTCCGCACTCTATAAATTACCATCTTTCTGATGATCCCAACAGCCATGTGTTTTGGGGGGGCTTTATCTCTCTATTCAGTATATATCAATGACTATACGAACATATATAACCAACCGATTATAGTATCATTGATTTTATATGTATAAACGGTAATGGTAATAATAATAGCAATAATATTTTACAACATTTAAGAGATTTCACTCACTGTCCTGAGGACGTTCCATATTTGTTAAGTGTAAGGGCAGATGCAAATTAAAAATAAGAGGCTTGGGCTTCCCTGGTGGCGCAGAGGTTGAGAGTCCGCCTGCCGATGCAGGGGACGCGGGTTCGTGCCCCGGTCCGGGAAGATCCCACATGCCGCGGAGCGGCTGGGACCGTGAGCTATGGCCGCTGAGCCTGCGTGTCCGGAGCCTGTGCTCCGCGACTGGAGAGGCCACAACAGTGAGACGCCCGCGTACCGCAAAAAAAATAAAATAAAATAAAAAAATAAGAGGCTTAATTCTCCCTGTTGAAAGTAAGGGAAGAGACTCTCTCCCCCTTCCTTCTTGCAGAGCATTTACTTTAGAAAACTTGTAATTCTAAGTTTTTGGTCTCCTTGGTTGAGATGTATGTAAAATTTTTTAAAAGCTCAATAATCCTTATTCCAGCTTTGGGAGGCACAAATGTCTTTTTCAAGGACTTGGGAACCATCTCTTTGAAATGCATTCATCAAGGAAGATGGCTGCCCTGTGTTCCAGTCTCTGTGGGAGTGCAGGAGCCTAGCTTCAGAGGGCACCCTGTTCCAAGCTGCAAAACTACCCTGTGTTGTGAAAATATGAAAAGTTTACCTATCCTTTAGAGAAAGCCAATTAACCAAACACACATCAACTCCAATGACCAGATACATTTGGATTGAACGATGCGTGACTAATGGTGCTATCAAGTCCTCCTATTTGAGGACTACTTATTGTCAGTCTTGAGTACCTGTATGTAATGAGTTGTATCTATTTGGTTTTATAAAATGCTGAGATTTCGTTCTGTCTTTGTATTCTCTAGTGGATTGCCTGCAGGGCGGGGGGGGGGGTGTTCTGGTTTAATTGTTGTCTGATGATAAAACGGTTTTCCTTCTCTTCTACCTTTGTGGAGAGGATTTTCTGGATTGATAGATTTTTAAAATTGTATTTCCCAACAGAACTAGTATTATTATGATGATGCCTATTTGACAGATGAGGAAACTGGTCATAGAGACGTACTGCTAGTGAGTGATAGAGCAGGAAATTATATCCGACTGCCTGGCTCTGAAGGCCACCATCTTACCCCTCTGCTATCTCATGCCCTATTTGGTCTCAAGTGTGTAAGTCTCTGGAGTTTCACGGGGGCGGTAATCATACTTCATCTCCGCCCTTTTCACTCCCAAACTGATGGCACATAATGAATAACATTATTAATAATTTATTTTATACACTGATACTCAATCTAGTGGGATTTACAGTAAGAATGTATTTTTTTTTCTTTATAATATTTGTTAGAAGTCTATTCCTATTTCTCCATTTCTCTCAAAAAGAGTTTCTACTCATTCTCTTTGGAAACTTTACGTACGTTCCTGTTTGTGCCAAAGTTAAACGGCTGTGCTTATTCAGTGTCTATTCAAATCAAGTTGAAGAGAAACTTACCCTCCTACAAAGACACAATAAATATGTCAAATATAAATTCAAAGAAAAAAGACACTTTTCTTCATTCTAACAGTATTCGAGAGTCACTGTCAATCAGATAAATTCCATCGACTGTTTGCGTCAAGTCTTTCTGCCTATTGAACTTTTGGGTCGTTTCATTAGAGCATCCTAAATTTAGAGCATAGATGTTAAAATACAGGCTCTGAAGTAAAAAAAAAAAGAAAAAAAGATCTTGGTTCCAGGCCCAGCTTACTTCTTAACAACTCTGTGATTTGGGGAGTGTGCTTTAACTTCAATTTTCTTATTTCTAATACAACTGGGATTGCCAGATGCAGCAAAAAAAAAAAAAAAAAAAGTATAACCTTAACTTCAGGCTATGCCCAGTCAAAAGATGCATGTGAAGTGTCAGTAGAATGCCAGGCACCCTGTAACCAGGAACAAACACTGGCTATTGTCATCATTACAATGCATTGTCTGAATGTCCTTCTCATTGTCTAAGCCAAGTCCCGGCCAAACTTTCCTCCGTTTGTACTTGAGCAACTTGAGTTCCATTGTTAACAAAGAATTCTATGAAATTACCCATGCCATCACAAAAATGCCCCTAAATCTTGATAGTTATAAAATACATTGTTTTAATCTTCTTCAAATAAACTCATGTTTACAAGTCTAAGTAACAGGTCTCTAATCCCTGTGCCAATTAGACAAATCTGAAATAATATAAAAGATAAAGAAATGTGATGAACCATTCCCGTCTTCCTGTTGATGTTTTCAACTATATTTGAAAGGTACATTTTGCTTAGCAACGCTTCACATCTGCTCTTGAACTAGACCCGCATTTTGTTTTCCGTGGCATTTTCCATCTGAGCAGTGTTACTTGAAATCTTCAGACTCAATTATGGTGAATAAAGAACAAACGATTTTCCCTTATTTTCCTGAGGAAATTTTATTTTCCAGTCTGCAGTAGTAGGATAAAAGCAAATGTGGTAAAGGAACAACATTTCAATAACGATAGACCTACTTATCTGCCCCACTAAAAGGAACTATTTTGCAAAACCTGAACTTTCCTTTTTTCAGCTTATTCACCTCAAATTACTTTCACCTCAGTTTGTCTCCTTAATTATTTGCTTATGTGCATGGCCTTCCTGCCCATAAAAGATATAGACCTCCTCCTGTGATGTCTTCAACCAAGAATACCGCAACACTACAAAGAAAGGGAAGGGAGTCACATTACTGGGCACGCACACCTGTTATTCCCCAGGCAGAAGCCGACCATGGGGAGGAAGGAGGCAGGTAACTAAAACGCGCTTGGCCCTCTGAGAGAAGTTCAGGAGCCTGACCACTCAGGCTCTCATCCAAAACACAAATTTCTCTAGCAGCATCTTCACTTTATCAAAGGACCATGTTATTTAAAAAAACTACGATGTGGATGCTGTCACCAGAAGGTAGATTTCTTTAAAGGAACCCTATCCAAGAGTTTCTGTTTTCTCGTAAGCCAGATGTAGCTTATAGATTTTAAGTCCAAATCTTACAGTCTGGACTTTCTTTTGGCTTTACAGGTATTCATGATTGTTAACTATTTTATTCCCTCTACTAATGACTAATTTTCATTTTTTAGTTAAAAAATAAGAGATCTAAGAATAAACATATCTTCTTATTTCTCCATTTCCGTCTGATCATTTCTCTCTTCTGATGCATATATTGTCTTTCTCAAGACCATGAGCGACATTCAAGAGAGGAGACAGAGATACATATGTGTGGGGAGGTTTTCCCCAAGCCTGAGAAAATTAAGATTCTCTGGTGGAGTGTATCATTGATTCCTCGGGTATGGAAACTACCTTCCACTATTTGATGATCGACATAAAAAGTGCACCTCCAATACTCAAAATGTCCCCTTATTAACCCATTATGTTTCTATCTCCATGAATAAACTTGATTGCTTTTTGCACTCGTTGACACAGTCTGACAGAAGCGCTCAATCCTTCCTACACGCAACTGTTGAAGAACATCCCTTGAGTGCTTCTCTCATCCCACCTCACACAGAATCCTTCACCGGTTTCCACTGCGGCTAAAATAAAATACTTCTTTGTTCTGCCTTTCACATCAGTTTATAATATGAAAAAAACAGTGGACCGTGAAGTCAGCAAATTGGCTTTCAGGTCTGGGCTCATTCTAACTGTGTATCTTTCAGCCACCAACAATTCTAGGAGCACTGACGTTTTCCCCTGAAAGGGAGGTGGTCAGAAGCAGTGATCATAAAAGCCTTTCTTCTTTAACATTCCACCCTCCCAGCCACCAATTTCTAAGGCAAACTGGACCTAGTTACTACTTACCCTGTAGTCACTCCACTCTACCAAATGTTATCTGATCACTTTGCCCAAGTTACCTCTCCCCTATTTAGTCATGGCCCATCCACACCTGAATTACTACCTCCACTATAGCTCTCTCCAAAGAACCGTCTCCAAAACGAGGTAAAAATTCCCTCCTTTGAATTCTTGTCTGTTTCTTATGACACTTGCCTATTCCCTCCTTGTATCACAATCCCCTGTGAATCTTCTAATCCATTTTCCTAAAGTTTAAGCTTCTTGAGAAAAGGAATTGGTCTTTACTTACATCTGTGTAAATTTTATATGCTGCAGATAAGATATAATTTGCATTTAAAAATCTAAGATTTTAAACTATGAAAATATAAGAGCTTTTTTTTAAATGTGTGAAAATATTCCAGAAAATTCAATATAGTGGAATACACATTTCAGATACAGTGTGATCTTTTCGTCTTGTTTCTTTTCTCTTTCTCTTTTTATAACAGATCCCCCAAATTCAACAAGTTCTACAAAAAGTTTTTAACTCAAGTTTCACAGACCAGGTCATATCAGAGTTATTGTTCATTCAATTTCAATGGGTATTGGCATTTCAATTTGTACATGGTTACACACACTGTCTCATTTAATTTTGGTCATTCCCAATTGAACAAAGATATGTAATTAAAAAAAATACTCTGCAACCCAGACTAGATCTAGTTTTATTACAAAGTATATGTACTCTATTCCTTGCACCATCATTCCTGGTTGGAATTTATGTATTAGAGAGACACACATCTATTCTGTGAGAGTAATAGTGGTGCCTTATACCTGCAAGGCGTTCCTTGGCTTCTCATCTCAAAAAGTCTCCCTTCTCTTTCTCAATGTCTCCCTTGCCACAGTGGATTTTTAAAGAAGCTGGTTGAAAGACAAGTAATTTGCCTATGACATTTTCCAACTCCTAAAATCAACACTGCATTGTTAGAGTAAAAGGTGACAACACTTTTTGTCCATTTCTCAAAACATACTGCTAAATGTAACCAGAAAATGGTGAGTTTGAAATTCGCTCTGTTCTCTTACTTTATACACCATTTTGTAAAGCTCAAGGGGTCCTTGGAACAAGATATATGCTTCTCTTATTTAAGAACTTCAGAGGGTCAAACCTATTTCCTGAAATTAGAGGGGCAAAACAGATGACTTCAGTTTTCAATTGCACAGGAATGTTCAAGGTTTAGCTCTGAGTTAGCACTTCCCTGTTGGGTTCAAATCACCTCTGTCTTTCCAGTTGTCTACTTCGGTATTTAGTACAGAAGGAATATCCCCAACTGAAAAAAACCTTAAACACACAGGAGATGATGTCAACCAAACCCTTTATATATCAAGGCAAAGAAAAGGTCTCATTGTGGAGATTGCATTTTTCTTGTTTTGGCCCAAAGTATAATGATTTTAAATGCTGTTTTAGGATAAAGTAACATGATTCATAATAAGGGCATGTTAATATGGCAAAAGCATGCTGCAAGGCATATGCTCGTACTTTGGGTTGGAATTTTGCCATCACCACGGTCGCTGTGGGCGTCTCTCTTTTTGGCCACACATTTTAAGCACCATTGCATGGCCCATTCCCAGCACAACACACACACACCCTGTTGTGTCTTTACTGCTTAATTACAGCTCATATTCCCAGCATATGCTTCATACTGTCAACAAAGGAAAAAAGCCTAGTTCGATTTGGACAAAATTCAGTGTCTTTAAAATATTCAAATATGCTGTTTTACAATAACATATGGCCATGAACAATGTTTTTCATTTTTTTTTTCTAACAGTATCTCTCTTTAAGGATAAATCATGTATTCCAAGATTAAATTAAATGGGCCCTGCTGTTAGAGAAAAATGTTTTTGTGCTTCTGCTCGGCTTTCTATATTCCTGTTTCTTAAATCTTTAAAAACTTAAATAACTGATAAACTTCAGGAATGTGAAAAATTACATGTGTTTATATTACAATGGATTTTAGCATATTAAGAAGTAACATTCAACCAAATGACTTTATCAACTACAATAACAGAGCTAGGCTTTAAGTGGTATTGTATCATGCTGACCTGCTTTATCAAACAAAGTTCTTGGATTTGCAGGCACTTCTTAAAGCCTGTCCCATTTCCTTTCTTACCCTAGCAGCAGGCTAAGGTTGGTCATAGACATATAGTCCTCTGAGTAGCCGGGAAGGAAAGCCATCTTTCTATCCCCTCTTAATATTCACAACACTACATTTACATTTCATTTTCAATTTTTTAATGTTCTTCCACAACTATGACCTCCTATCAATCTTACAACAAACTGTAGAGATAGTGGATCCAGTATTATCACGTCACAGTTTTGATCTCACTATTCCTGCACTTACATGTTTCCAGGTGATACTTTCCTGAAACACACCATGTAAAACAGATCCACCCTTTTTATTTTCTCTCAGAGCAGTGAGTTTATTTCCTTCAGGGCACCAGTGGCAACTTGTAATGATCTTATTTAAATATTCATATGCTTATTTATTTTCCATCCCCCTCACCAGAATATAAGATCTGTGAGGCCACTGTGTCCTCCTCAGAACAGTCACTGGTTATGATAATTGAATGGATGCAGCTACGGAAGTTTCCTGTTCTCTCTAAGGTCATACAATGGACTCATCTCAAAATAATAATTGGAAGAAACAACCGTGGGGACACCAGCCAGCCACACTCTTCCACCATGACTTTCATGCACAATTAGCTTGAGGACAATTAAGAATTATCCAGCGGCCCTTTGTAGTCTACAGTCATACTAAAGACCAACTACAGGAAAATTAGCTCAAGAGTAGTAATGGTTTGCCAAGAGACTGGGTAGGTCATAAAAATTGCCCATTTCAGATAAACAACTGTTTGGAATGGACACATTATTTTTGTTTCAGAATTATTCCTTTGCGGTTGGGTTGCCCTGCCACCTTGTATCATAGCAAGTAGAAAACAAGAGTTGGAAGCTACCTTGAGAAGTCATTGTAGCCTTTCCCTGCCCTATTATTAGTGCCCTGCTGTGCTGGAAGAGAACAAATTGGAAACAAACATCACATACTACTCTAACTTCCTGCATACTTAAACACTGATTCCATCCTATGCTTTAGAATACGTCATATACTATTAATAAAAAATCGCTCATTGCAGCAACTACGCCCTAAAGAATATCCTAGGGACTGAAGGAATAAAGACGACATTCTGAACAAACGTCTTACTTTTATAGATTATCTTACTTAGATAGGAGACTAACACCTTTGGAAGGCTTAATACAGTTTGCTTTAAAAATGCTAAGTAAGAGCTCAGCAAGGCATGAAACATTATTTACCTGTTTATTTTCAATGCTCTATTTTATTTCAAATAAGGTAATTTGCAATATTAATTGGATGGTAGAGTAATTAGTATTCTGCATGAATGTTGAAACGTTATATAAATGAGTGTTTTAATAGGATTATCTTGTAAATAAATGACATCTAATCAAATTGCTCATTTTGATATATACTGCCCTTCATTATTAAAAGACAACTTATATAATTAGTCTAGATTCATCAAGAAAACAGGTACTATAAATAAAAATACAGCAAAAAGTTTTCTTTAATAATAAACAAAAAAATGCATCACGTCTTTAAACAACTTTTTCTCAGTTTTCACAGAATCTGATTAGAGGACACATATGCATCTCATCTCTAAAACTATTTTCCCAATGAATCCAAATCGGTCTTCGTGCTGTTCCATCTCCCATCGCCTTTATCCCGGAACAGACAATTCCAGGTCATGTGGGTGATCCCCTGAGAGACAAGTAGGGAAAAGAGCTAAAGACAAAGTGGGTATCACAGGATCCATGAACGGTGTCATGTTCATTTGTCACAAAAAATCAAGTATAAATACTGAAGCAAAGTAGTGGTAACCTTGAAGTACTGAGGACAACAGGACATGGGCTTGAATGCCTAGAAAATGACAATCTGTGCATTCGGAGTCCCAGGACCCTGTCTGTTCGACTGATAATTGCCCTATTTCTCAACTACTGATACACAGGACGAGCAATGGGTACCATTGTAAAGATGCTTAAAAGAACCCATTACAGGGTTTCCCTGGTGGCGCAGTGGTTGAGAGTCCGCCTGCCGATGCAGGGGACAGGGGTTCGTATCCCGGTCCGGGAAGATCCCACATGCCGCGGAGCGGCTGGGCCCGTGAGCCATGGCCGCTGAGCCTGCGCGTCCGGAGCCTGTGCTCCGCAACGGGAGGGGCCGCAACGGTGAGAGGCCCGCGTACCGCAAAAAAAAAAAAAAAAGAATCCATTACAATTGGGCACTTGCTGGCCCTGCTGCTTGAACTAGCAGAACTCTTTTTTCTTACTGTCCTACTCCTTTCTACTCAACAGGGAAGGGGGGGAAGATTTATAAGGACACTTCTGAAAGAGTTTAAAGAAAAATGGCACTTAAGCTAATTGATTAATGGAAACCCACTGCTGTCACTTAGACCCAAGTTTGTGGTGAGGTAAATAAACCTCAAACACACAGATGTCACTCTTGAGAATGTATTCAGGATAGGTCTCTGCCTTGGATGGCGGCTGAAGTGGAGAACTTCGGTCAACTGTTCTTTAAAACAGAAATTCCTCTGTTTTACTATATATTCACGTGAAAAGAAACCTCTACACTCTCCTGGTGAAACGTTTGCATCTTCGTCTTACAGGTTAACGGGCAACCTTGCCATGGATAAGCTGTCGTGTGATCTGAACGGACTTCTTACCTCCATCACCTACTTCTGCAATTACCAAGTACAATATGCCTAAAAGGAGACGCCCACTTGGATCTGAGAACAACAGAGAAAAGCTTCTGAAGAATTTACTAATGATTTTTCTGCCCAGGGGTTAGAAGAGCAAAGGCCTTGAGACACTGCCTCGCTCTTCATCTATAGCCACATCACCTCTACTGGCCCTCATTTGACTGTACAAAGGCAGCTCCTATTTACAGAAGGGCTTTTGATGGGCTGTTTAAAGCACAGAGAACACAACCTAAATACTTGTTGCAAACGATATGTCTTTAGTTTCTCTCTTAATAGAATGCATATAAAATGCTAAAAATAAGGATGCACAGACCTCCCTCAAACCACTCATTTGTTCCTTTCTGTTGATCGTGTGTAAGGGAAAAGAGTTGGATTCTCGCAGTATTTAGAGTTCTGCACAGCAGGGTTGGAGGGTCCTTCTGTTCCTTCCTGCTCATGTAGCCCCTCCCTTGGTAAAGGTCTTTACTGCCATCTCTTGCCCTCTCCTCTGTAGGCTTCCCTTCCAAAACCATCAGTTACACTCTGCCCCCTCACACCCTGAGGAAAAAAAAAAACAACCTACGACCTTCATCACATCCTATTTTGGTCATCATGCTGATCAGAATTTCACACTAGGTACGCTTTCCCCCTTTTTCCCCATTTAAAGATAAAAGTAGAGTTGAAGGCCCTGTAGTAAGATGATAAAGAGCTTGAGTTCTGGGATCAGGCTGGGTTTGAACTGTCCCATACTTTAGCAGATATACGATTTCGGACAAGTTACCTGACTTCAGGCAGTGGTAGCAACTGTTAATATGTTTTTGAGTATAATTTTCCATGCAAAGTGCTCAGCCTCTGCTTGATACATTTTAAGTGGTCAATAAGCATTAGCTTTTTATTGCTAAGAATATCGCATTAAAGTGTATCCAACTGGGACCTAACCCTATCACTTACACATTTTGTAAATGTGATACTTTTTTCTTTCCCCTCAGGATTTAGATTTCCTTTTGAATGGAACTAGAGAGAACACAGAATGGAGCAAGAGTGAATAAACTATAAGAAACTACCAATCTTAATTAACATAGAAAGTCTCAAAACCTAAGTCAGGAGAAAGAATACCTTCACCCCCGCAGAGACCACAGCACCTTTTCTTTTTTCAAGGCGAATTATTTTTTCAGCAATATGAAGCTTTCAGAGACAAGCGCTCTTTAGGCAACCCAGCACAACTGTTATAATCAAGTTGTCAAACAAGTGCAAGAGAAGCATGGGAAAGAAGTTGTCCGACTGTGTGGGATTCCTTCCCAGAGAAGGTGGTATTTGAGATCAGTCTTGGGCCAAAGCACGTGAGGATGGGCATGGGGTAGGGGCTGCAGAAGGACCATTAAAAAGAGAAAAGGAGGTGAGAGAGAACATACGCTATCTTACAAGACACTATTCTGAATAAATCACGGTGTGTATGGAGGAGGGTACATGATGAAGGTGTAAGGGTAGACAGGGACTAGATTAGAGCAAACTTATTTTTTGCCCAGAAGTTCACTCCCTACAGTAAATCCCCAATTCTTGGTTTCTCTCAATTGCAATACCATCTTGTCTCCTTTGACAATGGTTTTAAAAATTATTATTTTTATTCCTCACTCTACCTTGCCCCTCCTCTACACACCCATCACGTAAAACGACCCATTAAGTATAGCCACGCAGTATGTTATCTCACAAGGATGTTGTAAGAATGGACTCTGGAGCCCAACTGCCAGGGCCGACCGGCTGTATGAGTGACGTCAGGGTGCTTAAACTTTCTATGCCTTATTTCCTCTTCTGTACAGTGGGGATAGTTACAGGACCTCCCTTACAGGGTTACTGGGAGGATTAAATGACCTAACAATGGCCCATAGCAAATAGACAACTACTTTGTGAATTGAAAAAAAACAAAACCAAAAAAAAACACTGTATTTCTTTCTAGGACCAGCTTAAGATAATTAAAGTCAATTCTGCCAAGATTAACCTGAGCCTGCTATTTTTAATTTCTTCTGAATTGATGTTTATGGTATACAGGGCAGAATCTTATAAATTCTCTATCCTTGAGACCCCCTAGTGAAGTTTACCTCAATAACTGTGCTCAAAATGGCTCTAGCTCTTTCATCTCACCATGCACTCAATGATTGTTTGTTGAAAGCTTACTAGGTACACTGACCTGAGGGATGAGTATGAAGTGATAAAGACAGACATTCTGGGACTTCCCTGGTGGTCTAGTGGTAAAAAATCTGCCTTCCAATGCAGGGGACACCAGTTCGATCACTGGTCAGGGAACTAAGATCCCACATGCCTCGGGCAACTAAGCTTGAGAGCCACAACTACTGAACTCTCGCGCCTCAACTAGAGCCCGAGTGCTGCAAACTACAGAGCCCACGTGCTCTGGAACCTGTGTGCCACAACTAGAGAGGAGAAAGCCCGCACGCCACAACTACAGAGAAGCCCACGCGCCACAACGAAAAGCCCACACACTGCAACGAAAGATCCTGCATGCCACAACTAAGACCTGACACAGCCAAAAAAAAAAAATTTTTTTTTAAAAAAGAAAAAAGACATTCCTTGCCTTCAAGGGGTCAAGTCTAGTGAAACTGCTTCTTCATCTCTTCTTATACAAAATTGATATTTGCAATACCAAAGGGGCTTTTATAATAATTATTATATTTGTATTACACAGATGAGGAAACTGAACTGTACAAAAAAAAGTGACTTTCTCAACTTCACAAATCTGTCTAGAAGTTGTGGGCAAAGTACAGACGTGATGGCAGCAGGGCGCGTGTGTGGTTTCCACAGCCAGGCTTCCTCCCTGAAGTGAGAACTTGCCATGAGTAGTGCTGGTAGTAAGAATACTGGACACGGAAGACACCGGAGAAGACTGACGTCAACAAATGAACAGCGACAACACGTAATTAATCTTAAACGAATGTGTGTTCACTGAAGAACCAAAACAGGAGGTGTATTGCATTCATTGCTGCTTCATTCAAACAGCGGGATACAGCATTTATGAACACATGCTATGGTCAATATTAATTGATAGATAATTACATAGTATCTCGTGCATTACTCACCACAGCCTTATGAGGTTGAAATTATTACCCGTTTTCCCTGGGAGGTTAAGTCACTCGCCCAAGACCTTACAGCTAGGTGGCTGAGTTCCATGACATAACCATATTTCATCAAAATAATTAGTTAATACCCATACACACAGCAGCATCAAGTAAGTACAAATATGCAGTCTCCATATTGCATGTTGCGTATCTCTAGCTACAGAAAAAGTTAAACGTGACTGTTATCCAGTGTAAACTGCATTAATCTCATCTATTTCTTGAGTCCCACATATTTTGTACTGCCGTCACCCATGGAGGGAGGGGTCCTCTGTCATTAGGGCTATCATGACACGTATGGGAATACACAGACTATTCAAGGATCTGGACGTCTTTAAAGACGGCATCAGGCAATAACTAGTCACACAGTAGCCTAACAGATTGGCTCATCTGGACTCTGAGATCCCAGAATGCTTCTTTTTTTCCCCCGATCGTAATCATGCTGAAATTTGTTTCAGAGATTACACAAAGAGAAATGGAAAAGAGCATCTGAACCAGGAAAGGAACCTCAAAACAGCTGCTAGCCACTGAGCCGCTGTCGAACAAGGATTTGAGAGTATTGTTTGTCTCTCCGCCACCACCAGATGCCATTCCTTTAAATAGGAAGCAATATGGGAGAAGTTGAGGGTATGACAAGTATCTTAGTAGTTGGACAAACCGCATCACTGCTGTGCATCTCAGAGAAAGGGAGGAAAATCCCACCAAGTGTCCTGACGTGCACTTTATCATGGTTCTCTCTCCATTTTCGTGCAAAGGCTGACAGCTATCTTTGGAACAGAGGGCAATAAGGTAGATACTAATCTGATTTATATCCTAAAAAGAGGGGCATATGCTCCTTTTTTCATTCAACCTGCACCAAAGTAGCTAGTGTTGTAATGAAGCTAATCACAGAAAACTAGTTTGGCTTTGTGGGCGGTTGCTAATTCGTTAGACCGCAAATTTTCCATAAAGGGTTATTTACATCTCACAAACCACTAGGTTCACACCTGGGGTGGGCGACACCTGGCAGTGTTCTTAATGAGTTCACCACTGTTCCCAAAGAAAAAGCTGACATTAATAACTGTAATGTTACATTTATTGCGAGAAAAGTACAAACATAAATGCGGTGGATTAGTAAAGGTCACTGCAATCTAACTCCTTTTGGTGCTAATGGAGCCTGACAGTATTTGCATGCCAGGAAGGAGAGGGAGAAAAAGCCTCCTGTGATAACGAGATCTTTCATGGCACTGCCTGATTGCATAAGGGCACCTGCTTAGGTGATTGTGCCCTCAACGATGCTTTTGGCATTTTCCAAAATGGCACCTGAGTTTCTGTCACACTCTATCCAGTCTGTCACTAAATTCTACTGATGATTTTCTCCTTATTTCTCAAGTCAGCCTCTTAATTTCCCTTTCCCGGTCTGCCAGACTCCTGGCCTGACCTGACTGAATTAATTACTGCAACTGCATCCAAGAGAGTGAAGTAAAGAAGAAAAAGTGACTGGCTTTGCATATGATGTTGTGACTAATCCTGAAACCCACGAATAATTATTGAACGCCGGTTAGGTACCCAGCCCAGGGCTTGCTGCCGAGGGAGCGGGCAGTTACTACTCCCCAAGAGCTGGAGACTTAATTAAGGACACAAAAAAACCAAATAGTAGTAATGAGGAAGGGCAGCGCCTGGTAGGTACGAAACGAGTCGCTTAGATCATACGTGACAGGTGAATTCAGAGGATGGCGAGGTCATCGTTGAGTTTTTAGTTGACGCTTGAATTTCTTAAATTTCTTAGTCCTCAATCTCACAGTTCTTGTTCCAATAAAGCAAAGCTCCCTTACATTTCCACAATCAAGTCGTTCTCTCGCGCATCCTGGGACAACACACGCTGCATGCCATACACCACTTCTTCAATACTGTGTTTACATCTTCACCTTCGCCATCAGTATCTTTACTCTGCCTCTCGGCTGTGGAGATGCTTATTCTTCCTTACCCGGTTACAGCCCTTTGAATTCACTCCAGGAACACCGTGTGCTTTATATTGTTTCCATCCTCTATACTCACATCTGTTTCTATAGAGCTCTTACACTTCTGAATGGCTTTTATTAATTTAACAATGATAAGCATGCAGGGGCTGGGTCCGTGCGTCTTTCTTTGTGCATGAAGCTGGGACAGCCCTGTGGACGGGAAAACCTTATTGAAGCCTTCCCCAAAGCACCTAACACAGCTGTTCCCCCTTCCCGTGTGGCGCACACATGCTCAGCATCGTTGGTGGCCTCAACCCTGACTCAGTAGGCTAACGGGTGAACGAGTGCCCGTGTGCACGTGAAGCCGGGTTTTGCAGGAAAGCTTCCTTCACCACGTCTACAGGGCTATTTCTATTCCTCCACAGCCTCTTTAGTGGAGCCATGTGTCCTCCGGCAAAATATGTCTGGACAAAAGGTCCTCTGAGAATAACCCACATCAACATGCCCGTTGAGGGTTTCACACTTTGTCCCCAGGAATTCCTATACCTTTGATCTGATGATGGAGGCAGCAGCTCTTCCTCACTGCGTACTCTGTGTTAGGCCGCCAGCCCCAGCCTCTCGCCTTGGGACGAGATTAGTGGATTAGTAGACGTATGTCAAGTTCTCAGAGGGGTCTTCCTTCAAGCCCCTCCCAACCCCTTCCATTCCTGCTGAGCAAGCCGGACTCAATTACAGCTACATCTCTCTCCAAGTCAATCTGCACTTGCTCTATCCCATGTCTTTGGTACCTGATATATCTTTGTTGTCTAAATTAAAATGCCCAGTCTAGCATCCTGGTACCCTAGTGTATTCAAATGCAAATTCGTTTAAGCATCATTCTGAAAGCAGCAGGGAGCCACTGAGAAGAGTTAAGCAAGAGTATAGCTATCAGATGTGGATGGAGATAAGGCTATTGGATGGTTTTACTACAAATACTGGATGAGTTGTGAAAAATGTTAAATGCACATAATATTATATGTATAAATCATATGGACGATTTTGGGGGTGTGGGTACACACCTTATACAGACTAGATCAGTAACTTAGCTCCTCCTTTTTCTGGGATGCAAGAGAGAACTGGGTGACATACCTGAAATCCCAGTGGTTGCCCAGAGTTGATCCATCTAACCTGTAAGAACCCACTTCTCTTACTCATCATTCCATGCCTTTCTTCATAAAAGTTCAACAGAATGAGTGACAATTCCAAATTAAAAACCTCCTTAGGAAACTGTAGTCCTATGCTACAAGCCTGAATTCCTTCTCAAATAGAAGTGCAGTTTATTTGTTCTTTCTTTCTTATTTTATTTATTTATTTACTTTTGGCTGCATGGGGTCTTCGTTGCTGCACGCGGGCTCTATCTAGTTGCGTTGAGCGGGGACTACTCTTTGTTGCAGTGTGTGGGCTTCTCATTACGGCGGCTTCTCTTGGTACGGAGCATAGGCTCTAGGCGCGCAGGCTTCAGTAGTTGTGGCATGCGGGCTCAGTAGCTGTGGCTTGAGGGCTCTAGAGCACAGGTTCAGTAGTCGCGGCGCACGGGCTTAGCTGCTCTGCGGCATGTGGGATCTTCCCGGACCAGGGCTCAAACACATGTCCCCTGCATCGGCAGGCGGATTCTTAACCACTGCGCCACCAGGGAAGTCCCCTATTTGTTCTTTAAGTTTCTCGTTCGTCCTACCTAGTCACACGGGGATCTTTCTTGTCCTTTCAGGTGTCTGAGGTTCTCTTCTAGTGTTCATCCAGTGCTAACTAAAAATAGAGCTACTATATGATTCAGCAATCCCACTCTGGGACGTACATCTGCAGAAACCATAATTCGAAAAGATACATGAACACCTATATTAATAGCAGCTCTATTTACAATAGCCAAGACGTGGAAATAAGCTAAATGTCCATCAGCAGATGAATGAATAAAGAAGATGTGTCACATATACAATGGAATATTACTCAGCCATAAAAAAGAACAAAATAATGCCATTTGCAGTGACATGGATGGACCTAGAGACTGTGACACTGAGTGAAGGAAATCAGACAGAGAAAGAAAAATATCATGATATTGCTTTCATGTGGAATCTCAAAAAAATGGTACAAATAAACCTATTGACAATACAGAAATAGAGTCATAGATGTAGAAAACAAACTTATGGTTACCAAGGGGGAAAGATGGGGAAAAGGATAAACTGGGAGAGTGGGACTGACATATGCACATTACTATATATAAAATAGATAACTAATAAGAACCTACTGTATAGCACAGGGAACGCTACTCGATACTCTGTAATGACGTGTATGGGAACAGAATCTAAAAAACAGTGGATATATGTATATGTATAACTGATTCGCTTTGCTGTACAGCAAAAACTAATACAACATGGTAAGTCAACCGTACTCCAATGAAAATTAATTTTTAAAAAGTGCAGTTTGAAGTTTGGATTTGAGCGTAAAGGATTTACACATAATTTCCTTAAAGTCATAAAATCTCAGGATGTAACAAGTCAAAGTTTGGCAACTACTGATTTGGAATTCAGGATTAAGAGACATTATGTTTGTGTGTTTGGTATTATGCATGGAAGCCACCAGCACTGAATAAATAGCATTAGCTCCAACAACTCAACAATTCATACAACCTACTTCAAAGTTTACATATTTTGCCATAATTGGTTTACAGAATGTATAAGGCTAACTCACTCTTTTAATAACTTTTTTCAAGCCATTATAGAATAACTGTAACCACTGGGCATTAATTTGTAACAAGGTATCTATAGTCATCTATCATTTATAACATGGATAGCAAAAGCATTACCAAACATTTATTAAGCATTTATAATTTTGTCCTACTTCTAGCATGTATTATAAATATATTATTAATTCTTTCTAAATTATTGATAAGAAATCCTTGAAACTGAATATGAGGGTAACATTCATTATGTAAATGACATTTTGTCATCCTTGAAATCCCCGTCCTAGGCTAAGTATATGTCTATCAGTGGAAGCCACAGGCAGAGGTGAGGAAATGATATTTCTCATTATTATATGTGGAAACATATAATATTTAAGTTAGCACTTCACAAGGATGATGCATGTAATATAAATTTCATTAAACCTGATTTCTAAGATTTCAAACCAGATTTCAAAGCGAAAATTCTATCACTTGATCAGGTGCTTTGATGGGTAATTGGGTTCTCTATGATCACTGCGTAATACTGAATAGAGACACAGGTTAATAAACTGCATCTTTCATCTGTTTTGCTTATTTGCAACATATGCCATATACCCACCCAAGAGAAAATAGTCATTGCACTAAGATGGTATAATGATGCATGTTAAATCTTCCAAGCCAAGTGAATATTACTAGAACATAAAAGAGGCGATACCCTTTTAGGACATTTCTTGAACTACTTAAGATACTTGGGGGAACTGACCCAGTATTTCTCCTCTTAGGCTATAGAGTAAGTATTACAATAGCCCCATGAAAAAATTGTCACACCTACTTAGATCTAAGTTGGTATGCTCCATTAGAAGGGGAAATTGGCAACTTGTGTTTCTCCAAACACAAGAGTCATGGGAACTGGAGTTAAAATAGTAGTTGAGTTCTAGGATGACTTTCATGGTTTCTGACCACTTGAGGCACTCCTAGACTACTTTTCCTTGCCTGGTTCCCACTCCATGGATTCCCAGAGAGTCATCCAGAGATCGAGGGCCAGGAGAAATCTCTCTACTACCCAGAAACACAAGAAAAATCAAGTCAGTGCCCTCAAGATTTTAGAACCTTATGTTGAAGATTTATATCAGAGCAAAAACAATTCATTATCTGATTCAAGGTTCATTTTTAAGAGAAAGCATTTATTTTCATGCCTTTCATAACCCACACTGTTTCTGGAAATTTTATAATTTGTTTCCTAGTTGCTGATTTAACTCCGTAAGTACACTTTACCTCCTTATTGTTGGTATATTATTGTCTTCACCCATGTTACAGAGAAGTTGGGAGAAGAGTACGTAGAATGGTCCAAAGTGTTTGGAGCTAACATGATTAAAGAAACTAAGACCACAAAAAGTCACCATCTAACACTGAGACGAAACAGTACTCACTATGCAATAAAATAACCTGAAAACGCCTACAGAAGTTTAGAAATTTAACTCCCTGAAAATATGACTGCACAAAAGTTAAGTAGATTTCTGCTTCCAGGTTGAAGATCTTAAAGTATTCTTTAACATGCTATCATGGTGGTGTTGCTGCTTAGTTTTTACCTGATTTTACCAAGACTTTATGTTTTTTGTAAATGTGGGGTAAGGCTCACAGAGCCGATGAAGTGCTAAGTCCAGCCCTCTTTCCTCCACTCCACACACATGCAATCAGCCACTTCTCAGTATCATCCCTGCTTGAATAGCGGGTGGTATTTGATAAGTACATTCATATCACACAAAGAAAGAAGCATACAGATGGCCAAAAAGCACATGAAAAGATGCTTAACATTGCTAATTATTAGAAAAATGCACATCAAAACTACAATGAAGTATCATTTCACACCGGTCAGAATGGCCATCATTAAAACGTTTATAAACAATAAATGCCAGAGAGGGTGTGGAGAAAAGGGAACCCTCCTACACTGCTGGTGGGAATGTAAATTGATACAGCCACTATGGATAACAGTATGGAGGTTCCTTAAAAACTACAAATAGAACTACCATATGAACCAGCAATCCCACTCCTAGGCATATAACTGGAGAAAACTCTGATTTGAAAAGATACACACACCCCAAAGTTTACTGCAGCACAATTCACAATAGCCAAGGCATGGAAGCAACCTACGTGTCCATCAACAGAGGAATGGATCAAGAAGATGTGGTACATATAAACAGTGAAGTACTACTCAGCCATAAAAAGGAATGAAATAACGCCATTTGCAGCAACATGAATGGACCTAGAGATGATCATACTAAGCCAGAAAGAGAAAGACAAACACCATATGTCATCACTTACGTGTGGAATCTAAAAAATGATACAAAAGATCTTATTTAGAACACAGAAACAGACTCACAGACTTAGAAAACAAGCTTATAGTTACCAGAAAGGAAAGGTGGCAGGGGATAAATTAGGAGGTTGGGATTAACTATACACACTACTATATATAAACTAGATAATCAACAAGGACCTACTGTATAGCACAGGGGACTCTACTCAATACTCTGTCATAACCTATATGGGAAAAGAATCTGAATAAGAATAGATATATGTATATGTATAACTTAATCACTTTGCTGCACACCTGAAACTAACACAACATTGTAAATCAGCTATACTCCAATATAAAATAAAAATTTAAAAAAAGAAAGAAAACCATCAAAGCTAAAAAAAAAAAGAAGGAAGCAAACACCCCTATGTGTAGTTCACCAATATGTACAGTACGTGCGCTGTCACTCTGGCTACTGTCCCTTGTCTTTACTAAGGTTACATTTAAGCCACGTTGGGAGGGAACTATCTCAACCTGACCACCAGTGAGTAATCAGTGCAATCAGTCCAGACGGACCAAGGATGAATCAGACATAGTCTTCCATTGAGAAGCCACCTTCTGCTTTGCAAATAATTTACACAGAGGATGCAAGAAGCCTTGGTTCTAGCCCTGGGGGTGTTGGCCCAGTCACCTAAACTCACTGAGGCTGGACTGCATCCTCTGTACGACACTGCTACCCCAAACACACGTCCCAACGTAGAACACACGTGGTCTTCTAGTTACGCAATTGAACTTCCCTTTCCTGTCCTTTGAAAGCAAACACGAGTAAAGCTAAATTAAGATAAATTTGGAAAACTCAAGACCAGGAGTAAGGGAGGTGGGAGGAGACCAGACAAGCTCACGCTGATAATACGAGACATTGAAGAAGATGGAGAAGTTGAGACAGAAGTGAACACCTTAGTGTTTTGCACCCAGGGTAGATATGTTTTGGGAAACCAGACCTGGAAGATACCGTGTAGTGTTTGCTTTCTTATTCTGGGCCATGGCCACATTGCAAGTAGATCAGGACTGTCCTGAGTGGGTTCCTTCCGCTGCACCATTACCAGTAATGTCACCCCCCGGACCTCTGCACACCCCGTCCTCTTGGTCACCTGCTCCCATTTAGCTCTGCTTTCTCACTGAGTCATGAGGTCCTAGAGATTTAACTCTCCTTGAAGTCCCAGCAAAACGTTTCCATCCGTGTCCCCAACTCTTAGCCACCAATTAAGTTGGTAAATAAATATAAGACACCAACCCTGCTTGGGTAGTAATAACTCCTTACTAGACACTTCTTTATTTAAGAGGCAAAGCCTTCAGCCAGGGGGAAGGGAAAAAAAAAGACTCTTTAGAGCCAAAATTTTATGTCTTAAAACAGGAACTTCACCTGCTGTTTGGAAGTTCATGAGATGGTAAGTTAGAACTCAGCAAAAGGGACAGTTATTTTATATTTTAAATAGCTGGTCATTATGCATTTGATATAGTACCTTACTCACTGGGCCTGCAGTTTGTGTTGACCTGAAGTTCTCAGCCTTGTGGGGAGCAACACCGCTGTACTAGTGATGCTTTAACAGTGTCATGTGCAAAAGAACAAAAGAAATACTTTGATTTTGCTATTCTGAAAAAGAATGTGTTTATGCACAAACTGAAATTGACTATGATCGTGACATTATAAAATAACAGCCTTGTTTCAAGTGATGTGCTACTTTCACTTCACTGGATTGCCGTACCACATCCTCGAGGCTGAAGATATGGTACCAGAGACACATGGATGTCAACTGCATTTCAACCCCAAGCTTCACAATTACTATACACGATCCTCCATACCTGAGCGTGGCAGGCAGCCACTGATTCTTCAGAAACTTTTGGAAAAGTGTTTGGAAATTTATGCATCAACACTTTTCTCAAACATCCTTACAAATCTCAGACTCACTGCATTGTCAATCCCCAATTTTCTACATGAAGGGACTGCAGTAAGTTTTCTCTCAGTATCCGAACTGCACTTGTTTTATATGACAGTGAATATACCTGTATTATTCTTCCTTGAAAAGTCCGGAAAATTCAAGATAGTTCAAAAGATAACTTTAGAGCTGTGAAACCCTGCAGTGAACTGCGAAAAATCAAAGCTACTCAAAGCTAAGTTGTAGTGTTTCCTTATTTCCGAGCCAGAGAAAATAAAGAAAATTTTCATTTCAGTCAACTTTGCATTGCATTATTGTCTTCACAAATTGGTCTTTGTATTGCTTGATATGGAGTAACTGATACGTACAATAGTCTCAATAACGTTATAAGAGCAAGCATATGTTGATAGAAATGTTTTCAATTCTAGTTCCATAAAATTAGTACGTTTTTCTTTAGGTTGTACGATAAAGATCAATCTTCGTATCTTACAAGGATAATACAGCCTTGAAATGAGCCAGAACAGGTAAAAAAGTAAAGGAAGTGCACTTCTTAAGTACATGACAGGAGACCAATAATACTAATTAATTTGGGGGAGAATGCAGCCAGATTATACTTATGGATGATTTAAATCTTTTACAGGCTAGCAAAGAGATGGCAAAGGTCATCCAATCAATGTAGGTAAATAATGAAAGTCTTTAGAAAAAGTCAAAATGTGACAAGTGAGAGGGTGGTCATATCATTCCACTGGGGGAATCTAAATATTGAACAGTCAATTGTTTGGGCATTAAACTAAAATGTCTTGAGTCATGAGAGATGAAGAGGAAAGAAAATCTATGTGTTCCTCTAGGTTGCACGCTAGGATTCCCCAGGACCTAAATTGTTCTCTAGGGATAAATTATACATTCTGGTTTGTCTCCTGTCTCTGTCATACCGTTACAAGCCCAGTAAGAACATCACCAAAAAGGAAGAGCTCTGGTTACATAGCCAATCTCCCGTCTTCCCAGGAAGAGTGGTTGTAAAACACAAAACAGGGTGCTGTCACAGACACTTACCCTTCCAAGATGTGCCTGCTCTTCCATGCCTGGCATAATGCCTGGTGCACGAGTTTAATAATGAATATTATTGTCCATAGGGATCCAAAAGATGTTCTGATACAATCCATCTCAAAAGTAATCGGATAAAGACAATGAAAACAGGTCAGGATAAAGGTTAGCGAAAGAGCATGAATTTCAGAGCCCATCTGAAGTTTTTTCCTGTTCTGCCACCAGGGGGCACTGTGAGCACAAATAAAGCCACGCACCCCGGGAGACCTAGCAGAAATGCACACCTAAAAGGAATCTGTGACACCCCTTTCCCTCCTATGTTATCATTCCCACCTGTTGGGGAAAAACAAAACAAAAAAACAAAACCAAAACCAAAAAATAAAAAAAAACAAGGAAAAAAACCCTGTAAGATAAAAAATGAAATCTGAGAATTTATAGTTCTAGAAGACTAATGTTTTGAAGAGGACCAAAAAGGAAGAGTTTTTCTAGGGTTGACGGGTTTTTTGTTGTTTATTTTTTCTTTGTTTCTTTTTTTTACATACTCTTACATCACATTATTATGAAAGTATGGTAGCCTAGCAGTGTTGACCCATATGTAGTCCTAAAAATACTCTCATCAACCCCCCAAAACATGACATGCTAGCTTTCGTCTACTGTCTTTCCCTATACTTTCTTCCCTACAGTGGGTGCTTTTATTCTGAGACAGAGCATTTCCCAGACCTCACAGAACAGGATGGTGTGAGGCATGGCCCACGGTGCTGACAAGTCCTGGTTGAGACTGAGGAAAGCGTGGTAGATGTGCAGTCCTTCCTCTATAAGAAGCTGCAAACGTTAGTTCCTTTTCTGTCCCCTGCAAGTGGAGGAACTGAGAGTGGTTATATCAGGTTTTCTCTAGACTAGCTTCTCCAGAAAGGAGCAGAGTTAAGAATGAACAGGAAGCCGAATAAATAAGAACGTTTAGATTTCACACGTGCAAAAGACGTTTAGTCAGATGTAAACCTCTTTGGGCCTGAATTCGATTTTACTTTAGTGCAAGAAAAGTGATGAGAAGCAGGAAATAATTTTATTGATTTTTTTTTTCTTTTAACCCTGTGAATTGCAGATACTGTGTTTTGTATGTCAAAGAAGATGATAAAGACAGCCTGGAACATGAAAGTCTTCATGAAATATATGAAATGGGATAGTACAAGGTTCTCTACATAACAATCCTAGAGACCAAATCAGCTGTTGAGAAATTAGGATATTTCTAGGAAAGACTTTATAATAATCTACATAAATTATTCAAAACCAGGGCTTCCCTGGTGGCGCAGTGGTTGGGGGTCCGCCTGCCGATGCAGGGGACACGGGTTCGTGCCCCGGTGCGGGAAGATCCCACATGCCGCGGAGCGGCTGGGCCCGTGAGCCATGGCCGCTGAGCCTGCGCGTCCGGAGCCTGTGCTCCGCAACGGGAGAGGCCACAACAGTAAGAGCCCCCCGTAACAAAAAAAAAAAAAAAAAAAAAATATTCAAAACCATACAAAAAGTATAACTTTTTGTTATGCATACCTCTAAACATAATTATTTATAGAAAGTCTAATGTAGGAAATATATCACATGAATACATTAAGTAACTCAAGCAATGAGGCCCTTGATAATGTTCTAAGATTTGAATCGTGCCCATTTTCCCTTTAAAAAAATTTTGAGACAGATTTAAGCTTTATTTTTGTTTAGAATGAATTTTCAAAACACTGCCATCACTCATTTTTTTCATATCCTCATAAAAACATTTTCATACTGAACGTTTTAAATTAAAAATAGTTGCATGGTAACTTGTACTACTGTGTTGAAAACATAATCAAGTGTTTTCTTTGAAAATAAAAGCAAACAAGCAGAATTTTCAGAGTTTGATATTCAAAGTAAATCATTTAGCACAGATATGCCTGTCCTTTGAATAAGGACAGCGAATGTCAGGACGCATGAGGGGCTTAGAAACGTCAACACTGCAGCCTGAAGCCCTCCTGGCTGGGAGGAGACCATGCACAACCATAAGTCCGTGACTACGCTGCCACCTAGTGGTGTCGAGGACCAGCCTTCCAATAAAGATGGACATTTCTTTTTTAAGAGTAAGAATTTTACACCAGATGGCCGAAAAGGCCTAATAAGAGCCTCTATTTCTCTTCTACGTATTCCTTTGCCAAAGCTTTATGATTCTCACTGATAAAAACCTCAAGTGTCTGCAGAAAAGCTCTGCAAACTCAGCATAAATATCCACAAGCTTCAAGCGTCTTTGAATAAAAATGCTGTTACTTCTTATTGCTTTAAAGCAGTCTCTCTTTTATAAAGTCAGCTTCGGATTGAAATTAGATGATAATGTTTGAAGGGTACAAGGCATTCATTCCACTCCATACACATCTCCCTTTTCCTCCCACGAAGACCCTGTGCTGCAAAGTCCATTTACAGGTACCTAATGTAATCCCTAACTTTCTCGATGTGGCAATAAGACCACGGAAGTAAAGGTGGGCAGAGATGGACTAGGGTCCAAGTCTCTTACTTCCAGGTAACCCACTTCTCCCTCCTACGTCATTCTAGTCTCTCTGTACAAGTCTAATGTATTTTACAGTTTTCTGGGTTTTGTTTTAAGGCATGGATGACAACCTCAACAGTCCGAAATTAAATTCTCCAGCATATAGTATTTCCAAGTACTTGGAAACTGTAGTATTCATTATTACACTACACTATTTTAATAAATATAAAAGCAATGTTTATTCACTTTAAGGTCATGACATCTATGAAGTGAAGGGTTTTCACAGCAATGAGCAAATAGTTAAATACCACACATGGAAGCAAAACAGCCATTTGTCCACCTGGGCTGCTCAGTGCCTTAATTACTTATATTGCAACTTGTTTCAGACCCCTGAAGACAGGGCTATCTAAAAATCCCCAGGCAATTAAGGACAAAGCGTGTTCAAACATGAACAGCTCTTGAAGAAATAAACTGAAAGACCAGGTTTTATCTATAATGTTATTAGGTAGATCAATCACTGGAAAGAATAAACCGGAGGGGTAGGAGGAACAAAATAAAGTGCAAACTAAGATTAGTCCTGTAAAAATCTCCCTGGAGAATATGCAGTTTTCCCCACGAAATCGATATCAGTTCAATTGACGATAAATTACAAGAGAAATCAAAAGCGGACATTTCATGCGCAACTAATGATAGTATTGTTTCCTTCGTTACAGAGTAAGATCTGATCACAGAGCAGTGGGGAGGGGGACACTTTATATTTGTTCCCTATTTTCTCACTCAATAACACGACTTTTGGAGACATTGATGTCAGAATGCCTTGTTGGCACTGCATTGAGTTTTTGTCTTTTTAAATAAATCTCTTAAGTTTTCCCTAGCTAAAAAGAAACTGTTGTTTTGATATGTTCTATTTTCTCCAGTAGAAGTACTCAGATCATACATTATTCATGTTGAACATTCACAGAACCTTTAAAGATTGTCAGTGGATGTCTAAAGAAAAATATTTTAAAAAATTTTAAAATTCTATTTCCTCTTCATTGTAAAAGATATTAAAAATCATCACACCAGGTATCCATAACTCTACCTACCATGCAATGAAATGGGCTCTATGCACAAGTACATAAAATAACACACCTACGTAATAAATCCACCGCTTGTGACAGGAAAGAGTCCGGAAATGAATCAAAAAGAGATTTAGGTGATAAAAGATTTCAATATGCAGTGATGATGATAAAACCACATTTTAGTGTACGATACCAGCATTAATAGGTCTTTGAAACTATTTCTTTCATAGACATTGTTTGATATTGCTATTGATACAGACATTTAAATGCTTTCTTCTGAATGGGTATTTTTAACACAGTATTCCCAGGCATTGAATGGGAAAGGCCTCAAAGCAAATTTTGACCTGAGCAGTGAAAAACACTATATATAGTTTGGTCGCATGTGTTTTTCAATTATCAAGAACAAACAAAAATTTTAGAAGTGAGAACTCATGTCGAGAAAACCTGAAGTATCTCTGGAGATGTCACAATTAATGGATTTTCCCTCTTTTCTTCTAATATATGTGAATTAAGTAAAATCACAGAAATATATAAAGTTAGTCCTAGAAGTGGCCTCAGAGTCTGTTTAATAATCGTTTAATGTATAAATGAAAAAAGGGAGGCATGGGGAACATTTACAGTAACATTTCTGCAGACATTCATAAATGCCTAGATTTATCCCTTGGCTTCAAAGTCGGGGATAAATGCTGCATCTGGGTTGACTATGAACTTGTAAAAGAAAGTCAAGATATAAATTTTCTAAAACAATTTCTGAATTCTCTAGTGTTGGAGATTAGTCTGTTCGATGTTGCTAGAAGGCAATAGATACGGATTTGAGAGGACTCATTTAATCTATGCAAATGAACTTTTTTTTTTGTTTTTGAGAACATGGACTAACACTTAGAGCCTCCTGAATGGAGAGCAGAACATACAAGCACAGAGCTGGGTTGAGAGAAAAGTGGGTCACGTATGACTAGGACAGGACTTGGGATGTTAAATCTAATCAAAGTGATCCTGTTCTTTTCAGAGAATGAACGGATGCCCCAAAAGATGGTGCACTGAAGAGATTTAAGGCCATGTCACCCTTCTTAGTGAGGAGGGTGACCCGCAGCTGAGAACCAATATGCTTTGATAGGTGAGAACAAGTAGACATGTTTTGAATAGGACACCGATTAACATGAACTTTCTAGCATCTGCACTATCACGTGACTTAAGGAATGAGACGCTAAATCCATACATAGCATTAGGTCATTGTTTCACATACATTAGTGTGTAAGGTACCAACTACATACTAATGTAGATAGTAGACAGGATAGACAGATAATACAGTTATGGATTATGTAGATAGGATAGACAGATAATACAGTTATGGATTAGATAGGATAGACAGATAATACAGTTATGGATTAGATAGGATAGACAGATAATACAGTTGAGGAATACAGTCTTACCATTAGCAAGTGAAAGCCATAAAAGGGAAACAAAAAAGACAGAGATGTAGGTAGAGGATCCAGGCATACGCAAAAGAAGAAGAGCACAGAATAACTAGTGGTGTTTCTGGGGTGTTAACTTTTTTTTAGATCCTTCATAGTAGGACAAGAGAAACAGCATCAACGGCGTATCTTCTTTTTGGTGAAAAGCAAAATATGGCACATTGTATAATGGAAAAATTATTAAAAATTTAAGCACTGAAAGTCATATAAATATACAGAATCAGGAAGTGGGAAATGACTTGAGGGCAACAGAGGATAATTTGCCGTTAATACTGCAGTGTTTAACCTTTGAAGAAGGATGGGGGGGGAAAGACGCAACGTAAAAGAAGGAGAGGGACGGCAAATTAGCAGCATTTCAAGTCTTGCAAGAATATTGAAGCCTGATATTCACTGAACATTCCAGAAGCTGAGAACTCGAGAGCTATTGGTTACAACTTGACAAGAGCTACGCCTTTCTTTCAAACACTACATGTATCCAGCATCAGACTTCCTAAGCCTTCCAGTTGAACCCAGGAATACGTTCCTTCACCCAAATTTTTGGCTGAAATTCCTGAACTAATGAATTCCCCATAGGAGAAATCTCTAAGGAACTGCAATCTGGTTGAGACCCTCTTCAGTCGTCTGATGTGAAATGACTTTCTGAATACCCCGAGAAGATGACTAAAGCTGAGAAATCAGAAAACAGTGCCCAGATGTATGTAGAAAATGCTGGCCGTCTTCCGTGCGGGAGATGTATGGTCATCTAGGCACGTCAGTAGCAGTCTTATAAAGATCATCACTTTCTTTTCAGTGGCTCGGGAATCTCGGTCTTATCCTTACACCTTCTTTCACGAGCCTCATCCAGTCAGTTGCTGAATCTCGCCAACTGTTTCATTTGGCATCTCTAGATTCTGCCCACCCGGCACTAAGTCAACTACCTATGCTCTAGCCCCGTCTGCATCGTTCCTGGCACTGACTTCTATACCAGGCACCTAACTAGTTGTCTTGAATCACTTCTAATCTAGTCTTTACTCTTTAATCAGTCAGAAGGATTCATTTAAAACACCGATCTTCTCATTCCCCTTTTTAACCCCCTGAGATCACTTCCTTTTGCTCCTTAGCTCCAAACTCCTTTATCTGTCCTGCGAGACCTTGCCTGACTGGGCCCCTGCTAACCTCCCCACCAACACTGAAGGCCATTTTCCGCTCTCACGTCGACACTTCAAGCACGTTGGTCCTATTTTTACTTCCTGAAACATCACAAATATGTGTCTGTCTCGTGGACTTAGTTCATATTTTGCTTACTCTCATTTTCTTTTCCCAAACACTGACTTCTTTCTAATTACTTCTCGAGTCAAGTTAAACATCATTTGCCCCAAAGAAGCCTTCCTTGACCCTAAAATCTACATTCGTTTCCCCAGTCATGCAGGAGACATCATTCTCTACTTCGTCATCGCCTTTGTAACCGTTCAAATCCGTATTCTTTCCTTCCTTTTAGATTCCACAGGAGAAAAGCCAAGGTTTCTGTCGTTACCTCTCCATCCCTCACCCCTTGGAGTATTTCCTGGTCCAGAGAAGGTGCTTAATAAATCGTTTTTCAAGGTACAGAAAATCATTAATACATACGTAACATACGTATCAAATGTAAAATAAAACATTTGAAAGTGATATTTATACCTTGGTCCATACCTTGGTCCTTATAAGAGAGAACAAGCCACTAAAATACTAGGTGTTGAAGCCTAAAGCTTATGTACTTTGGAAGGATTACTAATATACCTATAGCTCTCTGATATTGACCATGTATGATAACAATATTATAATAATTGACAATACTGACAGTACATGACAGCATTGATATATGATGACATTACAATACGTGACAATGAGTCAACACTGACAGTTTCCACTCTTGCTAGATGACCTCTTATATCCATGACGACGTTAATTTGCAGCCAGCTCCCAACAGAACTACAAAGCAGGGTTATGTGAGCCTCATATGTTGGAGAAGAGGATCACTAACTTACTGAGCAAATCTGGCCAATAAGCAACGATCAGTCATTATGCATTCCATCATCACATTCCAATCATAATCTGGAACTCTGCAAGGGTGCCAGCAATTCTGTTCCCATATCAAGAATGTTAACAACAACAACTACAAAAACCAGACTGGCCATCTCACTGACTCTGAGGAAACTCCCTCCATTGGTGAACACTGAGCCATATGGTAAAGCAACAGAAGATCTTTTTTTTCTGGTAAGAAATTAAAGTTATTTTTCTTCTTCAACAGGGCTGCAACTAGGGTAGGGTGAGTGAAGCACTGGCCTTAGACACAAAACTTCACACACACACACACACAGAGACACACACACACACAGACACATACACACACACAGACACAGACACACACACAGACACAGACACACACAGAAACACACAGACACACACACAGACACATACACACACAGACATAGACACACACACAAACACACAGACGCACACAGAGACAGACACACACAGACACACACACACCACAAACCACACACACAGACACACATACACACAGACACACACACCAACCACACCACACACCACACACACACACACACCACAGAGACACACACACACACAGAGACACACACACACAGAAACAC